>NW_006297146.1:970046-985086 GCF_000327345.1 Myotis davidii | reverse complement strand
AAAGAGTTCTGGGGACCACTGGTTGGCAACTGCTGCTCTAGGGAGCAATCAACCAAGATCTTCTGCCTCCCACACCCTTCACAACCTGTAGCCTGACAACCACACAGCAGCGTAGCAACAGGACAGATTGCCCAGTGTTCCTCTTCCCCCCATTCAGGGATGAAAGTCCACGGTAGAGAATACAATCTGGTCATTCATGGTTTCACTGTTCTTTGTTGCTCCAAGTCCATTCTCCTTAGGAGGCCAGGGACTCTCTCCTCTGCAGTCTATTCACAGAGGAACAGGACACAATAAAACCATCCCCTGAGGCAAGAAAAAGTCTCATTAGCTGCCTGAGGAAGGCAGACTCAACAATCAGGATGGACCAGAAGCCCGTTGGTCTTTACTAGGCAGTCTATTAGCGGGTTGCAACCAGGGCCTAGCAACCAGCTGGAATCAGGGCCTTCCACACATAGGCTTACATGCTTTATCACCATCAAGACTTCTATGCCAATTCTACCGATTACGAGCGTGAAACCGATCACGTTATTTAACCTTTCTTATCTGTAATATTAGGATGATAATAATGGTACTTAAACAAGCTAATAAATGTGAAGGGCGTGGACAGTGCCTGGCACACACTGAGTGCTATCTATGTGTTTATGATTATCATTAATATTATGGGTCCAGCCATCACTGTCCACCCTAAGCCAGCTCTTCCCTTTGGGCTACTGCACATGCTCTGCCTGTGCTTTGAAACATGGTTTCCCACCTGCCTTCTTCTGGTTGACTCTCACGTCTCAAGGAAGCCTTCCCTGACGCACCCGTCACAGCCTGTACTTTCTTGGGATCATATTCTGTTCCAACTGTCTATATGTCTACCTCCTCAACCAGGTCCTGTTCCTTGCTGTATACATATCCTCCAGTGCCTGGCACAGAGAAGGCCCTTGGTAAATATGTGTTGAATGAATAAATGAGGACTAGCTGAAGGGCTGCTTTCATTCACTCAGCAAGCATTTCCCAGGTGACTATTCTGTGTCATACCCTGGACTCTGCCTGGAAATGCATGAAGGAGCAGAACACTCAGGCTGTTCTCCACAACACAGTCTGAACAGCAAAATGTCTGCCTTCTAGCAGCAACTCGAAAAAGAAGAAGGGGTGGCCCTGGCCAGTTGGTTGGAGTATCATCCTGTGCTCCAAAGGGTTGCAGGTGTGATTCCCAGTCAGGGCCCATACCCAAGTTGTAGGTTCAATCCCTGGTCAGGGCACGTGCAGGAAGCAACTGATTGATGTTTCTCTCTCATATCAATGTTTCTCTCTCTCTCTCTCTCTCTCCCTATCTCCCCCCCCCCCAACCCCTTGCCTTCTTCCTCTCTCTAAAATCAATAAAAAACATATTCTCAGGTGAGAACTAAAAAAAATTGGTAAAAACAATAAATAAACATAAAGAAGATGGGGTGGGTATAGTCCTGCCCAAGGCAAGAGGACACCGGGTAGTACCAGAGGAAGAGGTCATAGAAGAATACAGGTTTGCCTGAAGTGAGTCTGTTTAATTAATTAACTTATTTATTTTTATTGATTTTAGAGAAAGAAGAAGGGAGAGGGAGAGAGACATATTGATCGCAATCCCCCCATGCACCCCAACCCCAGGGGACTGAACCTGCAACCTGGGCATGTGTCCCAACCAGGAATCAAACCGGTGAACTTGTGGTGCCTGGGACGACGCTCAACCAACTTAGCCACACTGGCTAAGGCGGGTCTGTTTATTTTAAATCAAACAACAAATGCCTTTCATCTAAGATTCTGTTTATCATCCCTGCATGTGAAAACTAAATGTAGCTTTGCATAAGCTACAAAAAAGAAAAGGTGGACTCTTCTTTCTAAGGATGGTCTATCTAACACTTACTAGTAAGAGAAACACTGGTCAGTTCATTGCACCCATCCTGTCTGCAACCTGACTTCACCAAACTGTGAACTCCTGTGGACAGAAATCATAGTTGGTGCATTTTCATATCCCACTCCCCTCCACCGAACAGTGCCCAGAATAAAGAAACATTGCAGGATGCAAATGGGAACAATTCACTCGGTTTGTATCATTTCTTCCCTTCTGCATTTCTTGCTATGTTTATGTTTGTTTTATTAGCTTACGGGAAAAGAAGGGGAAAAGGAGACATTAGGAGTTAAAGGAATAGCAGCCATCCTTCCGCTTTTCTCCTCTGAGGCACAACCTGCACCACCACCACCACCACCACCACCGCCCACCCCATACAGGCGGCTGTGGGATTTTAGAGATCTACTTGGCTGCAACTTTGCCAGAAGCTGTTGATAGCTCAGGCTGACTGAAGGGAAAAAAGGAAACAGAATTTCTACCTATAGTAAGAAAAAGCTGAAGCAACTTTTCCCTTGGCGATTACATCATAGATACTTGAGGTCATGGTTTCCATCCTGGTTGCCCTAAAAACCAGGTAACATAGGATCTTTTCCTCAATGAAAAGTCTGAGCCTGGCCACCTCCAGAAGGGCAATGATGCTCCAAACCCCATACCGGGGAGTGGAAGGACCGGAGCGCTGCCAACCTCTGCTGTTGCGGCAATGTGGCTGCACCACTGTGCCAGAGGAGGATCTTCGAAGTCACACCACCTCCCTCCATCACTCACCCTGGGACTCTGGTCCCATCATCACCACTGGTTTGAGGATCATCTGTGGTATATCATGTAACAAATTTCAAAGCCAGATAAAAGTGAGCTGGAAATTATCTGCCCCACCATTTCTATCCCTCTTGTGGAGAAAGAAGAGTAAGCCAGGGAGGCCTATAACTTGGAAAATGTCCTTTTACCATGAGCGGGAGACAGAAGCTGTGCAGAAAACCATGTGTGGAGGTGTATACACATGCACGGAGGCCTGTGGGTGTGTCTATGGGAACATACCTCCATTTCTATTGTACCCGGGGTGGGTAAATTCGTCTGAATAACTGGAAGTATAACACTTAGCACTGCTCTTATCATTGAGGCAGCTATGATATTGGCATCTCAGACACAGACGCCCTAGAGACCAACTGGCTTGGGAACATTTAGGTAAGAAGGGTAACTTGGGAACAGTTTATTTTTCCCTGATATCTTTGAGATCGAATGCACTCTTACATGGAGGCACATAAACATTGCTCACTGAAGTGCTCTTATAGGACCTGTTTTAAATGACACCTGCCCTGAGGCATCGTGTGCCCTACTCATTTTCCTCCCTGACAGGCTGGAGTGGGTGGTCCGGAGAATGTCACAGAGTGCATGTCTGGATTTCTGCTAAACCTCTGACAACTGTCCTCCACAACAGTCCTGCAGAGAAGGTTATACAAATGAACAGGATAAGAGTATATTTGAGTGCAGGGCCCAAAGAGTGTTTATCAGGAGAACACAGTGAGCTTCAGGTGGCATGCATTCTCCGGTGGTGGCCACAAAGCTCTCCCCGTAACTGTTGAGTTTGACTTTTTAAAATTATGTCCTGCCCTGGCCAGGTAGCTCAGTTGGTCAGAGTGTTGTCCAATATGCCAAGGTTATGGGTTTGATCCCAGGTCAGGGCACATACAAGAAGCAATCAATGAATAAGTGGAACAACAAATCAATATTTCTCTCCCTTAAATCAATTAAAAATAATAATAATAAATAAATAAAATAATTTATTTCCTAAGGACAATATAAAAGACATGCTTATAGTATGGGAAGATGATACAAAACTGGTATAGTGGGTTTAATACTCTAACAGATGATCAATGTGTGGATTTATCTCATCGGATTTCAGCACTAGGTCAAAATTAACTATTTAAACTCTGAAGTCCACATTTTAAAATTAAAAATCTGCAGTCACTCGTGTAGCAATTGCACTCCTTCGTACCTATTTTAGAGAAACGCTTGTGCATGTGCATGCTTGTTCACAAATGTTCCGCGTAGCACTGTTTATAATGCTAAAAAATAAAAGCGAAAAACATAAACAGCTATGGAGGAATTGCTAGGACAGGTATGGAATATCCACAATGAGAAATACTATTCAGAAGATTTTCTAAGACGTGTCACTGTATGAATTATGAATAAGAAGTTGCAAAATGATATAAAAAACACGATATGTTAACCTAGCTTATACACACATAAATTTACAAATTTCTACAGATATAGATCTAAACATGTAAACCAATAGAATGGTCTGGAAGGGTCCCTAATATCGGACACCAGGATTTACTCCAGGGAGAAACTATGTTGGTATAAAATCAAAAAGCCATTACCTGTTACATATGAAATTCAGAATGTGTTGGGCTAAGCTTGTGTAATTCTGCTTTCTCTTTAAAGTCTTTCTTTTAGCTTTTACAAAAAGTTCAAAAATATAGGGAAAGGCACACATTCTTGGGCTTGCTGTTACCACAAACTTAAGAGTGGTCAACATTGTGGAAATACTACAAAAAGCTACTTCGTGCTATGCAGAGTGCATTAAGTTTGGTATCCAGGTGGCCTGCACCTACCAGTGTCATAACACTAAGCTGGTCGGTCATGTCAGCAACACTGTATTGGATCCAATCCTGGCAGCACAATTAGGCAGGGACCTTGGCAAAGTGAAATGCAACTAGAGGAAAGAAATGCCTGTGGGGAATCTGAAGAGCATGGCCTGAGGATAATGACTGATGGAGCCGTAACTATTTCATCTCAAAACAAGAAGAGTGTGGGGAGACAGACAGGCTTATTATGCAGATGGTACAGTAAACTTATTTGGGGTTTTTCTAGGGGTAAATACTAAGCTTAGTAACTACAAATGATTTTTAATTAAATAAAAATATTCTAGCTAATAAAGAATGAATGACAACGGAATAGTCTATCGGGCAAGATCATGAGTTTCCTGTCACTGGAGGTATTCAAGTAAGAGAGCCTATAGAAAAAGTGATGGATTTCATTAGAAGCAAGTTGTGTAAACTTTAAGATCTTTAACAACTCGGATAGTCTATGATTTCATATATTGGCTGTAAAATCAATTTTCAATCAAACCCCCACCAACTCCAAAACCCACAGGCGACATACTCTGCCACCAGGTGGCAGTAGATGCCTTGGACTCTGGGTCCTCAACGTTACATGTGGTAAAAAAAGAAATCTGTGGTTTCCCAATATTTTTTAAATTAAAAATAGATAACTAAAAGAACAGATGCGTGCACTGGGCCTAAAAGCAACCTCTCTCAAAGCAACATTAATATAATTCATAATTTTTCTGATTACTCCATCACAGTGATTCCTAATCACTTGCTTTCCTTTGTGCGTTCCTTTTGTGCAGGGTCTACAAAGAGACCCTTATCTTCTGTGGCCTCCTCTCTCTGGTGTCAAGTTTCCTGACTTACACACAGTTCCAGATCCCTGCGTCTCCTCTTAATGCAAAAATGCCCCCCTGCTTCCTCTGCAGCTGCAGACCACATCTTTCTTCCCAACCCAAGGAGAACCAACAGGACCGTCAGAGAAACACCCCAGCCATTTCCTGCTCTTAACTTTCCTGTCCCTTTATCCACACAGCTGAAGCCACAAAACCAGCAAACAACAAACAAAAGCAGAACTGGCAGAGTAGCTGAGTCTCCACACCCTGACAGAGTGAAAGTATATCATTATCCTTTAGTAATTATAAGAGAATAATCCCCCACCCAGCTCTTAAAGAAAAGACAAACTGCTCTTCAAGCTACAGCTGTAGGGGGGAGGGGATAGGAGGGGAGAGTGGGGGAAATATTGCTTAAAATTTGAATACAATCAACAACCTTTGTCCCAGTCCCTAGCAACCTAAAACTGTTGGCATTGCCTTGGTTACAGATTACTTCAGAAAACCTGGTTCTCGGAAAGTAATTCTGTCAGAGCTTGTGAGTGAAGAAAAATGAAACAAGGTTTTCTTTAAAATGGAAGACTTAGCGCAGTTTCATCACAATAAACCTTGGACCTGAGTCAAGGTCCTACTCATCTTTCTGGTCTCAAGTGAAACAATTCTTCCAGGAAGGCCTCAGGAGCCTGACACAACATTAGCTGCCCCTGCAATATGCACCAGTATCACCGGTACCTGCAGTCACAGGCCTACCACAGCCATGCACCTGCCTTGTCACAGCCCAGCACCTGCCCTACCCCACAGCCCTACACCTGCCTTGCCATAGCCCAGCACCTGCCCTATCACAGCCCTAAACCTGCCTTGCCATAGTCCTATATCTGCCCAGCCACAGCCCCACACCTGCTTTGTCACAGCCTTGCACCTGACCTACCACAGCCCTACACCTGCCTTGCCATAGCCCTGCATCTGCCCAGCCACAGCCCTGCACCTGCCTTACCACCATCCTTACCACATGTACTTCAGCAGCCTCCGTACCAGCCCATTTCCCCATTTCTCTGCAGGATCCATGAAGGCCTGCACTGTATCTGTTTCTTTCACCACTAAATCCCCTCAAGACAGTAGGATTCAATAAATATTCATGAAACTATGATAAACCTACTCCTTATCAATTGACCAATTAATGTGGAGCCTAAATCCAGGCAGCTGTTCCATTGAGGATAATATTCATCCATTCCACAAACATTTCCTGAGTGTCTCTTATGCCAAAATGGTACAGGATGAGTCAAACCCAGGCCCTCCCATCAAAGAGCACACATGGAGGAAGGAAGCCAAGCCAAGGACACAAACACCTACAGTACAAAGTAGAAACAACAACACCAAAAAGGATGGCTATTGGAGATGGGAGGACAGAGACGAAGGCACAGGGATCACCAAGCCATTCCAAGTGGCTAGAGCTAAGGCTGTGGGACAGGTAATACTGCAGCCAGAGGCTGAAGGTCCTTGAATAATACCTGTAATAGTCAGCATATGCCAGGCTAAATGCTTTATATTCATGACTTCATTTATTTCTTGAAACAATTCTGTGTAATAACCTTCTGTTGCGAGAAGGAAAGCCTGAGTCTTCAGAGAGGTCAAGAAAATTGCTCAAATTGGCACAGCCCGTAAGTGGCCAAGCTGGGATCCACGCCCAGGCGAGCCTGGTGACTGTAGCAGCAAGGCCATAATGTGCTAGAGCTTGAAATGCCAAGTTAAGGGGCTGCTACTTTATCCAGTGAGCAACGGGGAGCCACTCTGGGCAGGAGCATGCCAAGGTCAAAGCTTGTGCCTGGGAAGATTTATCAGGTAGTAATGAGGAGAATGGATTGGGAGCAGTCAGGCTTGAAGCCTGCTGCAATGATCCAATGTCGCATCACGAAACTCCCAGCCGGAAAGCTGCAGCCAGACTGGAAAGCTGGTTCCAACACGGAGGAATTCCAGAGGAAGAATGGGGACAGTCAAGGGTGATTCCAAGGTGAACACCTAGGTTATGGGAAGGATGCAGTGGCATATGCATGCTCCTCCAGTGCCTCTGCATGCGTGCACATGTGTGCAGTGTCGTGGAAAAGGGAAGTCAGTGCGAAAGAGTGGGAGTGAGTGCAGACATGGGTCTTGGGAGTATGGCAGCTTTAAGTCCTCAGGAGCTCCAAATTAGAGGCAGCTTAAATCCTCCCAAAAACTCCTCTCTTACATCTCCCTATGCATGGCTGTTACCTGCAAAAGCCTCTTGACTTCCTCTAGCTGTCCCACCCACTTGGGACATTTGAGCCTTAGCCACTCACACACACACACACACACACACCAAAATACACAGGAGCAATAATGTGGCACGAGGCATCACACAATCATGTCTACCCAGGTCTCCTCCCCTCTGGCAGGCCTGCCCCAGCACAGAAAATTCCTGGTCCCAAATCAGCACCAAGAAGCAGAGGAGTGCCAAACAGGAGCCACAGGCCCCAGGCAGTAACTCATTACTGTAACCTTGGACCAGAGGCTTAACTTCTCTGGACCTCAGTTTCCTCATCTGAAAGACAAGCAGGATGGGCGAGAATCAGAAGCTCTAAACTGGAGACCGACAGGCCAAACTCACCATGCAAATGGGTTTTGCTTGACTAATACAATGTCCTTTAATTGAATTCATGTCAACACTTAAAAATCAGGCTATTTCACCAAGAAAATGTGTATTTGAATCCTCTCTGAAATAAGAAGATCTGGCAACAAGGAACTCGCATTCCCACATGGCATCGATCCGCTGGAGCGGGGAAGCTGCTATCCTCCTTAGATGGGGTGCCACAGTCTCCAGTCTGCCACAGTCCCCACCACCCCTTACTGTTCCCCAAGAGTCCCCACTCGTCATCTACACCTGACCCATTTCTACCTTTCATGCTAATGGTCTGGCTTCTCTAGGCACCTGGGTTCACAGGAATTGGGGACAGTAAACAGAAGCACAGGGAAGCTGGCTGTGAACTCCCCCACAATGGCAGATGTGGGCTCCTCAGAGGAGCAAGGGCTTGCTGCAGTTGATCAAGGCTCATTAACACGTGTCAGGCCTGTGCATCATCCCCCCACCCCCACCCCACCAAGGAGCAACAAGGCAGATGACATCAGCCTTGGACACAGTCAGAGAAACCCCATCATGAAGCAATTTGCTTCCCCAGCCACTCTAATTTAACAATTAGCTTAACAGCCCTGGTCAGGCACTTGCCGCTGGAGCAGAGAAGACATCCTGATCGGCAGCAGCTTCAACCTAGAAGCTTCAGGAAGTCCTCTCCCCCACCGCCCTCGCCACAGCTTGGTGTGAGTCTCTCGCTCGGACAAATGGATAGTCTAAATATCTCCAAAGAGGTTGCACCTTCTCCTTCAGTCTCCCACTTGGGCTCCTGGGAAATTCTCCCGCCTGTCCAAAATCAGTTGCTCCTGCTGTAGCCTCAGCCCATTCTCTCTTTGTTCTGTCCTGCAGAGATTCTGGCCTCATCACAGGAAGCATGCCTGGACAGTACACATGTCAATCACTTCTCTGGCCCTTCGAGAACTGGGGTGTGGAAGGGAAGCCTGCACATAGGCCACACTGCAGAGAGGAAGGTAAGTTCACAAGGCTGGCAGCATTGGGACATCCTGGGCACAGATCCCAACTCAGAAAACAAGTGTCAATAGCTAAGCTTGCCCTAATCGGGACAGTATGCTCAGCTCCCCATCTGCATCACCAAGGGGCCGCTTGGTAGAATGCACAGTAATACTTTCCTCACCCCGCTTGTCCTGCTCCAGCCCCCAAGTCCTTTCTCAAGCTCTAGCCTAAACCCCAAATGCCAAAATTCAAACAGACATACACACCCGTTGGTAAAGGGAGACTAAAAAGGAGAGTTTATAAAGTTGTAAGTCCACAGAAACCTGGAGGCTATTTTAAAATAGAGTATTAGAATTTCAGGATAGATGGGGTGAGGCCCCCAATAGCAGACCTTCCATGAGGAAAGCATCCCCAAATGACCAGGTAGAAATTTCAGAGAGGCCACGGAGGAAGAAATGGCACCTAAACATAGAACAACAACCCAGGAACTTTAGCCAAAAATACAAGTGAGGGATGCCAATGCCAAGGTCAATCACAGAGGTGATTTTGTTGCACCAAAGGGAGACAAGGAGATAGAGAGTGGGGGGCCAGGTGGTAATGCCTTAGTCCAAGAGGTATCCTGAAGAATAAAAGTCCTTCCCGACTTGCCCTCCTCAATGGACAGGAGTGAGGTCAGGGTTGTAAATGCTCAGAACTGACTGACAGATGAGGTATAAATAAATCACCAGGACCATATGGCATCCACCTGGGAGTCCTAAAGGACTTCAAGGGTGAAATCATGGCACTGCTAGCCAAAATGTGTAACCTCTTATTACAAAGTCACTCATGCCCTAGAGCTGCCAAGTACTCATGTAGCTTCCATTCATAAGAAAAGATCCAGGGAGAATTCTCAATTTCATACCAGGAAAAGTGGCAGAATATATATGAAGAACAGGACTGCTGAGCGTGTAAGCAAGCGGGACCTATCGGAGGAAAAGGCAGGATGATTCTTATAAAAACAAAGTGTGTATATAAGAGCTTGTGAGAGACTAAACATGAAAGTGAATTAAAGAGAATCTGTGGATGTAATTTACATACATTTACAATAAACTATAAGCAAGGCATTATAGTGAAAACTTTTTCATAACTGAACAATGATACAGTAGGGAAAACACTTTTTCAGGGAACTGACTTGGACACTGGAAACAAAATGAAAGAATAAACTGACACTTCCCCAAATTAAGAAATTAAAAAATGGGTTTCTTAAGGCATGAACACTAGAACTGGTCTTATATAACATTCTTATAAATAATCTGTCAGAGGGAATTAGCAGAGAGATAATGTACAGGCCTACACTCTTCCAGGTGAGAAAAAGAGCTGCTGATACAGAGAAACGATAGGAAGGTCCTTTCAGGTTCTGAGAGCTGATGAAAAGAGGAGGCTGAGTTTCAGTGTGATGGGATCTAGCTGCCCAGGACAGCTCCGTAGTCTCCTCTCTCCAGATAAGAGGAGTTCTGGGCTCCATTCCCTGGCTCTTATGATTGTGGGCTCCAGAACCTATATATGCCTGGCAAACAGGAACAAGTCCAGATTTAATTCACAGAAAATGCTTCTGGCTAGACCAGTGGTTCTCAACCTTCTTAATGCCGCGACCCTTTAATACAGTTCCTCATGTTGTAGTGACCCCCAATTTCATTGTTACAAATTGAACATGATTAGAGCATAGTGATTAATCACAAAAACAATATGTAATTATATATGTGTTTTCCGATGGTCTTAGGCGACCCCTGTGAAAGGGTCGTTCGACCCCCAAAGGGGTCGCAACCCACAGGTTGAGAACCACTGGGCTAGACTAACAGGGAAATTGTCTGCTACATTTGGTTAAACCCTGACTAGTCAGAGCCAACCATGGGACACCCTTCTTCCCTCATCTGCAGTGCCCATTCAGTACATAGAACTTTGGGTCTATACTCCAAAATAGGCATCCACAGAAAAGCCAATCTATGAGCCAAGAATTCTAAAACAAACAAGAGAGTAGGATTAGATTTAGCTCTTCCTCTGCATTAATTTTTGTTATTGCATCTCTATCTTAAGCATATAGCTGACCATGGAAATGAAAACCTGAATGAGCTCAGCATCCCTTAATAGGCCCAACTGTCCCCTGTGATCCATTCTGTCTGCCTAGTCTGCTTCTCCTACTGCTACTAATATGAGTGACTGCCACAGAGTAAGACTTTCTCAGCATTCATCTCTTCTTATCCATATTCATTCATTCCTTCAAAACTAGAGGCAAAACAACTTCTCCCCCAGTCACCCTCAGCATCATGGAACCTTGAAACCTACTCTACTGTTTTGGCTTTGAAGTCAAGGCCTTATTGGAGAGGCAGAAACAGGAAAGTTCAATGTTGTGTCACTTGCTAAAGCTTGTTCTAACATAGCAGTTATGTGCCTAGGTGCAAATCCTGGCTCTACTAATTATGAGTTGAACTTACAGCCCAATATCCTCATTTTCAAGTGGGTATAGGAATGCTTAGCTACTTCAAAGTTCTGGAGATCAATTCGAGGTCATGGGACTGTAGCTGGGACATAATAAGGACTCGATAAATGTAAGCTAGTCCTAACAATGTCTTCCTAAACAGATCTATTCATTTCTTGATTTTCTCCTCAATCTAAATGCAGCTTTTAAAGGGCTGCTTTTTTAAAAGGTGATTAATGATAGCTCTCTTTGTTCTATAACCCCTCAGCACTCAGTTGTTCCTTTATTATCTTCTTGTGCAGTATCTGTTTAGAACTATATGTTGGTTTATAAATTGTGAAGTCTTTTCCACGTGCCAATAGCACTGCTGCCTGTTCTTGGGTTAAAGTTTGCATGGAAACAGCGCAGCAAGCCTCGTTTGAACAGTAGTGAGCCATTAACTGTTTCCAAGAGGGTTCCCATATGACACAGTCCTTGATGGATCCTACGAGGTAAAGGAAGTGTACTCTGAAACTAGACTTTGTCAGCACTTTGAGAGCAGATGCACTGTGGGTGAGGACTCATTAACCAAGCTCACAAAGCTGATGTATAAGCCAGAAGCGCCGTTTACTGGGTGCCAAAAACAAAACACAACTGTCACGGGACCAGGAGTGCTCAGGTCAGCATGGTTAGCATAAGTGGATGGACTGGGAAAACCAAGCCATCATCCAAAAGGTGCATAGTGAGCATGGAAGCAAGGCTAGGGGAGTCCACAAAACAATTCCTGGCTAAATGGCAGCCAGCAACGACAAGCTGATATATCTACCCCAAGATTAGGGCTAGACCTGAAGAGAACCCCAAGTTCCCTTGTCTGTGGCCAAGCCTGAATGGGCACTGCCCGCTTCTGCCTCTTTAGCTTGCCTTTCAGAAGTGCTCCAGCTAACGAGCACCTTCCACACAGTCTTTCTCCAGATTGCATTCAATTCAATGAATTAGACTTCAGATTACTAAATTACAGTCACATTCATTCAGCCCAGCATCCCTGAGATTAGTCCCAGGTCACACTGATGGGAGTCCTTTCTCTTCCTCTGCAAATCTGCAGAACATCTTCCCATCCACAGCTGCGGATGGTGGATCACATCCACACAGGATATATGGATGGACCTCATTTAACCCGCAGAGGCAGCTTCATATACATTATTTTCAGGTTCCTGGGAGACTTCGTTGTTACCACCATGAAACCTTATGGGCAAAGCTCACCGAGGCCAACATCTTCATCTATTTCATGGTTCTTCAGCAAGTAGAACAGTTCACTAAAGTGAAGCTACAAACATTTGCTTTCATTAACAGGAAGAGACCACTTTTCAAATATTGGTTGGAGGGAGAGGGAGCAGGAGGGAGAAGAAAGAGGGAGGGAGGTGGGGGGAAAAGGAAGGGAGGACGGGAGGGAGGAGGGAGGAGGGAGAAGGGAGAAGGGAGAAGGGAGAAGGGGAGCAGAACAGAACAAGACCAGGAAGAAGGGAGCTCTGAGCTGCTGTCTCTGCTATCTTTACAAGGACTTGCAGAAGGAAGTGTAAAATGTCCCTGAGTTGTATTTAGAAAATTGATACCCGGTACTTGAAAAGAAACAGCTCTTCTTCTGCCACATTTATCCTGGCCAATATCCTCTTTTTCTTCCCTGGTGTCTTAACAGCCAGTGGGAGAACATTCGGTTTTAGTTCTTAGAAGAAAGACACTTGGAGTCTGGGAGTTTCAAATCACAGACTCGTTAAGCTGGAAAAATCTTCAAGAGGTCTTGCAGGACTCCCCCTGGCTCAAGGACTGGTTTGCCTGAGGGAAACTCTAACAGAGGAGACACCTTGTGGGGGGGATTCTGGCCTTCCTATGTGGTATGGATGTCCTCTGCTCTCTTCTGGGTTTGTTATGAGGCAATGTGGATGAAAAGAGCCCAAGCTTGGGGCCAGACAGCCTTAGGTGAGATTCTGGTTTTGACAATTTCTGGCAAAACATCTTTCTGAGTCTGTTCACCAGCTATAAATGAGAGTAACTACTACCTTTCAGAGTTGTTGGGATGACTAGAGATGACATCTGGAACATGCTTAATCAATGGTTGCTTTAATTATGGGAGATTTTTGGCTAAGTTGACACCTGCAAGGGACACTACCATTAGAGAAGTCACCACCAGGTAATAAACCTGATTGGGCTCAAACCACCAAGGATGCAATATAAATAGGCAGGAACACTATGCCCTCATGCCATCTAACCAGGCATGCGCTGCCTCTCTCCCCTCCCTGGTCATCCCTCACATGGGAATACTACTTTCCTGAGTCCAGAGTTCTAAACCCTTCAGTGACAGACATCAGCACACATCGGGGAAAAGGTAGTACAGAGAGAGAGCACAGCAAGGCAGAAAAATAACACTAATTAAGGCCATGTGAATCACACAATTACATATATAGAAGGGACCCTAGCAATCATTCAGTGTAACCCTCTCACTTTATAAGTGGGAAACCTGAGACTTAGAAAGGAGAAGAGACAGATCCAAGTTAATGGTAGATCAATCCTAAAACCAAGACTGGGTCGAGGGCTTTATTCACTATCCCACACTGCAAAACCCACTGATACTGACACACGAGGCGAGGCAACTTACCGGCGAGAAAGGGAATGTCAAGCTCATATTTATTTAGATTCTACTGTATAAACACCATTGGATAGTCACAAAGACTTACAAGAGCTCCCAGCTGTCCTCCAGCTTAACAGCTAGCTAGGGGGAAGGACCTGGAATGTAAAACGGGAATAATGAAAGGTTTGTGGCGAAAAGTCCTGGAATGTGTTCAAGGAGATGAGAGATAGGAACAGGGTGATATCACAGAAGACTTCTTCCCTATCTCAAGTGGGACAATGCTGGAGCCTCACAAAACAGATGGGCTATGAATGAACCATGGCTAGGATGGAAAGGACAGTCAGCAAAGTTTCCAGCAGGAGCAGAGTTTGGGAGACAACCCTGAGTAACTACATACCTGGCTGCTTCTGGCCCTCGCACCATAGATCATGGAGCTTGGCACTCAGAGCAGAGACCTTGAGGATCCCATGTTTCTTAGAATTGCCATAGTAGTGAGCTGGCACACACTCATGTCCTCTCTCTCTCTCTCTCTCTCTCTCTCTCTCTCACACACACACACACACACACACACACGGCCTAGTGATGGAGTCAGCTACTCAGATTTCTCTCTTCCTACATGCCCCATGACCCCAGGGAGATCTCATCTGGGTTCCACCAGGCTTTGACCAGCCCGTCACTGAAGCCGCCTTCATTCCTGGTCTCCACAAAGGCTCATCTAGCTATTTTGGTGCTCAGTCTCTATCTTTTACAGCAGCCTCTGTCCATAAGCTTTGGAGAGCATATCCCTAAAAAAATAGGGATTAAATCTAGCTAACTGTGCTAACGTCAATGCTACTGGCTTCCTTTCAGGTTTCCTACCTTTCTTTTTCTTCTGCCCTATTTCATCGCCTCATTTTATCTTGTTGTAGTGCATATTTCCTATAAGCTGCTATAATTCCTTTTTCAAGCAAGGTGGTATCTGAATACATGCCTGATAGTCTAGCCCCATGATTGGCAAACCACGGCTCGTGAGCCACATGTGGCTCTTTGGCCCCTTGAGTGTGGCTCTTCCACAAAATACCACATGGGGTGCACAC
>NW_006297146.1:966589-968656 GCF_000327345.1 Myotis davidii | reverse complement strand
TGAGGGCCCTTGAGTTCCACAAATGAAGATGGTGGTTTCCTTAATGAAAGAAGGTCATGCTCCTTCCATGACTTCTAGTCAATCCTAGAACTGAGATCTGGTTGAGCTGAATTATCCAAACTTCATATCCTATCTTCTTGATGAAGGATAGTCAGAATAGCTGCCCAGGGTTGAAGGAAGCACCACTTGTGGAGGGGAAGCCATGTTTTCCTCTGTGCAACACTAGCTGGGTACTATCCCATCAGACCTGTGGTCTGGCTTCCTCCAGGCCACTTCCAACCACTGGGCTAACAACAGCACAGATCTGGAGAAGACACCTGCAGGACATCAGGAGGCATGTGGGTAGTCAGCAGACCATGCATGTAAGGAGCCTCTTGACTGTGTCTCCACATCTCACAGTTGGAGATATGTAATGATCCACTTCTGAAACCCATGAAGATGGGCAAATGAGAGGTAATTTCAGTGAGGAAAAAGTTACTAAAGAGAGCTCTAGCTCTTTTTATCTTTGGAAATAAAGAAATGCCTCAATTTTTTATTAAGTCTCTGAAGTCTAAAAAGTTAAGGTACAAAATGTAAACATTCAGTGTAAATACACGGAGGTGTAACGTGTTTGCTCTCTAATTTAGATTTAATCTTTTTTTTCTTTTTTTTTCTTTTTTTCTTTTTTTTGTTTTTACAGAGAGGAAGGGAGAGAGAGAGTCAGAAACATCGATGAGAGAGAAACATCGATCAGTTGCCTCCTGCACATCCCCCACTGGAGATGTGCCCGCAACCAAGGTACATGCCCTTGACCGGAATCGAACCTGGGACCTTTCAGCCCGCAGGCCGACGCTCTATCCACTGAGCCAAACTGGTTTTGGCTAGATTTAATCTTTAGAGATTCAATTCTTCTCTAGAAAACAAGGGACAGAAACGAAGTGAAGACAGATAAACAAAGTGAGCATAGGCAATAAGTAAGCAAGTAGCTCATGAGACAAGTTATAAAGTGTTGAAGAGAAGGTAGGCAGGGAGGAAAAGAACGAAGTAGACACCTAACGTTCATGCTGAACATCGACTGCTCTTTGGTGACCCTCATTCAGGCTTCATGAGTGCTCTGCCCACACAAGATCCACAGCTATTTATCAGGACTGCTCCAGCCAGGCTTACCTACCACAGCATCTCTCCAAAACAAGTACACATTAGCCCAGGCACCTTCTGCCTGCCGTGCCCTCTCATTCACCTCTCAATTCTGGTTTCCATAACCACTTCATTACTGGGGAAGGCTGACATGACAGAGGGACAGACAGGACCTATGACCCAGTATAACACAGAAGACAGGGATGTGGTCTTTCCACCCACTTGTACCCTAAGTGCATAAACCTACCCCATATCTTTGGCTGTGAGCTTTTAGTTCTACGACCTCTGGACAAGGGTGCTCACTATGTGTAAAGCACACTTAGAGGCCATCATTGCATCAAGGTATTTCAGATCACAATAGGGGTGTGGGTAGTGACCGTGAAGAGTAAAAGGTCAGAGAATGTAGAAAGAGGGGAAAAGGTATCAATTTCATGTCTGAAGCTAGAGTAGAATCAGAGCTTCAAGGAAAATATCATTTCACTGAGAACCGGGATATGGGTGTCCTCTTTCTGGCTCTGCCACTGAGAAGCTGTGGACAAATCACTTTGCCTCTCGGTTTTCTTATCTGTAGGAATGAGGCTGTTAGGCTAAATTATCTCTAATACCCCTTTTTGATCTCCCATTTTCACCACAGCTAACTCTGCATCCTTAGAAAGTGGTGTTTGCCTAAAGCTACTGGTAGAGCACAAAGAGCACCTGGATCGTATATAGCCATGCCTCTTTATTGTGCTTCACTTCATTGTGCTTCACAGATGATGTCTTTTACAAACTGAAGGCAAGACCCTCCACCAGCAAAAACACTATGACTCACTTTAATGCAATACTTGCTTTATTGTGGTGAACTGGAATGGAACCTTTAATATCCACAAGGTATGCCAGCATTAGAGATGGGGCAGTAACTAAGAGTGAGGCTGGGGGAAAAATATTTTTTCCTAAAAGCCTCATATTATA
>NW_006297146.1:965093-965685 GCF_000327345.1 Myotis davidii | reverse complement strand
TATATGCTTTATTGAGATATAACTGATTGACATAAAATTATAAGATATTTAAAGTGTACGTCAGGGTGATTTGCTATTCATAAACATTGTAAAAGCATTCCCCCATGTAGTTAATGCATCCATCATATTATATATTTATCATTTTGGGAGGGGGTAGGTGAGAACATTTAGGTACTACTCTTTTAGCATATTTCAACCATACAAAAGAGTGTTATCAATTTGTATCACCAAGTTATACATCAGCTCCTCAGACCTTACTCAGCTTATCACTAAAAGTTTGTGCCCTTTTACCAACCTCTTCCTATTTCCCCAACCCTTCATCCCCTGGCAACCACTTTTCTACTCTATGCTTCTATGAGTTTGACTTTTCTTTTAGATTCCACATGTAAGTGATACCATGCAGTATTTATATTTGTCTGGCTTATTTCACTTAGCATAGTGCCCTCAAAATCCATGTTATCACAAATGGCAGGAATTCCTTTTGTCTCTGGAGAAATTATGTTCTCTCTCAGCCCCACTCAAAGCTTAACACTTCAACTTCTTGAGCTGGTTTCTTTAATAACACAATAATTTAAAACTTATTGAGTATTTA
>NW_006297146.1:940679-946745 GCF_000327345.1 Myotis davidii | reverse complement strand
GCTTCCACTGAGAAGCTGTGGACAAATCACTTTGCCTCTCGGTTTTCTTATCTGTAGGAATGAGGCTGTTAGGCTAAATTATCTCTAATACCCCTTTTTGATCTCCCATTTTCACCACAGCTAACTCTGCATCCTTAGAAAGTGGTGTTTGCCTAAAGCTACTGGTAGAGCACAAAGAGCACCTGGATCGTATATAGCCATGCCTCTTTATTGTGCTTCACTTCATTGTGCTTCACAGATGATGTCTTTTACAAACTGAAGGCAAGACCCTCCACCAGCAAAAACACTATGACTCACTTTAATGCAATACTTGCTTTATTGTGGTGAACTGGAATGGAACCTTTAATATCCACAAGGTATGCCAGCATTAGAGATGGGGCAGTAACTAAGAGTGAGGCTGGGGGAAAAATATTTTTTCCTAAAAGCCTCATATTCTAATGGACTAGATATCTCCTCTTTTTCCGTTCAGATCCACCCTTCGCCCTGTTCTAGGCACACCCTCCATCCTTCTGTAGCCTCTCTGCGCCCTGGAAGCTGACCCATTTAGACTGCATCAAGGCTCCCTTGCCCTCTGGCACCCTGCTGAGTTCAGTCATTGGAAAGCTCTAGCAAGAGTCAGGAGAAGCTAGAGCAGTGAGGCTGGGATATGCCCTACCTCTCCACAACCTCCCTGTGGGGTCCTGATGGGCTGGCTGTGTTCCCTCGCCTAAAGTCACACCTCCTTTTGAGGTAGACCTCAACACAGACTCTCTGTCTCCAAGTTCTACCAACTACTGCTTCCTCATTCCATTAGGTCTAGGGAAACAAACCTCCCATTACTAGCCCACACCTATGGAAAAGCCCCTTCATTAAACCTTCTTTAGATGACCCCACAAGGCTGATTCATCTGTTTCCTGCTGGGGCCCTGACTGGTATATCTAATGAACCCATGTTCTCCTGAGGCCCATCTTTGAATGACTGTGCAACTCACACTCCAGACTTTCTCTGGTGCAGCTGAATTTCCAGACAGAAGCTGAACTGTCTCTTTCCTCACTAGCCCTCTTCATGCCTACCTGCAAACCTCCCCACCCCCATTCCACTTGAGAAAAAAAATCACAATGACTAAAAAATTCAGTTCTGTGTGTGGATGAGCAGCGTAACACTCATGCCATTGCTGAATATGCTCTTCCCCCCAACCTGGTGACTCAACATCTCTCCTTAGAGATGACCTCACAGCAATGTCTTCCTACTCGCAAGTCTCTCCATGACAACACTCAGCCCACCCTTCCAAGGAAAAGGTTGTTATCAGGAACCCTGGATCCCCATTAAGCTCAGCTTCACCTCTGCTCCTCAGACTCACCACAGACTGACCCAACTTAGATGCTTTTAGATTCCACATGTAAGTGATACCATGCAGTATTTATATTTGTCTGGCTTATTTCACTTAGCATAGTGCCCTCAAAATCCATGTTATCACAAATGGCAGGAATTCCTTTTGTCTCTGGAGAAATTATGTTCTCTCTCAGCCCCACTCAAAGCTTAACACTTCAACTTCTTGAGCTGGTTTCTTTTTAATAACAATAATTTAAAACTTATTGAGTATTTATCAGACACCAATCTAACCATTTGATGTGTTATACAACTCAATCTCCACACCACCCTATGCAGTAGGTACCTTTTTAAATATATATATATTTTATTGATTTTTTTTACAGAGAGGAAGGGAGAGGAATAGAGAGTTAGAAACATCGATGGGAGAGAAACATCGAATAACTGCCTCCAGCACACTCCCTACTGGGGATGTGCCCACAACCAATGTACATGCCCTTGACTGAAATCGAACCTGGGACCCTTGAGTCTGCAGGCTAATGCTCTATCCACTGAGCCAAACCAGTTAGGGCATGCAGTAGGTACCTTTATCAGCCCATCACATTTCAAAGAGGAAAATGTGGCATAAAGAGGTCAAGCCGCATGCTAGGATTCAGGCCCAGGACGCCTGACCCCAAAACCTGCTTTTTTAAAATGTTTTATTATGAAATGTTTTAACCATAAATTAGAAAGAATAGCATAATTAGTCCCCATATACTCACAACCTAAATTTAATAATTATTAAGTTACTGCCATATTTGCCTTATAATTTTAAGAGAACTACTTTGAAGTGAATTACAGATATGATATTTCACCCATCCTATCTAATAAAAGAGAAACATGCTAATTGGCATACGACTGCTACCCTTCCCATTGGCTAATCAGGGAGATATGCCAATTAACTGCCAGCCAAGATAGCGGCCAGCAGCCAGGCAGCTTGAAACTAACATGAGGCTTGCTTGCTTCAGTGATGAAGGAAACCAACGTTCCCCGCCTGCCTTGCAGGCCTCTGAGCCTGCAGTTTGAAATATTTTAACAAATACAGAAGCTAATAAAAAAACCCAGAAACCAGCTTTCAATGAGCTGGGATCTCAAAGCTGGAGTCAGAGCTGGAGTTGATACAGAGTTTCGATTATAGAACCGAAACAAACTGGATACGTACTTTCAGCAGCAGAGGCCTAAGAGCCGGAGCCTCAGAGCTAAAGGTGGCCCAGAATTTTTAAAAAAAAAAAAAGGAGTGGTTGGGAGCTTCCGTCACCCGCCAGCCTGAAAACAGCCCTCAGCCCCTCACCCACACTGGCCAGGCACCCCAGTGGGGACCCCCACCCTGATCCAGGACACCCTTCAGGGCAAACCAGCCAGCCCCACCCATACACCAGGCCTCTATCCTATATAGTAAAAGGGTAATATGCCTCCCAGCACCAGGATCAGCAGAGCTGAGAGGCCTCCCGGCACCGGGATCAGTGTGACGGGGCAGCGGCCAAACCCCCTGATCGCCCTGCAGCTCTGTGTGTGACAGGGGGTGGGGCCACAACCTCCCTATCCGCCCTGCTCTGTCCGGGACAGGGGAAGGCGCCCCAACCTCCTGATCAACCCTGCTCTGTGCCTGACACGGGGGAGCTCCCCAACCTCTGATCGCCCTGCGGCTCTGTGTGTGACAGGGTGCGGCGCCCTAACCCCCTGATTGGTCCTGCTCTGTGTGTGACAGGGTGCGGTGCCCCAACCCCCCCCTCACCCCCCATGGGCCCTGCTCTGTGTGTGACAGGGTAGAGCCATAACCTCCCCATCGGCCCTGCCCTGAGTGTGAGAGTGGCAGCGCCCCAACCCCCTGATCTGCCCTGCTCTGTGTGTGACAGGAGGCGGTGCCCCAATTCCCCTATCGGCCATACTCTCTGAGCGACAGCGGGGAGCTCCTCAACCCCCTGATGGTCCCTGCTCTGTGCGTAACAGGGGGGAGCTCCCCAACCCCCTGATCTGCCCTGCTCTGTGCATGACAGGGGGCGGCGCCCCAACTCCCCAATCGGCCCTGCTCTGACCCCGACCAGGGGCTGCACCTTGGGATTGGGCCTGCCCTCTGCCACCCGGGAGCAGGCCTAAGCCAGCAGGGCGTTATCTCCCGAGGGGTCCCAGACTGCGAGAGAGCACAGGCCAGGCTGAGGGACCCCCCCTTCCCCCCGAGTGCACAAATTTTTGTGCATCAGGCCTCCCGTCTGTATAATAAAAACCCAGTGGTCATAATGCCGTAACAACCAAAGACCAGTCACCAGGAGGTGCACTGATGGGTCCCGCGGCGCCAGCGGGACTTGACCCTGGGTCCCGCGGCATGCCAGGTCTGGGACTCACGAGATTTCATGTGCTGGGCCTCTAGTAAATATTATAATATGCATCTCTTAAATATGAGGGCATTTTCTTATCCACAAAACCATCATCACCCCTAATAAAATTAATAATAATTCCTTAATATTTATTGTGTAATAACCAGTCATATTCAAATTTCCCCTACTATCGCCACAAAACTCTTCACGTGATTGCATGTACTCCTCGCACATGGCCGATCTCATCTTGCCTGAATTGTTCCACTTTTAGTTCACGTGCTGTACCCATCCCATCGCCACTATGCTATCTGTTCTTTGCTCTTGTTTTTTCTTCTTAAAAATGAAAAAACTTCCCTCTTTTCCAGTTCCCCTTCCATTCAGTTCTTGTGTAAATCTAGTGCAAACCAGTTCTTTCCTGATAGAAAAGAACCCCCTCCCCAATTTAGCTACTGCCCACTGCAGCCATCACCATGTAAGAGACACAGTAGACAGCACGCACAAAGCGTACTTCTGCTGTGTCCTCTGTGAGCCGCTAAGAGGGAAAGGGGAGGTGGGGGACTCCTGAACAGAGGAGAGGAGGTCTCTCTGGAGTATGCAGGGTCCACCAGAGGGAGGAAATTGTCAAATTTTCTCAATGTCTTTGCTTTGGGGACACTTGTTCTGAAAACAATGTGGTATAGCTCAAGTGATGTCAGCTGGGAAGGAAAAGCAAGGCTGGGTCATTCCCAGTCACAGAGTCACCTTGGGATTCTGGACCCCAAACCAAAAGCAGCGTTACATACACACCACGTTCTTTCCCTGAGTGCCCGGCGAATCAGCTCATACACCGGTCAGATGTCATCTTCGGGCACCCTCTCACAAAGCTTTAGATTTTCTCCCATCCCCTGGGAGGACAGCATGGGTGGTGGGGGGTTGACAAGAAGAGGGATCATCGTTACTGTTGCTTTTTCTCCTGCTTCAAACTTCTCTGATGAAGGAGAAAGATGATGAAGAGAGAGATGGAGGAAGAAGGCATCATCCAAGACCCTAACATACCTCTAAATACCAAAAACATATGCCCTGCCTCTAAAGGGCTGCCAGAGGAATCTCATCATTTCATTCACTGATTTTTTTAAAAAAGCGTGTTTCCATCTCTCAGCAGCTTAAACTCCTACTTGTTCTTCAAGACTTAAAATCCCCTCCTAACTTCGGTGCCTTCGTCTATGTTTTCTTAGCATCCAGTGATGACCTGACTGCAGGATGTGTCTGCATGAGCTATAATTACCTGTTTCTTTGCTTGTCTCCCCCACTGCACGCTAAGCTCCTGAGGCCAAAACCATGTCTTATTTATCTCTGTACCCTCAACACTTAACACAGAGTCTGTCATATATCAGTCAGTTAACAAGAATTGGTCAACAGGTACTGAATTCTAGTACTTCTCCCAAAACCACCTTCTGTGTCTTGCTAACAGCACTAGAGTGTGTTTCTTTGTTTTTTTCTTCACTTAAAAGATAAAAGATCCCCAACTGCTTCTCAAGTAGCTCACCTGATAATCAAAGTAACTGGAAAACACCGCATTTCAGAAAACCTGTCTATGTATATGGAGAATGTAAGTCTGCCTCTTATTACTTTTGTACATCAATCTTTTTATGCCGTGACTCCTAAAGGATTGGCCCAGCCTTTTTCGATCCTCACTACCTCAAAGTCAGAACTTCACAGATGGCACACCCTCGAGAAATGCTTGTTGAGCTGACCTGATGGTGTCCATGATCTGAGTTCCCTAGAGAAGTTGACCATCTGCCAAGTATAGCTACAGTGTGCTTGAATTATGTTAAGTAGCTGACAGAGTTCAAGCAAGGAAGAAAATTACCAATCCATCCTGGAAGTGAGCGGAGAGAAGGGCTTTCTTGCTTCCAAAATGTCCAAACATCTTGTTCTAAATACTGACATCTGTTTGCCTCCAGCTTGTCGCTCCCAATGTTTGCCAACTGGCCAAGAATATTTGTGTCTTTACCAACCATCTTGCCCCATCGCACCCACATCCCTTCCTTCCCGAACTGGCAACTTCAGACACCACCACATAAGCACTATGCCTGCACCAAGGGCAAATATATCCACCCGGCCAAACCACCGCCTCTGCACCCTGGACAAGTCCACCATCAAAACGTCTTATTGGCTCCCCTCTACAAAAAAGCCAGCAATGCCATCACCCAGTCACTGACCCCATTGTCTCCGCTCCTCTGCTTCTCTTCTCACTGCCCTCTTAAATCACATAAAATCTGGCTACCAAAGACACTGAGCCCTCATTCCAAATGCATGAGTCTTTCTGGGGACAGACCGACTGGCCTCTAGTGCTTGACTGATAACCACTTCCACGCTCTTCTCTCCTGGTGCCCTCACCGTGGGCTGTCCTGGTTCTCCTCTG
>NW_006297146.1:932635-940591 GCF_000327345.1 Myotis davidii | reverse complement strand
CCTCAAAGTTGAACCCTGAAGTCAGCTGTGAGCTCTCTCCCCACATTCTTTATACGCCCCCACTCTTGGGAGAATCCGCTGCCCTGTGCAAAAACACCTTCTTGCACTTACATGTGTGGTATTCTTTTGCCTTTACATTTCTCAATGCCCAAAAATTACTGGTTGCCAAACCTACATCAGGCACTCCCCAATCCAAAGCTCAACCCTTTCCTGTCCTATGTACTTAAGCCCCACCGCTTCAAGTGTTTTCCAGGCAATTGCATTTTAATCGCCTGCTGTCACTACACTTTCAATGTCATCCGTCTCCAAATTAGCTCTCTTTCCCCTCATCCTCCTTTCTTCCATTGTGCCTCCATTTTCCTAAGGCACCAAGGAAGTGTGTGTAATATTTTAAAAAGAAAGAAAGAGAAGAAAATAATTAGAGAAGAGGACCAGCAGATACCTCTGTACTTGGAAAGTAGCAGGAAAGTGTTAACACCTACACTGACACCAGATGTGAAAGACGTGGATTTCTAGGACCCACCCCCAGAGACTCTCATCCAGGAAGTCTAAGCTAGGACCAAGGAATCTGCATTTTAATAATGTCCCCAGTGACTCTGATACAAATCGTGATAAGTCACATTCTAGGAAAGATTGGGTTTTAGCAGTTGAGTACAGGATAAAGCAGACAGAGCTAAAAATGTGTAAATGCCCAAAGGTGGCTTTAAATAGAAGCAATAAACTGTTACAAAGCTCTGTTGCACAGGGATTTCTACTAAAACCATAGAACCAGGAGAGGCCACAGAGATTATGTGGTCTCACTTATTCATCTGACAAAGAAACACTGAAGCTCAGAGGAGATGTACCCAAGACCACACAAGTAACGTAAGTGGCAAAGGATATCTTTTTTCCATAGAAGTAAACAGAAAACACGCACACACACTAACATAAAATGGTTACTTCCCAAATCTTAACATGCAAATAAATTAACTAAAACTCTTTTTTACTCTGCAGAATGTGACTCAGCAAGTCTGGGGGGCCTGAGACCCTGCGTTTCTAAAAAGCTGCAGGTGATGCTGGTGCTGCAGGTTCATGACCCTCCCTCTGAGCAGCAAGGCTTTAGAAAGTAAAATAACTGCTCTCCTGTTGTTCGAAATAAACGCTCTATTTCTTAACAATGAGCACTTGTGCTGCAGAGAGCAGTGTACCCCGGTTTCCTTGGCCGCACAGTGTGAAGTGAGTGGACTTACTGCATTGCTGACTCAGATTTGGGCCACTAATCACCTGTTGACAGTCAGCAGGGGTGGAGCCCAGAACAAAGGAGGACTGCCACACCTCCAACTTCAGCTCTGTTACTCAAACACTCATGCTGAAAAGTATGATGGGATGATGAAAATGGGGGGTTAAAAAAGATATTGCCATGTGCTTTTCTTGAAGACATATTTAGAAAATTAGGACACCACTTCATTTTGAAGAAACTATCAAATTAAAAATAAATGTCCTTGACAGGAAATACATGTAGAATCAAACAAAAGGTTTTGTTTGGAATTAGGAAGTAAAGACATACTTAAGCACCATTATTATGAACAAAAGCTGGATTACACCCAGAAAGAGAATTGCACCCTGGCTTGGCTCAGCGGTGGACTCTGGAAACATACTTCCTTGGCTTCAAAACTTGGCTCCTTCACTTACATACCGTGGAATTTGGAGCAAGTCATTTAATCTCAGTTTCCTCTTCAGTAAAATGGGGTGATTATGAAAATGAAATGAGTTACTACAGGTAAAGAATTTAGCATTTAGCATGAAACATGGGCATTCAATACAAATTGGCTATAACTATTTCCAGAGATGTGAACACAGTCAATGAACCACAGTTTCGTGAATTCCTCAACCACTAAGGAATTCAGCTGGATCAGTCACAGGGTAGAATTGTCTACTGTGCCTGCCTCCCCGAGGCTTACAGGCCTCCTCTGGAGAAAAGAGGCATACACAAAGGTTACTAGCTCAGTCTTTTCCATTCACCTTGGGACATATTGAGTGCAGGCAACATGACCTGTGACAGGGCAAGTGTGATCAGTCAGCCATGTCTGGGTACTTGTTACCCACCCCTTAGCCACCCCAATATCAGTAGGCCCCGCTTCATGGTTTCATAGTCACACAGAGCCCGAACCTGAGAAGGCCCTGTGCTTGGAATTTAATGCTCTGTAGTCACTCTCTGAAAATTCTTAATTTAATATTTGAGGTGAAATCTGATGAAAAAATAGAGCATGTGCCAGAGGCTTGGGGCTTAGGTTTATGCACAGTCCACCTCCAGCCTCTTATTCTCCCACTACATGGGAATCAGGCCTTGCCCAGTTCCCTATTCCTGTCCCCATATTTGAACACTAATATGGCTGGAGGTGGGGTGGTCAAGGTCAGGCACACACACATCGCAACAGCTCAAAACAGGGGATGATGGCAGCCACCCCTCCCCTAGGCTGGTGACACCACAGCATGCTCAATGGGCAACTTAGCAAGAGCAAGCCTCCTGCCCGCCTGCAGTCCAGATAGCCAGCATGTCCCTGTGCTTGCAATATCCTTAGGGGTTGCCCATCTACTCTGGGTTGAGGCCATGAGCCCATGAGAAGGGTAGACACCTGGCTCAATTTATCTGCCCCTGCCAGGGGTCAGTCCTGCAGCTGACATAAGGGGACCCGGGCAGTCCACAAGTCATGCATACCAAATCACAAGAGGGGGGCCAGGCACCGGTGAGGGTGTGCACTGGTCCCCACTCTCCCCCCCCCAGGGTATCCTTTGCTAAGGGAGCACATCATTAAATAGCAAATTAGAAACACCATGACAAGTCAAGAGACCATGAGAGAAAGAAAAAGCTTTATATGGTATCACCTTTTTCCTGTTTTTGAGCAAAAGCTTTGCATGTTCATTTAACTCTGTGCCCTGTAAATTATGGAACTGGTCCTTATCCCACCCCCCTGCCCTACCTCAAATCCCCTACTTGGTGCCACTTTCACCTCTCCCTCATCCCATGTTGAGTTAGAACTAGCCCTTTCTCATGAAAGGAACCCTAATACAAGTTCTAATAAGTATCAGTCGGCCTCAGTGGAGAGTGGAAAGAAGGGTCCCTTGAGAATCAAGGTCACTGGAAGCTAGGGAATTCTCAGGAGATGTCTGGCAACCTAGAGAATGGCAACTGGGCTAAGGAGAGAAAAAGCAATAAAATCACCCCCAGAAAAGATTTCCCAACAGTTATGCCACTATCCCCCTGGTTCCCAAACTCTGTACCTCAAGTACTGTCAGGCACCACAGCAAATTTGTAGGGGATCCACAGGATGTTTAAATTTTTGAGGGAAGTAAATTATAATGCTTGGCCTCTGTCAGACACCACATGACCTACTAGCACTAGATAGTTCTCAGCTTCAGCATGAAATCACACTTCATCCCTTTCAATGACATCATATCTTTGCAAAACGGGATTTGGGGCAGTTGCTATGATAAAAAGAAAGCATAACACACAAAAATCAATGTAGAAGAGGGAGCAATATCCATACTGATTCCAAGGTCTGAGAAGTTGTGCAATGCCCAACAGTCACATACATCTCAGTAGTAAGTCACCATGGTTATTTAAGAATGAAACAAATATACTTTTTTTCAATTTATTGTATTATTTTTTTAAATGGCTACTACATTATTAGGACTAATTACTTATTATGTTTTTTGGAAATATCAACTTAATGAGCAGATCTATTACATGTTTTGTTTGGCCTAAGGGCACCATGGAAAAATTAGTGAGACATTAAGGTACTGTGAGCCAAGAAAGTTTGGGAACCTCTGCACTACACAGTCCTTGTATTTCATTCAAGGGAGAAAAGAACAAGGATTGTGAAGAGCATATATCCAGTGGAACTGGAGCGTCATTCAATCAAGTATAAACCAACAACTGACACAGTGACGTTTCTCACATTACATTTAAAGAAGCCACTGCCAAGTATCAAACATTACCATGGATGTTAAAAAGAAAACACACATAATAAATGTAGACCCTTTCATCTTCAGCCTGGAGGATGAATGTTCCAATTTGCAGACAGCTGAAGAAAATGTTAACTCAATGAGAGAAGGATGAAAAGACAGAGACAAGAGGGAAACTCATTGATTTTACTGGGCTGGTTTAATTCCAGTAAGAAATCACAGAAAAATCCAATTGCAGGTCAAGGCTATGACGCCTGCAGTGCTAAGGCAGACCACAGATAAGCCTGTTGCTCTTTGGCACCATAAGGAGATGTGTAACTTCAAAACTTTCAAGCTTGAGATGGAAGAAGAAATAACTGAGAAGAGAGTTTGGGTCAAAAAAACAATAAGGTTGTTAGGTTACAACCTGTTTTACTTGTGGCCAGAAAGAGCATCTGGCCCACCTACTAAAATTAGCTAGCCCCACTCATGAACTTGGGAACACAAAGATGTGGAAAGAGAGAGGGAAAGAAAGTCACTCTGTCTGAAAGTGCAAATTACATACGTGAAGAGCCTCTAGGGCAGTGGTTCTCTACCTTCTGGCCCTCTAAATACAGTTCCTCATGTTGTGACCCAACCATAAAATTATTTTCGTTGCTACCTCATAACTGTAATGTTGCTACTGTTATGAATCGTAAAGTAAATATCTGATATGCAGGATGGTCTTAGGCGACCCCTGTGAAAGGGTTGTTCGACCGCCAAAGGGGTCACAACCCCCAGGTTGAGAACCGCTGCTCTAGGGGAAATTTAGAGGCCCCGCGTCTCACTTTCTTAATATAGTCAGATAGTTTGAACCTTCAAATTATAAACCCCCAGGCTTAGGGAACAAGCCTGGATCTTGGCAGGCTTATTTAATGGGAGAAGATAGAAGGCTCATTAGCAGCAGAAATGACCGAGCCTCATGAGATGACTTGATCCATAGAGAGGTATAGGGACAGCAACTGATGACATCAAGATCAGGCTCCTCCTGCTTAGGAGTTGGAGCCTGCACATGCAGAGGATAGGGCCAATCAAGAAGGACTGCTGTAGCACTTACATCTGGTCCCTCTCTCCTGCTGCCCCTTGTTTAGTTTCTGCAGATACCTTGGGTGTTGAATGGACCTTTTATTGCAGTGGTTCTCAACCTTGGCTGCACATTAGAATCACCTGGGAATCTTTTAAAAACCCTCATTTCTGGGCCTCGTCCTCCGGAAATTCTGTTTCTTTGTTATGGGGTGGGGCCACAACATTAGTAACAAAGAAACAGAATTTCCAGAGGATGAGGCCCAGCAATCAGGATTTTAAAAAGATTCCCAGGTGATTCTAACGTGCAGCCAAGGTTGAGAACCACTGTTTTATTGCTTTCCTTAACTGACCTTTTCCCTTTACCTTCTTGGCCTTTATCTACCTTACTTGTCCCTGGCCCCTTGCTGTCCGAATTCTGGCTTTGGGGTGTACTCTGACCTGGCTTCCCTTTCTTGTTTTCACTCTGTCATTCTATAAACTTTAAGAACTCCCTGGCCTTTCAACCTTGCTTGTGTTTCCTTAATCCCAGTTTCTCATCCTCTGCCCAGCTTCCAAAAGAATATTCATATCTGAAGACAGAGTGGCAGAAGAGGGAGTACGGTGGGGGAAGGTCTAAGAAACAGAACAGGATATAGTCCTGGAGGCTTAGTCTCCACAAGAAGAAGCACTCTGAGGGTCACCCTCCCCGCCAGCTCTTCACCAAGCCAAATGTGGTAAAGGATAAATCAATGAAAGTTAAAACTCCCTCTAATCGGGAAAGAAAAGATCTGGCAGGGCTAGCCAAGACGAATATCTCTGGGGGGAAAGATTTGCCAAATATCCAATTTAAAGAAGTTGGAGGCTCTGAGAAAATTCCAACAAAACTTTTCTCCTTTCAAAAATCTTCTTTACAGACCAGGAGAGAAAACAACTCGTGTTTAAGAGTAGTTGTTATATATAGATTATGGCTACCCCAAAATTGTTGACTGCACTTTCTTGGGAAGCTCATAAATATTTGGCAGGCCCTATAAAAGTAAGAACTAAGGATAGAGTAACTGGCTCAGAATTTATCCTGTGCAGCTCACCCAGAGACCGGCAGGACTGGGGGTTTGTCATTGCTGGATTTCTAATGGCTGGTGACAGATATCAATCCGTGGCAATTTTGTGTCATGTGTGAGAAAAGGGACAACCCCCACCCTAAGTCATTTTCTCCCAGTGAGTTGAGATATGCAGAGGAGGACCTTCTCCTAAGTACATTCTCAAGGAGACCCCATAGACTTTCCAAATGACTTATAGAGATTGAAGGAACTTCAGCAAACATTCATTTCCGCACCTTCACTTTACAGTGAAGGAACTCAGGCCCAGAGAGGTGTGGTGGCCTGCCCAAGATCACAGAGGCCAGCATGAGCTGAACGCAGGACACAGGGCTCCCAACTCCAGACTGGGGATGTGCCCCTTTGTACCACACTGCAGCCATGGCTGAGCCACAGGCAGCCAACAGACTTGAGAAGGTCTCTACTGACATCCAAAGCAGGGCAGACTTCCATTGATCATATTACTGGGGAGTCCTCCCCCACCACACACACACACACACAAAACAAGACAATCATATACAAGTTTCCTTCTAAGGGCTGAGCAATGTCTGGAAAATCCAGCCCCAACTACAGCACACACATAACAGGCAAGGCAAGGGGCGGCAAACGTCAACCCAGAAGGAGAGGATGACAAACACAGGGTTAAAAGTCCTGACACCTGGAGAGATAAATTGCCTCCTTTGTTTTTAACCTCCACCAACGCTGTTGAGGAATTAGCAAGGCTCTGGCTATTGAAGCTACTATATGGGGAGATCAAACTGAATCCAACAGCCCAGAAATGGAAAAGTCCCAGCCAACAAAGCCTCAGGAGTGCCCATATTGAGGGTTCTGGAAGGAATGAATAAAACATGTACTTCAATACAGAGCCATTTAAATGTATAAGCATTGAAGAAACGTCTTAGCGTGGGGAAAATGGCACCACCTCCTCCCCCTGGAGTGCTTGACAGAGTCCTAAAGGGATTGCCCTTCTGCTCTACTTTAAAGAGATTCATGGTTGGATTTCTTGTCACCTCTGACATCAGATTCTGGCAAACCTAGGGTTCTATGGGTCTGGGACCTCTGGGAAGCCTAAGCCTAACATTATGACACAATTCAGCCATAGGTCTGTCAGAGAAGACCTCATCTAGGGAGCTAGCTGCCTTGGTCTTTCTCATAGGGAAAACTAAAAGCTAATATGCTTATTTAACACCTAGCACAATGCTACATGGAATAATGGGGTGGGGGGAGGCTGAAAAAAAGTTTCAGACAATTACCCCTATGCCTAACAAATCAAATAAATACTTCAAAACAAACTAGGTAGAACAGAGTGAATGGCTGTCAGAGCTTAGAAACTGGGCCAGGGTAGAGAGAAGAAATTAGATGACCTCCTTTTGGATTCAAGAGACATGGGTGACATCAGGAACAGGGCAGAGGAAACATTCTGGCTAACAACAGTTAGCAGACTTCTGTGAACCCTGCACCCCTCCAGCAGTCCACTTATCCTGGTTCAAAAACCAGATATTCTATGAGAACTGCAAAGAATTAAATTATATAACCAAGTGTGCCCTCTCCTAGAAGTGATGCCTTACGGACTCTGTTGGGAAATGCTAAATATCATTTCTGTTATCGACTTATATAAAAGTTTTTGGCCGATGGAATCCAAATTCTCCCACCCCACAAGTAATTGTTACACCAGATAATGTGAAAGTTTTGCATTTTACCCTTAGGGATGAGGAATTCACCAACCTTCTTCTTAAAGTTCCAATGGTCCTGAAGGCTGAATGAGCTAAGATATTTGCCATAACCCCACTAATTAAAGAGCTAAATTCAACTAGACTACAGACAATAAGCTCCTAGAGAAACTTTGGTTGGAACTACTGATAATCATAACCCACAAAGTTGAATTTAAAGTTAG
>NW_006297146.1:922403-932550 GCF_000327345.1 Myotis davidii | reverse complement strand
GGGAAAGAATACATAACCATTCTCAGGAAGACTCCATCACACATCTCACAAAGCTTTTACTGTCAAGATACAAATTAGTTCATCAGTAGACAATACAGCCTAGACCAGTGGTCGGCAAACTGCGGCTCAGCAAACCGCGGCTCGCGAGCCACATGCGGCTCTTTGGTCCCTTGAGCATGGCCCTTCCACAAAATACCAACTTCTGCGCATGGGCCACGAAGTTTCAATTGCACTGTACGTGTGTGCCTGCATGTGGTATTTTGTGGAAGAGCCACACTCAAGGGGCCAAAGAGCCACATGTGGCTCGCGAGCCGTGGTTTGCCGACCACAGGGACCACCCTGCTGTACACAGGTCAGCTGACCAATGATTCCAACTGTAAGAAACACAGTCTAAATGTTCCTGTTCTGGAGTCAGCTACAATGTGTTAAGACTGTCTGAGCATCAAGAAGCTCGGGGCTACCCAAGTCTTATATGCAGCCATCTCTATCCAGCCTCAAGTTTTCCTGTTACCTAGGAACAGTCACAAGGCACGCTGGGAAGAGTAGCCAAAGTATCCAGGTGCACGCTCTGTGGGTTATCTAGGCCAATTCTTGACACAAGCCTGACATGACTCGTCTATCTGAGCTTGCATTTGGCTAGAGGCCCAGGGATTTCCCTGTTTCCTACATGGCAGACATTCTCCCTGGGAAGGGAGGAAATTAATTTGACATAAGCAATCAATCCCACTGGAATGTTTGTGCCAAGCAGAAATGGATCCTAAAGGGAGCGCTTCTGGGAGGTGATGGGAATTTTAATGCTGAAAAATGATACTGTGTCAAGAACCCAGTATGATGGACGAAGCACACATGTTTGCATCTAAAGCACAAGCAACATTACACACATGCACACAAGCACATATATGCACGCACAGGCATGCACACTTGCCATCCTCATGGGAAAAGATGTTTGGGTATATAATTGTCCATCCTTTAGTCACTCTGTTTATATTTTATACTCAACATGTTTAAAGAGGTTGAAGAATAGGGCAGTGCTAAATCCTTTACAGTAGAACGCTAAAGTAGCTTGTGAAATGTTCCTGATTCCAGTGTGATTCTTATGGTGCCAGGCTTGGTAAAAGCACCCTTTACCCACAACCCTAGTATAAAACCTGGAGATTACCTGACACATCACCTCTCCTTCAATCCCCACTAATGACTAAATGTGAAATCCTGTAGACTCCACTGCCATCACATTTTTTGTTATCAACTGTCTTTCAGTAGTTTTCCAAGTAGAATTCTTATCTCAAATTTTGCCCCTTCCAACACTTCATTGTCCTATCTAAATTACGAGTATAATTTTCATTCCATCACTTCAATTCTTTATAACTCCCCACTATTTACAGAATAAAATCCAAATCCTGGAATATGAAAATCTGAGATCTCACCGTCATCTGTCCCTCTCACCCTACAATCTCTAATTCGCTATGATCTCCCACAACTCTCTGCCTTTGCCCGCCCTCCTCTCTCTGCCAGCAATGCCTCTCTCTGCCTATAACTCTGGATAATGAACTCATCTTCCAAAAGCCATTCAAGTATCTCCTACTCTATGACTATCAACACATTTGCCAAATTGGGCTTCACTACTCCCTCATTTAGGTCTCTGCATTCCACTAGTGGAGTTATTTCATATACCTGGAATGCTTTAATGTACTTTAAAAAAATATAATGTTTCCCTCTATCAAAATGTGAGTTGTCTGAAGGTCTACAAAATGTGCGGGAAAGGAGATGGAGTTCTGGGTAGAAGGAAATGTAGAAGACAGCCAAGATAGCTGCTTAATTACCCACGTCTCCTTAGGAGATGATGTGCAGGCTGGGTTTGCACATGCCCTAGGAAATTGAAGATTTTTGGATTGCTTTCACCATCTTCTCTATCTGACTCAAAGTAAGAAACATTCAAGGACATGAGCTGACAGGAAGATCAATAAGTTAGTCCTCCCTGTGTTTTGGGAGAGCTGGCAGAGCAGCTCCAATGGAGCCCCAATGAAGGCATTATCTAGGGTGTTCAGGCACATCCCTAATTACTGACTTGCGATCCAAAGGAACAGGCAAGGAAGTGTAGCCCTTTCAACACAGGCCCAGAAATTGCAGAAACTTGGCTCTTCTTCCAAAATATTCTAAAGGCCAAAACAGTTTGAAGTCACCGCTGACCATCAAGATGATTCTCTTAAAGGGAATCAGAGCCTGTCTTCACCAAGCAAGGATGTGGGGTCACTCTACGAGCTCTGGCATCAGGGGGTCTGACCAAGCAGTCTCACACTGCAAAGACAGAGGCCTCAAAATGATGGAAAGTCTGTGCAGCCCACTGACCACCTGGTTTCTATCCCTGCTGGCTTTACTCTTGTCCAGTTACCTCAGAATGTTATAGGTAGAAAATGCAGTCAAGACCACCTAGCTCAAGTCTCTCGTTGGCCTCAGAGAGGGAATTGACCAAGCTTATCAATAACAATGCTGTTCTTCCTGCACCCAGCCCACTGCTCTTTCCACTTGAACCCAACCATCTGGCACCATCATTTACCTTCTTCTTTATTTTTGCTCTGTACTTTCCTGGCCTATCTGGTTTGCCTTTCTCCCAGTTTCCACCGTCTTCATAGGGAACAGTGTTCCCCTTTTACCTGGTCTAGTTAGAAACACTGCTCACAGCTACTGAGCCTATTTGAGCCCCAGAGCCCTGGTGTGAGATAGTGTGTAAAACACAGAATTTTTTCCTGTGTAAAAAGAGGTGAAAAAATTCTGGTTAAAAACAATAGCAGCCCGGCTGGTGTGGCTCACTGGCTGAACATGCACCTCTGAATCAGGAGGTCATGGTCAATTCCTGGTTGGGGTACATGCCCAGGTTTCAGACTCAATCCCTAGTGTGGGATGTGCAGGAGGTAGCCAATCTATGATTCTCTCTCATCATTGATGTTTCTATATCTCTCTCCCTCTCCCTTCTTCTCTGAAATCAATAAAAATATACTCTCTGTAAAAGATCAATAAAATATATATTTAATATATATATATATTAAAACAACAGCAAACAGAACTCCACCACAGAAGAAGCAGAGCCACTGCCCTAAGCTGGACTTCATTTCTCTATTTACTTTTTATTGATTTAAATTTATCTTATTTATCATGGCCTTTCTTTCAAATATACAGAAATATTCCTGAAAACCTAGACTGATGTTAAAGGAATTAGCTTTATTTGGAAAAAGAAAAACTTGTTGGAACTGCTCATTTTAGGAGGCTAAGGAGAGACTAGGAAAGCAGGTCTTAGCAGGATAAGCGGAAAACCAGGTCCACTTTAGACCCCTAATTCAAACCTCAGTTGTATGTGCCAGACCTAAACAACAAGCAGAATTCAGCAATTCAGCTCTGTATGACCTTCATTACCGCCTCACGGCTCTCCTAAGACTAGGAGCTCCTTGAAGACAGAGACTGTGCCATACTCCCCCTGTACCACAGTGCATGGGATATAAGAAGTGCTCTCTGGAAGATCAACAATGCCCCACTTGCATGTTTACATGCACATAAACACACATGTATATAGATGGAATTCCAATGAAGGCAATCTTAGAAGCCCCATTTCTAAACCTTTGTCCCCCAAAATTGCTGTTTTAACTAAGGTAATACTTTTTAAAACATAATGTACTTTCCTCTTTTGCATGTCCTTACATATATTTAACCTCTCTCTCATCTATTTGCCTCAGAGACGTTTAGGATAGTTATGGTAGCAGGTAAAGAGAAAGTGTCAATGCTTCGCTGTCAACATTCAAGATAGGATTTTTTTAGTATGCAGCTTGAATTCTCAAGCTCCCATTAACATATCAAGATCCAGACCGGGGAGCTTGACCACTGAGAATATTCAGTATGCGACAAAAGAGAGATTCTTGCCATGAGGGAAGAAGGGAAAGCCCTGTCGCAGCGGTTCTCAATCTGTGGGTCGCGACCCCTGAAAATACATCCTGCATATCAGATATTTACATTACGATTCATAACAGTAGCAAAATTACAGTTATGAAGTAGCAACGAAAATAATTTTATGGTTGGGGGTCACCAGAACATGAGGAACTGTATTAAAGGATCGCGGCATTAGGAAGGTTGAGAACCACTGCAAGCATCAGGGGAACGTATTTTGTGAAAGAGCCACATTCATGGGGCCAAAGAGCCGCATGTGGCTCGCGAGCCGCGGTTTACCAACCACGGGTCTAGGAGATCAGATACCAGGGTTTCAGGCTCCTCCTAGATACCCACCTCAAGGCCCAACCAGGGTTTGAAGAATGGGGAGGGCAGCTTTAAGATATAATACCCCAATTGGTATGATGGTACCTGAGAACTCTGAGGCCACTCCTGAGGAGGCTGTGGGCCTCTAAGAACATGCCTATCATCCAATCATATCCCACAATCCACATGGTGCAACGGTTAGGGAATGAAAACACAGCACTGGCCAAAGTGGGTATCTAGCTGGGTGGGCCAAATGCATAGTTTCTTCCTTCTCACAATTGGTACTGAGTGAGCTGATGATCGTACTCAGAGATGCTCAGAGAGTTGGTGGCCGGTCAAAGGCCTAGGGGTCAGGACTAAAAGGCTGCAGTGTGCAGCAGGGACTCTGACGTCATAGGCAAATATTCAGGACATGAATATTTAATACTGGGTATCAGTACACTACTCTCCAAAATCAAGACAGGCCTAGCTATACCTCTGCAAACAGCAGTACAAGAATCAGACCAGCCCCCATGAAGTAGAGGGGAATCCAGCCATCATACCACAGCTCTAAGCCCCTCACCCCACCACTACCACCACAAGTTCATGGGTGACCTCTATGCAGGCCCCATTCTGAAGAGAAGTTGGAGACACGTGAAAATCTGAGTGACTGAGAAATTTACCAAAAGATACAGTCATCCAAAAAGACTGATCCAGAAAAAACAAACAAATAAACAAAAACACCAAAAACTAGCCGAGTTGGGGGTGAGGATTTATGAGAAAGATGAGTTTCACATTAGTAAATTTTAAAAGCAACATTTTCTTTGCATGTCTGCATAGTAAGAAGTAAGTGGGCAACTGAGCTCCACTGTCACCCATCAGAGAGGAATCCTCAGCCTTTCTGGGCAGTTAGAAGAGCCACTCTTTCGCTCTCTCGTACACACGACTCTTTCTCAAAAGCAAATGGAACTTATCATGAAATGCTTCACTCCATCCCTAGTGTTGCCAATTTCCTACCAGACATGAAAAAATGGACAGCCCAAAAACACAGTGCGGGCTGTCACTCCCATCTGAGTCCCCTAAGCTCAGCTTTCAACCACAACTCAAAACCGAGGGAGACCCCAGAGAAAGGCAGCGACAAAAACTCTTTTCATTTAGTCAGCAATTGTTTGTCCAAAGCATTTTCCTTCCATTACCACACTTTATCTCATACTATTCCTATGAGGTATGGCAGGGCAAGTATGTCACCTCGTTCTTCAGATGAGGAAAGAGAGGTCCCATCTGTTAAAGCAAACATGTTAACTGGCTCGGCCAAGTCACAGAGCTAATTAGTGGTGGGTAGAACTGGAAACCAAGGTCTCCTGAATCACATCCTTGGATTCTTCTAGCCAAATGCAGACTTATGGCTTTTGCGCACTCAACCTAAAGCACTTCCATACCTGTGGTATTGGAATTAACTTTCGCTCAAGCCCACAGAGCACATGTGGCTTTTTTTTGGCTAATTGTGACTGCAAATCTGGCTCCTTAAAGACACAAAGCAAAAGGAGCCTAGAATGGCCTCTGTTATTTATTTAAACATCACTAACAAAAGCATCCTTAAACATTACATAAAAAGTTATCCTCCAAAGAACAGGAACTAGCTGTTCTCCCTCTCTCCTAAGGATAAAAGCAGAGGAAACATCCTGAACCTACAGTGTCCCACATCACCTTTGAAAAGGATCAAATAATAGGTGACCCTTCTTGCTCCTCTTTGGACCAAATAATGTCCCAGAACAAACACTAGTGCACAGAAAAGCTGGGTTATAAATATCCATCATTAGGAGAATGGTTAAATAAAATATAGCACATCCACACAACAGAATGTAACACAACTCAAATCAAATGAGGTAGAGCTATATATACTGACATGGAAAAATGCCCATGATTATAAATTGATAAAAGCAAGTTGCAGAAAAACGGGTAGAGCATCATTTCTTTTTGTTAAATAAGAAAGAAAGCCACACATTTGGATAAACATGTACATGTAACAGGTACATATATCTGTTGGCTTTTTCTTTACATCAGGAAGCGGGAAGAAAGAGCATTCACTTTGGACCATAGATCCTGCACTTGTGTTTTGTGTAAATACTTTGTTTAACAATAAGTGCCAATGCCTTTACCCCTCCTCTGCCTTCCTACATTATTCCCATATAAAGATTACTTGGCTTATGAATGTTTTACTTTGCTCAATGGAAATGTGTATACTGGTGTATCATACATTTAAATTAATTGGGAAAAGTGGCTTCAATTTACTTCTCCCCCAATTTGTCTTTCAACTCAACTCAATGGTCAAAATAAAAACCATGGATCAAGGGAGATTGTACACATAGAAAATAAGACCAGAAGGAAAGATCTCAAACAAACAAGGTTTCTCTCTGGGTGATGGAATCACAGTAGCTTTTCTATCCTTTACATTTGATCATATTTTCCAAATGCTCTACAGTGAGCCAGCATTAATTTCATAATTAAAAAAATTTAGGATTAAAAATGAATGTTCTATTAAAGTATACTGAAAATTGAATCTAAGTGAAACCTGTGTACCACTTACTTAAATTAAATTATCTTTTAGCTTGTAGATGACAAATACATATTAAATAAATCAATGAATGAATAAAACTCCCTTTCAGGCTGATCTCCAATTAACTCATTTATATAAGTTCCCCCTTCCCAATGCAACAAGACCATAAACTCTTCAGAAGCAAGAAGCATTTGTTACCCATCTTTAGCAGCCCCCTCAGTATCTGGCATAATACTAGGTACATGGCAGACACTCACTCAATATTGATTAGTTGGTCCACTTGTATATTTGAACTTTCCTGTATGGGTTTTTCTGAAAGAAGAGTACATCTTTACTTTTCCAGTGCCTATGAAACATATGAATATTGGTAAGCAAATGATAAAAGGGGTCCCCTCCAATTTACCAGAACCAACAAGAGCTGTGCACTATATTCCACAGTCAGTATTGATTTCAAAGGCCATTTTGTTTAAGGTAGAATTGCCTGTCCACGAAAACAAAAAACATTTCCTTAGCACAATGTTTCATTATAAAACTCTCAAATGGCCTACACACGAATAAATGGCTCTTTTAAAAAAATCAAGCCAACAAATACTAATCAAGCAAGTATTTTCTTCAAGGCACTGCCCTAGCTATCAAGAAGAATACAGACAAGTTCAAACCAAAAGTGCACACAGCCTACTTGGGGAAACCAGACATGACCATTTTCCAAAGTAGGGCCTCCAAAAGGCCTTCGAGCCATCAATGTTCAGTAAAGTTTTGGGAAGAGGCTGGCATCCAAACAACTCTAGTGCACATCTCATCTCCACCCTGGAAATCTTGGCCAAGTTAATACCCTAGAACTCAAGAGCCTACTGTTTCCACCTCCTCTCCAGAGCCTCCAAGGCTGAGCAAGATTCAGAACCCTGCATACCTGGCTCAAGCTGACCTCAACCAGACAGATCATTCTTTAATGCATTCCTCACTAATTCTCCAGAGAATGGATCCAGTCTGTCTCCTCTCTTTTCAGATTCTCAGCATCCCTCAGTCCATCATATGGCCTTGGCTCCCATTCATAGAGAAGACTAAAATCAGCTTAATAAAAGTTCTAGCATCTGACCTGCACGCTACCTGATCTTTGCCTATAGCCACAGAGAAAGAACTGTCCCTCCATCCCAGAGATAACCTCTTTGTCTGGGAATCCCATCCTTTTCTGACTTTGAGGAAGCTAGAGCCCACCCTGTTACTCTGCCCACACACATACCACTTCCTAACACCTTCAGTCTCTACACCACTGCCTCCTCCAATGACTTTTTCACACATTCAAAGATGTTTCTCTCTCTGGAAAAGAAAAAAGAAAAAAATTTTTCACTAGACCTGATGACTTTTTTAAAATTATTACTCAAGTATAATTTGTGTACACAAAATTGCACATATAAGTCTACAGCTCACTGACACTTCTCACAAACAGTACACACTTCTGGTCAACAAACAGGACATTGCCAGTACTCTCAAAATTTCCTTTCAATCACCACTTTATTTTTCTCCTTATTTTTATTGCCAAGCTTCTTGAACCGTGGTCTGTCTTCAATTTCACCACCTCCTCATCTATTTCAGCTTAAGCAACTCCTTTTGAGTGAATTCTCTCCACACCCATCCAGATGAGGTTATTGATCCTTGATCCTCTTATGGCACTTAATGTACTACATTGCAATCATTTGCTGTATGTGTCAGGCAATCCCACCACACTGTTTTGTGGAAGATATTATTTTTAACTTGTGTCTGTACCCTCAGTGCCTGGCACTTAGTAGGTGCACAGCTTGTGTTTGACACTTGAATGAATGAGTGCAGGAATAAATAAAGAGATCCACTCACTGAAAACTAGCACTCTGCTGAACTTGATCACTTCTTTGTCCAGTTCTCATCAAAAGTAATAATGATATTTAGCTATCAAAACTCAGCGGGTTGGGATCATAAAGAATGACTAGAAAGTTATACTGTTCCAATATTTAATTAAGCATTCTCTTTACATCCAAGTATCTGAGCCTGTTATGTGCCAATGCACTGGGGTACAGAGAAAAAACTTAATATTTCGCACCTACCCTCCAAATTAAAGCTGTGACATCACTCCCAATGGTGTTCTGTCCTTCCATGGCCACACACCAACATGGAGTCCTGCCAATCTTTTTCTTAACTGCTCCTGAAGCTACTCCTCCCTCTTCCCACAGCCTCCTTTCCAGGACAGTAAAAAGTCACAGACAGGAATCCCCCAGGAGCCCCAGACCCCGCCTCCTAGCCCCCTTTTGTCATATCCAATTAACCATCTGCCAGTCTCCGGGGTCTCCTTCTAGGAGGCCTACAGTCCAGCTGCCAACTCAATACTGTTTCCCCACCCCACCCCACCCCCATCCATAGATGCTCATTGTTCCTGGGCTTCAGGGTTAGAGTGTAAAAGATGGGGGGTTTTAGCCATATTCCCAGTCCCTGCCTGGAATATCTATAACTACAGGCTTAAAATCATACCCATACCTATCTCTATACCTTCCTCCTATGGAAGGAAGAACTGAAGGGAAGGAGGAAGAGAGGATAGGTAAGTTGGGGAGAGAAGGGGGAAACATGCTATTGAAACATAATTTTCATGATTTGGAAAATAGACTCATCTATGTTACAAATATATTACATATATTACAAAATAATCATTACTAGTAATAAAATCCCATTTCTATTACTATTTACAATATGAATATAACTATAACAACATACAGTATATCTACAAACATCCAGAGATCCTGAGAGGTAAGGATTTTTTTACGCATTTTACAGATAAGAACATTGAAGGTCAGAGAGGTTGTAACTTGCACAAGGTCACACAGCTAGTAAGTTCCTACTCTGTTTTAACACTATGATTCTGGGACTGAGCTACATCTAAGGAAACTCCCACCTCCTTCTATTCTAAGAAATATAAGCCCAGTCCCCCACAGCCCACCTTTTAACAATAGCAGCCCTCGGATTCCTACTGCCCACCCCTCTAGAGAGCTGCATCAGGTCTCTGAGAAGCCTTTAATGAAATAGGGCTTTCAACTTAATGAAAGTTCTTGGGTTTGCCCCTAAAAGGAAAGTTGAGAGTCCAGTCAGAGGGAGTGCTTTGGGGCCAACAGAATTGGAGTGCTCACTGGTATCTTCCCCCTTGTGTGAGGTGTTCCTCTTCATGAAGAAGCATGGGTAAGAGGCTCTTCCATAATCTCTATGCTTTCTCTTTCTTCTAGGGCTTCTGGAGGCATTGAGAAAACTCTGGAAATTCAAGAGCAGGTCCCATTCCAGGGAGATACAGTACCTGATAGCCAGGCATGGACCTTTCCCCAAGAAGCAGCCCCCAATACCTTCGTCTGAGTCTCT
>NW_006297146.1:912815-922387 GCF_000327345.1 Myotis davidii | reverse complement strand
CTCTTCTTCCCCACTCACCATCCACCCCACTAACTTGCCTTTGGGACTCACACTCTGTTAGGGGTGATTCTGCAGATGGGACAATATAGCCTAGAGCAGATCCTACGTTGGCCTACAAAAGAAAACCACCAGCATTTCTAAAAGGATTGCTAATTTGGGATCTCCTAGACTTCTTTCCATCTTTTCCGTCCACTCGCCTCCTAGGGTCGCAAGCCAACCCAGCTCACCCATTTTACATCTGCCCTCAGCTTACACCACCCTCCTTAAGCATGGCACACTAGCCTCTGAATCTCCAAACCAGCTGATGCTCTCTCTGCTGGGACTGTTGATCAGGCACACTGTGCCCTTAGCTGAGGTCCTTGCCAGCCAGATACTTTACTAAGGTCCACCTTCCCCCAGTCTCCTTCCCTAGCCCAAAGCTCACCCTGCAGCTGACGTTGAAATTCACTCCTCCAGGCTCAGTGAGGACTTTCCTTCATCAATTCCTCCTCTCTTTCCTGAATATTCATTCTTTTCCTCATGCCTGCCTTCTCCTTCCTCCCCACTCCTAGGTATTCACATATCTTCCCCACCTAAAAAAAAAAGCCTTCCCTCAATTCTGCTACCGATCTCCAACTACCTTACTATTTTTAACCTTCTCTTCACAGCCAAACCTTTCCAGAGTCATCTATATGCACTCCCACCACTTCCTCCCCATCCACTCATTCCCCATTCCCCTCGCAATTTGGATTCCAACTCTCATACATAATTTCAAAGGTTACAAATCTCCCAAAATGTCCAAAATGTCCAAATGTCCAAAAGCGAGCAGGTTTGCTCAGTCCCCAGCTCCCTCCACCTCTCTGCAGCTTTAGGCCCTGTGGAAGACCTGTTTTTCTGCAAGCACTGCTCTCTCCTGGTTTTCCTCCAGACTTTTACTTGAATCTACAGCTCTGTCCTTGGCCCTCAGCCCTTAAGTCTATATATGCTTTTCATGTATTATCTCATCTATTCGGATAATCTAGCCACAACTTCTTACGGATATCTCTCAAATCTACTTTCCCGGCTCTGGCCTCCCTCCAAAGCTCCCAACACTCTCCGTTATCCACCTACAGAATCAACACCTCCCTTAGCTATTTCACTGACACCTGAAATGCAACCTGTCCCAAGGTAAATTCCCAAATCTTCCCTCTCCTCCTGCCTCCCCACAGCTGCTTGTCCTCTTCCTAACTCCTTGTTTTCATTTAGGGTATCTATATCCCCCCCGCCGCCCCAGTCATCCAGGCTCTAAGCTTTGGAGTAATCTTTGATTCCTGCCTTTTCCTTGACATGTCTACATCCAAGTTGCCAAGTCCTATAATCTCTACCTCCACAAGGCCCCTCATCTCCATCCCCTCCTCTCCATTTCCACTGTGGCATCTCAAGTTCAGACCCTCCTTACCTATCACAGTGGTCTCCCAATCTGGCCGTGGCCAGCAGCACCTGCCCCATTCTAATCAAGACGACTGCCAGATTTATCTTCCTGACCATGTCATCACCCATTCAGAAACTTCTAGTGTCTCCCAAAAGCAAACTGCAGAAAAAAACAAACTCCTTGGCCTATGACTCAAAGCCCTTTATAATCTAGGAGCCCAGTAAACGTTTGATAAATGAAGCAACCGGTCAACCTGACCCTCACCCTCACTCCCTTATGAATTTTATCTCCCTTTAATCCCCCACCTGTATTCTGAGTCACATAAACTGGACCTCTTACTGCCCCAAATATGCCATGGAAGTTCGCACCTCCTTCTAACATGGTTGAACCTGGAAACACAACACTTTCTGTCTTTCCCATCCAAATCCTACCCCTCCTTCCGGTCTCAGCTTAAGAAGTATCCACTTCCTCAAGAACACGGCTCACCTACAACTTTTCACTCCTACTTGCGTGTCCCTCATGTCCATGTTTTCTAGCTAATGTCCAGCTCCCTTCTAATAATGCCATGGGAAAGAAAGGGAGAAGACAAAGCTAATTCTCCAACAGTTTCTTCTTTAATTCTCTGAATTAACTCCTCTGTCCTACAGCTGATTCTTTCTGTTCCCGCACTCCTCAGCAGACACGATTTCAAGCAGCTCTATTGACCCAACAGCTCTGTGGCTGTCAATCATTTCCTAGTTATTTTGCTGCCATTCACACACAAAAGAGTGGCAGGAGAAGTCTGAACTGCATGCAGAGAGAGAGGAGCAGGAAGGGCTGGTTCACTGCACCCACCTGAGGCTTGGCAGAAGAAATGACTCCGTTCTTGCTAGGCGCCTCCAGATGGCATGGGGCCATGTGCCAGAGCCTGGGGGCTGGCATTTTTATACTTTTGCAAAGGAGAGGAGAGGAGTGCCCCGAAAACAAAACTGAGAAGGATTGCTCTCTTCCTGGGCTGGAAAGGTCCCATGGAAGTCAGATTAAGTAAGATAATACTTGTCAGAAGAGGCACTTAGAGTAATAGAATACTCAATTTGGAAGGAGCTATCTACATATATTTGGATAGAACTGTACAACTTATAAAGACCGTTCACACACACTATCTTATTTGAGTCTCTCAATAGTCCTATTTAGGGGTGTGGGGGTACTGTCCTCACCTTACAAAGATGTTAAAGTCACTTGACCAAGTCATTCAGATAAGTAGAGAACAAAGGGGAGTGTTCATCTCCTGTTCTCTTGACTAACCCTCTAAGCTTACTTCATGGGCTTCTTTTTTCTCCTTTTCCTATTCCTTAAATCCAACTGCTCCCTGAGGGGATACATTTATGTCCATTTCCCTTCCTGCTCTATATTTTTTTTCTTTTAATGATTTTATACACTCCCATAGCATAGTACATAGCTGTAGTAAGCACTTGACAAATATTTGTCAAACAAATCATTAAACGATTGAAAGAGCTGAGACCCAAACCCTAGACTTCTGATTCCACAGACAAGCTCCTTGTACTCCATCAGGTTGCCTCTCTGGCATCCTCTTCCACCCCATGTCAAAAGCCCTGCACAGCACCCCTTCCAGAGATACCCCAGCCTTGGTGCTATAACATTCACTCAATAACTAAAACAGCAGGAACAACAAAGACTAGGATTGCATGTGTGTCAGAAACCGCTAGATGCTTTTTACATTGTTTTCCCTCTTAATCCTCTCAATTATTATCAAATTGTTACCAAAACACAACTGAGGATTGCTCTCTTCCTGTAAAACAATTATTAGTCCAGTTTTTCAGAAGACTGAGGATGTGAGGGATTAAATAATTTACCCAGGATTCTATCCCTAGTTGTGCTGAGTCTATCTTACACAACAAAGGCCATGATCTCTAGTATACAGGGTTTCTCAGCCTCAGCACTATTAACATTTTGGGGCTAAATAATTCTTTATTGTCCTGAGCATTATAAGATGATTAGCAATACCCTAGACCTCTACCCACTAGACGTCATTAGCAACCCCACTCCCTGAATTGTGACATCTAAAAAAAATGTCTCGACATTTACAGTGGTTCCCTGGGGGATAAACTGTCCCCAGTTGAGAACCACTATACCCTACTGACTATTTCCAAAAGTAAACAAACTGCCAAGTTCCAGAACCAGAAAGAACTTTGAAAAGTAAAAATATTCATTCTCCAACATCTAAAAAGGACCTCTACTTCACCTGTTCTAGTGTTTTGTTTTGATATTTACAGTCAGCAGACTTTTCTTACTTCTAATTTAATTTCTTTCTGTAGCTTCAGTTTATTCCAACTCCTATTTCATCCCACAAAAGTAGACTGAATACAACTAGATTGAATGTGCCAATAATAGAGTTGTTGATGTTTGGTAGCATAAGGAAGAAGCAAAGCCCCCCAAATCTATGGAGATCTGCCTGGGTGTCACTGATACATTCTAAAATACAGTAATATAGAAATAACTGATGTAAATGCAACATTAGAAATATTAACAACTTTCCCTCTCCAGAACATCAAAGTCCTCTCACTACCCGCCACAAGTTTCTGGGAAATTGTGTGACTAAAAGCCCAATTAATGATGAATAGAAGTGGAAGAGAATCAAGAAGGAACAATTAACACTGAATTGCGCATCTGTTTACATTCTGGATCACCCAGCACAATGTCAAAAAGAGATGTTTTCTATTACTGCAGAAGAGCACTCAGGACATAAGAGACCCCCTCCCCTTTAGGTGCCTGGCAATGCACAGCCAGGATGGTCATATTTAGTCAAAGAATTGCACACAAACATAGGTTGTTATTCCCAAATCTCCCTTCTTGTATGATTTGAACATGATGATGTCCAGTTCCTCCGTCTAAATAGGATGGGGCTATCATCTGAGAGAAAAGTTTAAAGAATCGCACAGTGAATACCAATATACTATCACCTAGATTCAACAACTGTTTATATATTGCCATGTTTGCTTTATCTACATTGGGGGAGGAGATATATCAATCACAAGCTTTTTAAAGGATCTTTTTCCTTGCCTCCAAAGAACAAAGAATTTCAATGATAGAAATCAACCCTACATGTATGAAAGGGCAAAAAAACAACATAACACCATTGATGAAATGAGAAAATGAGTATAGACAAGTCTGTGTTTCCGGAATTGGTCTTCTGAGTGGCAAAAGCTCACAGAAGAAGGTGGGGCTCAAGTTTTGAAGAAAGAGTTAGATTTGTTGCTGTTGTTAATCCTCACCTGAGGATATTTTTCCATTGGTTTTTAGAGAGAGTGGAAGGGAGAGGGAAATGCAGAGAGAAACATCAATGTGATTGATTGCCTCCCACACGTACCCCAACCAGGGCCAGGGATGTATGTGCCCTTGATTGGGATCAAATCCAGGAGCCTTCAGTCCACAGGCCAGTGCTCCTCTGAGCCAAACTGGCTAGGGCAGGATTTAGAGATGAGGGTGCCAGGGTAGATGATTCAAGGAGAACATGAATCAAGATGCCCTTAGATAGTGAGAAAAGCAGTCAGGCTGGAGCTGAGCTGTGAGTAAGAACTTGACCCTGAAGGCACTGGGGAGTCATTGTAGGTCCAGAGACCAAGCAGTAATGTGATGCAAGTAGTGTAATCTACTTTGTGAAGTACAATCTGCCTGCAAGTGCCAATTTGAAGTGGGGAGGGAGGGGAACAGATTCCAAGGGACAAGAATGAAGGCCACTAAATGAATCCATGATTGGCCTGACGGGTCCTGGCCTAGGGAAGAGGCCCGCAGATGGACAACAGGGCTAACTATAAAAGACAATTTAATAGGGCTTATCAGAGGAGAGATTCCTCACAGACTGTAGGAAGAAGGAAGAAGCAAACCCTCCCAAATCTTATGGAGATGCGCCTGGATGTCATTGATACATTCTAAAATAAACTAATAAAGAAATAGCTGATGTAAATGCATTAGAAATATTAACAACTTTCCCTCTCCAGAACAACAAAGTCCTCTTGCTACTCCCCACAAGTTTCTGGGAGCTAGTCTGAGGAGTTGTCAAGACATACACAGTTGATTTTGAAGCTGGCCAAAGTCCAAGTGACAGCAAACACTCAGCTAAAAATGTCTGGATTCACAGGACAAAGCTCAACAGAAGGACTGAGGTGGAAGATATTTCCACATCATTCTGTTTTCATTTATCTTCTTGTTTTTCCCTTGAATCTTAAAGAAATAGGTTTCTCCTCTGTCACCAAAGCTAAGTTCTTACATTTGTTAGAAAACCTAGTCTTATTTCACCTCTTCTGGTATCTAACTCAACAATAAATCTCACATCTTTGGTTTCAATCTCACATCTTCAGGTTTTCCCGTCCACAAGCTTGCTCCCTTCCACCTCCAACCCTGTTCTGACTCTGACAAACACACACACACACACACACTGCTCTTCTTGACACTAACATCCCTTATGATGAGCATACAACCTCTTTTTCCTTTCACTGATAAACTCTGCGAGTAACTGCTTTCTACCCACCATCCCAAGTCCCTATTCTAAATTCCTCTTTTAATACTATACTCTCAAGAGCTCCCAGTGGCCTTCTTTTAATCACATCCAGTGACACTTATCCAGTGCGCCTGCGTTCCTCCTACTCAATATGTCTGTAGCCTGTCATCACATCAAAACCCACGCTGACTTTCTGGGGTCCCCAGGATCAAGTCTCCTTTGTTGCCACTTCCTGAATAAGAGGTTCTCCCCCAGTTTCTTGAAGCAGAAAGTTTCTACATCTACATTGCCAACTCTAACCTCTGCCTATGCTCCTGTCTTGAGGCCACATTTCCCAAAAACAACTCCACCGGGATGTCCCTCAATCATCTCCAATTATCCACATTTGAAGCTAACATCACTACCTGCAAAACCAGGTCCTGTCTTCAACCAGACTATGTCAGTGGGGACACTGTCAGACCTCCAACCCAGCTACTTCTTTTTCTTCATGGGCCTAATTTTCTTTTCCCCCTATAACTAGTTTGTCAACAAATCACCACATTTCCACCTTTGAAATGTCTCTCAGCGTTGTCCGATTCCCCATCCTTTTTGCCACCAACCCACACTAAGCCTTCCCCCTGCCCACCATCCCCTGTGTCTGGATCACTTTTGCATCTCCCTGGACTATCTCTCTTCTCCACTACATCAGTAATATTACCTCCAGGTTAAACTTTCCAAATATCACTTTCTTCGGGATATGCCCTTGCTGAAGAACCTAAATGACTCCCTACTGATCCTGAATCAAATCCAAACACTTCTCTTGGGCTTCTAAGGCTCTTCCTATCTGGCCTTGCCCTACTTACCAATCCTGTTTCCTATTCCTCCCCAAACTACACCTTCCATTCGGTCAGCCAGAAATCCTCAATGTCAATGCCCCAACCTCCCCATGCCTTTGCCCACACAGCTCTTCCCAGTCCCCATCCAGAGCCCTCCCCAAGGGCGACCCTCAGTTCCACTCCTCTGTAGTTCCGTCAACTTTTTATCTTATAGCACCATAATGTTTACCAATTAATTACTCTCTGAGAAGTAACTGTCAATCTTCTTTTTAAAGTTCTTCAAGGGCAGAAAGCACTTTGAATATTTTTAGTATTCCACAGCATCCTACACAGCAAAAGGCTTCTAGAAGTTGAAAATCCTCATTGGCTTTCTATTCCATTTGGTTCCTATTCCCAGTTCTGAGTTTCCATATTTCCCCTTCTCTGCCTCATAACCATGATCAATAAAATTAATGAGACACACTTTCCCAGGCTTGGAACAGAGAATTCCCAGGTAGATGATATGGAGTCCACCAATCTATAGAATAGTGTGCTGGGGTAGTGTCTGTGTGTGTCCACATGCATGCAGGGAAGTAAGATTTAAGAATTCTAGCTTAATCAGTTAGTCAAGAGAACTGAAATACCAAAATAATTGGAAGATGACAAGTGAGGAACCAAAATGATAGAAAAGTTTGAAACACACCTGATTAGAGGCACAGTATGCCATAGTTTTGACAAAGCAATTGCCAGCCTGGTCTTTGTGCATGCAAAATTTTCCACCAAAAAGAAGGAGGTAATCCTGGCACTGGGGCCTTTGAGAATTTGTTTGAACATTTTCTCAGTTGTTCAGTTGAATAAATTCATAATGTCCTGATTACCAGGTGTAGTGCTATGTTCCATAGACAGGGGAATCAGAAGGAAGAAGGTTAAGAAATATGGCCTTTTCCAGGCTTAAGAATCCCCAGCAAAAGCCCAGGCTAAAGATTGGAAAGACTAAGATCAAGAAGCAGAGCACAGAGGGCCAGCCTACACTCCATTTGGCACTTGTTACAGATAATCAGTCATTTCCAGCCATATGCATTGAGGTTTTCACATTTCTCTGATTGTAAGTGTACATCAGACCTAGGCTCCCTTCAACAAGGCTGCCCAAGGAGGAAAGGATATCCCTAACAGGAGTCCCCAGGAGTCTGCTATTCACTCTGTGATTTGAGCCTGGGATAGACAATGTAATCCCCGTGTTGTGTTTTGAAAGGCCCTGGGAAAAGTAACACATTGGACCATTAGAGGCCATTAACACATTTAACACTGTGTGAAGTCATTTGTCAGAAATTAGCAAGCCTCCAGAAACTGAGCTCTGCTTCAAGGGCCTGGGACAGAGAATAGACAGGAAGCAGTGTTTAGGTGGTAGGAAAGGGAAAGGAGGAGTGAACACCAAAAAATAAAAGTGGGGTCTAAAAAAATAAGGCTCCCACTTCAAGAGTTTTCCTCAAGCTAAGAAAAGGCAGATTTTTGCCCCAGATGGGAGGCAAGAGGGGTCAGGAAGACCCCTTGGTGAATGTTTTCTGGTATCATTTAGCTCACAGAAATTTGACCCTAGATGGCAGGCTACAAACTCAGGTCAGGTTTGAGATGCTGGATCCCCACATGCACTTTAGAATCCATGCTTTGGTTCCCAGGGAGAGAGGGGGAGAGGGGGAGAGGGGGAGAGGAGGGAAGGAGAAGAGGAGAGGAGGAGAGGAGGAGAGGAGGAGAGGGAGAGAGGGAGGGAGGGAGGGCGGGAAAGAGAGAGAGAGAAGAGAGAGGGAGAGGGGAAGAGGGGGAGGGGGGAGAGAAGGGAGAGGGAGAGGAAGGGGGGAGAGGGGGAGAGAAGATATGAATGAATATGAATATGTGTGTACAATCCACCTCTGGGGGGAAGGAAGGAGGGAGAGGGGCAAGGCTGAGCCCTAGGAAGCAGGATAGGGTAACAGGGCTCCCTCTGCTTTCTCCAGTCCCGGCATCTGCTCCTGTACTCCAGCATTTTCCTTTCCAGACCCACTAGAAAAGGAACATATGGGCCAATCAAGTCTTGACTTCTAAAGCCACAAGTCTCCCCCGACAATGCACTCCTAGAGATGACCTCCAGGGCAAGGCAGGGAGGTTAGGAAACAGATGGATGTGCAGAGAGCTTCAGAGCTATCCTGATCGCTGACCCCACCAGTCCCTGTCCTCGAATCCAACTTACTGAAGGAGAGGGCAGAAGCGCCAGTCCCATAACTTACTGGACTCCGTGGGACAAAGATTCCAGACAAAATGGTTCCAGACATGGGAGATGGGGAGCTCTATCTCCCGAGTTGGTGGAAGCCACAGGTAAAAGGGAGATGGGGAATCCCTAGCCACCAGAAAAACAGGGCCACAGGTGGTGGGGAAAGGAGGATGGAAGGTGTCTGTTCTGGAAAGGGACTCTGCAGCCAAGGAACAGGAGAAGCTATCGACCTGGGGGATGGGAGATGGCGAGGCTGCAAACGCTGGGAAGACAGATCTGGGGGCTTTACAACCCACAGGCAAGCCAAGACCCAGTGGGTGTGTACGAGGGGGACGCTAACTCACACTTCCAGGAATGAGTGGTTCTCATGAAAAGCTTATCTGTTTCCAGAACTGGAAAAGAGGAGGGCCAGGAGGAGGTCCCAGGTGCCCACCGCCCTCCCAACACGATCTGCCTCTCAAGTCTAAGCCGCTGGCTCCCCGCACACACCCGGCTTGACCATCCTGGGTCCGCCCCGCTCCTGGCTGTCAGTCTGCAGCCTTCGCGACTCCGGGTCCCCACGGCCCTCTTTGCACATCAGGGCCCCGGGCCGAGGAGGGGTGCCAGCCCAGGGCAGCCGGAGCCGGGCTGACAGGCGCTGGGAGA
>NW_006297146.1:906545-911757 GCF_000327345.1 Myotis davidii | reverse complement strand
CCCGCTCCCAGGTGTGCGAGGGGGAGCCCCACGCTGCTAGGCGGCCTCCTCTGCAGACCGCTCCCCGAGCTGCACTGACCTGTCCCTAGGCGCTGGACTTGTCCTCCCCCCTTTCTAACAAGCTCTCTCCCGCCTGGCTCGCCTCCTGAACCCCTGGCGTCTTCCTCACGACCTCCCCATAGTTCTTTTCTAGCTTCTTCTTCCTTTTTCCCCTTTTCAGCGCCCCCTGACACATCTCTGCCTGCCTCCGTGACTCTTTGTCCAGTTCGTTCCTCTTGCGACGTCCCCCTGCCTTTCTCTCCCTCCCCGCGTCACTCTTCTGCCTCCCATTCGTCTCTGTCCTGCCTCAGTACTTGGCCCGCATCTCAGCGCTTCTCTTGGACAGCTGTCAAAACTCCCTAATCCCTGGGGCTCTGTTTTGTTCTTCTTCCTCGTTTGAATGGAGAGATCCAGTTGGCCAGGAGCAGGGAGGTGTTACAGCAAGCTGAATTTCAATTAAAGTGGGGAGAAAGGCTGGAGAGGAATGGGGATGACAGCAAAGAAAGAAAGCAGATGCTGTATGGGGTAATTAATGCAGTGATTGTATTGTGCCAATTGGTTTTTAAGCAATAATTAAACAATAATTAGCCAGTATTCTGTGTATAATTCTAGTGACTGCAGAGACTATAAAATAGAGGCTCTTTAACCTGCGTACTTAATGTGGTGTGTTGGGGGCTGTTGCTGCTGCCTCATCCAGGCAAATGGAGAGTCTGTGGCCTGACCTAATGTGTTAAACACACTCAATAGGAAAACCAGGTTCTAGTCTAAAGTTGATGGCCTGCTACCCACCAGCCAGAATCTTCTGGGTCTGTTTGTCTCTGGCAGCCTACTTAGTTCTGCCTCTCTCTGGGTCACAGCACCTGGGACCTTTCCAAATCTACCAAGTGGCTAACTCTAACAGCAAATAGAATGAATTAATTAAGTTTTTAGTGAACCCTTTCTGGCTCCGTGGACTCATCACTTCCTTTACTGAATGACACAATGTTTGTTTGTTTGTTATACAGTTACCTGTCTCCAATCTTGGGTATATCTATCAGACCCCATTTCTTAAAAAAGTTTAATAGTGACTCTGAGATCACAAGGTAACTGCCATGAGATCTAATTCATCTGATATCTTGAACTGCCTTAAAGCAGTCAAGTGCCCCCTACTTACCATCTCCTCTGACGATGAAAGTACTTCTCGTTTGTCTTTTCTAAATTTTGCCTCCCTAAATTAACCCCAAGACAAAACCCTGGCCTGTACTCCCCCTCCCGGACACACAGGATGACAGAGCTGCTGTTAACTGCCACTGTGGTGCAGATAGAAAACCAGAGTCATGGCAAGAGTACTATCTCATGCCAAACTGAGAAGGAACATTGCATGTTTCGAGGGAGGTTCATATTAAAATCTCAATAAATGTGGACCAGAATGGGGGATAACCTTACATAATGACACTGATTTTTGAGAGGAAATGTGGTGATTTCTATTAAAAATGTAAATGTTGCCGAAACGGTTTTGGCTCAGTGGATAGAGCGTCAGCCTGCGGACCGAAAGGTCCCAGGTTCGATTCCGGTCAAGGGCATGTACCTGGGTTGCGGGCACATCTCCAGTAGGAGATGTGCAGGAGGCAGCTGGTCGATGCTTCTCTCTCATCAATGTTTCTGACTCTCTATCTCTCTCCCTTCCTCTCTGTAAAAAATCAATAAAACATATTTTTTAAAAAAAGGTAAATGTTCTTAGCTCTATTAACATCAGACATATATTTCAGAGCAAATATTAACAGGGACAAAGAGGAACATTTCAATTTATTAACTGGACATACAAAATCCTAAAAGTTTTTGCATTTAATAAAAGTTTCAAAAAATATGAAGCAAAACTGATAGACTACAAGGAGAAATAGACAAATTTATAACTATAGGTAGAGAATTTAATATCTGTCTCACTTAATAATTAGTAGAATAAGGAGAGAGGTAATCAGAAAGATATTAACAATGATACCAACTTAACCTAGAATAGAATACTCCACTCAACAGTGGCAGGTTCACATTTTTTTCAAGTGCATAGGTAACATTTTTCAAGATAAACCATATGCTAAGACATAAAATAAGTCTCAGTAAATTTAAAAGGATTCACCATGCACAGTATTATGCAAATTATACCTGTTTTTTTTTTAAATCATATAAAGTATTTTCCTGAGCACAACACAATTAAATTATAAATCAATAACAAATATGTGGAAAATCCCTCCAAATATTTGCAAACTAAGTAACATAATTCTATATAACCCATGGTCAATGAAGAACTCAAAGGGGATATTAGAATTTAAAGTGAATAAAAATAAAAACACATCATATGAATATTTGTGAGATATAGCTAAAGTAGCAGTTAGAAGGAAATTTTGATTCCTAAAATATTTTGAAAAGAAAGGTCTCAAATCAATGATTTCCTGTTCTACCTTAAGAGTAAATTAAACCCCAAACAGAAAAACAAAAGAAATGCTTAAAGAGCAGAGCCAAAGCAATGAAATAACAGAAAAACAAAAGAGAAAAATCAATGAACTCAAAACTTGGTTCTTCGAGATCCATAAAATTTATAAATCTCTAGCTAGATTGGAATAAGGCAACTATTACCTATAGAATGCAAACTTCTTGAGAGTAAGAATAATGCCTTATGAGAGAGGTGGCATCACTATAGATTATAGAGATGTAAAAAATAATAAGGGGATATTGTGAACAATTTTATATCAAAAATTTGACAATTTCCATAAAATGGACAAGTTCCTTGAAAGACAAACTACTAAAGCTTACTCAAGAAGAAATAGATAATTTAAATAGCCATGCATTTATTAAAGAAATAAAACTTTAGCTTAAAAGCGTCCCATTAAAAAGATTCTCATAACCCATATGACTTCACTAGTAAATTCTGTGAAATGTTTAGGCAATAATAAATAATAGAAACCCACACTCACTATTCAAGAAAAATAAAGAAGAGGGAATTATTTCCCAATTATTTCTATAAGGCCAGCATTACTCTGACACCAGAACTAAACAAAGGCCAACTAAGAGAAAAGAAACTACAGACCACTATCTTTCATAAACATATGCAAAATTCTTAATAAAATTTTAGCAAATCAAACCCAATAATATATAAAAAGGATAATACATCATGGCCAAGTTGCTTATCTCAAGGATGCAGGATTGGTTTGACATTTGAATATCTATCAGTGTAATTTACCATATGTTATGAGTTGAATTTTGTCCCCCCAAAAGATGTTAAAGTCCTAAAATACAGTACCTGTGAATGTGATCTTATTTGGAAATAAGGTCTTTAGACATGTAATTAATTTTGGGTGAGGACATTAGCGTGGGTCCTAATCCAATATGACTTGTGTCCTTATAAGAGAAAAGCTCCATGTTTAGAAAGAGACACAGAGAGAAAACACGATGTGACAACAGAGGCAGAAATTGGAGCAATGCTACTGCACGCAAAAGAACACCAAGGATTAACAGAAACCACCAGAAGCTAAGAAGAAGCAAGAAAGGATTCAAACCATAGACTTAGAGGGAGAATGGTCCTGCAGACACTTTGATTTGGACCTCCAGCTTCCAGAACAGTGACAGAATAAATATATTCTAAGCTACCAGTTTGTGGTACTTTGTTACACCAGTCCTAGAAAATTTATATACATACCATACTAAAAAGAAACCATATGGTCATCTTAGTAGACAAGATAAGCATTTAACAAAATACAGCATCCACTTTTGATCAAAATTCTCAGAGAGCTAGAAATAGAAGGAACTTCCTCAACTTAATAAAGGACATCTAACCAAAAAACCTATAGCTAATATCATACTTAATAGTGAAAAACAATTCTTCTCCCCTAAAATAAGAACAAAGCAGGGATGTTCACTCTCACTCCTATTTAACATTATACCGGATGTTTTAACCAGTACAATAAGGGAAGAAAAATAAATTAAAGGTATCCAAATTAGAAAAGAAGAGGTAAAACTGCTGTATTCATAGATAGCATAGTTGTCCATTAAGATAATTCTAACAAAATGCCACTAGAACTAAGATCATGTTTAGCAAGATTTCAAGATATAAAACAAATATGAAAATAAATTTTATTTTTATACACTAGCAATGAAGATTTGGAAATGGAAATTTTCAAAATCACTATTTACATAAGCTTAAAAATATTAAATATGGAGGTTAAATCTGCTTAAATATATGCAAGGCCTTTACATTGTAAACTACAATACATTGGTGAAAGAAATTAAAGAAGACAAGTAAATAGAGAAATACACTGGGTCATTGATCAGAAGACATCAATTTTAAGACATCAATTTTCCCCAAATTGACTTGTGGATTCAATAAAATTCCAATGAAGGTCCCAGAAGGTTTTCTGTAGATATTGGCAAGCTGATTCAATGCAAAGAAACTAGAAAAGCCAATAACTAAGAATGAAGAAAGTTGGAGGGCTTATGCATCTCAATTTTAAGACTTATTATAAAGTTACCGTAATCAAGATAATGTGATGTTGGTTGAAAGATGGACAAATGGATCAATGGAATAAAATGGAGTCCCAAAACAGACTCACACATTTATGGTCAATTGATTTTTCAACCAAGATCAAAGGGGTTTCAATGTAAAAAGGATAGTCTCTATGTGGTACTTGAATAACTAAAAAATCTGTGTTAGTTTTCTATGGCAGTTATAACAAATTACCACAAACTAAGTGTTAATGATTTAAAAAATAACAAAATTTTTATTATCTTGCAATTCTGAAAGTTAAAATGGGTCTCACTGAGCTAAAATCAAAGTGCTAGCAGGGATACAGATTCTTTTCAGAGACTGAGTCTAAAGAATAATCTGTTTCTTTGCTTTTTCCATCTTCTAGAAACCACCTGCACCTTTTTTGTTTTTGTTTTTTTGCTTCTGTCCCCCTTCCTCCATCTTCAAACCCAGCAATATTGTTCAAGTCCATTTCATACTGCTATCTCTCTGGATCTTCTTCAGCTCCCCTCTCCCACCTCTAAGAACCCTTGTGATTACAATTAGAACCCCCACTCAGAGAAACCTAGGATAATCTTTCTATTTTTAAAATCATCTGATTAGCAACCTTAATTCCATCTGAAACCTCAATTTTCATTTGCCATGTAACCTAACATAACCATAGGTTCTGGGTCTGGG
>NW_006297146.1:903647-906479 GCF_000327345.1 Myotis davidii | reverse complement strand
TCTGCCTATCATAATATCCATATGCAAACAGAAAATGAGTTTAGATCAATATCTCACACCATATACAAACATTAACCCAAAAAGACAATAGACCTAAATGTAAAACCTAAAACTATAAAATTTATAGAAGACATTGAAAAAAATCTTTGTGACCTTAGGGAGGCAAAGATTTCTTAGATATGGCACCTAAAGCATAAATCTTTTTTTTTAAAGGATAAACTTGGCTTCAAAATTAAAATTCTGCTATTCAAAAGACATTGTTAAGATAATAAAAAGATAAGCCATTGGTAAAAAAAAAAAATATTGGAGATACACATATCTGATGAGGGACTGTACCCAGAATATATAAAGAACTCTCAAACTTATAGAATAAGAAAATAGTTCAACCTTTACAAATTGGGCAAAAGATTTAAATAGACACGCACCTTAGCATATATATAGGTGGCAAATAAATACTTTAGAAGATGCTTAACATCAATAGTCATTAGGGAAATACAAACTAAAACCACAGTGAGATACCATAATCTATGTCTATAATTAAAAAGACTTGTTCAGCCTGGCTAGTGGGGCTCAGTGGGCTAGCGCATCATCTTGTGCACCGGAAGGTTGCAGGTTCAATTCCCAGTCAGGGCATGTACCAGCCATTCTTGAGAAATAAAAGCACATAACCTTGCAATGACTTGCACACACATTGTCATAGCAGCTTTATTTATAACTAGAGGCCCAGTGCACAAATTTTAAAAGAGTTAAGTTTTCTCTCAAATGCCATCTCAAGAGCCTAGGAGGATGTGCCAAGCATCCCTCAGGGATGTGTCTTGCAGCAAGTGACAAAGGGGGAATAAAAATGTGAGGGGAAAGGTGAGAAACAGAGAGGTTAAAATGAGATAAGGATAAAGACAAAAGTGGAAGAAAGATGGTGATAAGGAAAGGGAGAGCAAGACAGACAGAAAGAGAGGGGGGGAGAGAAAGGGGGAGAGAAAGAGAGAGAGAAAGAGAGAGAGAGAGAGAGAGAGAGAGAGAGAGAGAGAGAGAGAGAGAAGGAAAGAGATGGATAACCAAAACCTGGAAGCAATCAGGGGGCTTCGTGCATGGGTAGGATTCCTCTGCCTGGCCAGTGATTGGGCCCAGCTGTGGGGAGACACTGCAGGAGGTTGGTCAGCCATGGGAGATAGGCTGTGGGAGCACACTGACCACCAGGGGGCAGCTCCTGCATTGAGAGTCTGCCCCTGGTGGTCAGTGCGCGTCATAGCAACTGATCGACCAGTCGACTGGTCATAATGGTCACTTAGGCTTTTATATATATAGACTAGAGGCCTGGTGCACGAATTCTTGCATGGGTGGGGTCCCTCGGCCTGGCAGGTAATCAGAACCAATCAGGGCCACAGGAGGTTGGCTAGTGCGGGGAGGGGCTGCGGGAGGTTGGCTGTGGGAACACACAGACCACCAGAGGGCAGCTCCTGTATTGAGCATCTTCCCCCTGATGTTCAGTGCATGTCATAGCAACCAATTGTTCGGTCATTCAGTAGTTCAGTTGCTTAGGCTTTTATATATATAGATAGATAGATAGATAGATAGCCAAAACCTGGAAGCAATCTGAAACCCATCAACAAGTGATAGGATAAACAGATTGTGATATATACGTATGATGGAATACTATTCAGTAGTAAAAAAAGAGTGAATTATTGATATACCAACAATACATGAGTGCATCTTAAAATAATCATGCTGAATGAAATGTTAGACCAAAAAAAGAATAAATACTAAATCACTCCATTTACATAAAATTCTAGGAAATGCAAAGCAATACTGACAGAAAGCAGATCAGTGGTTGTCTAGAGATGACCAGGGGCCCTAGAACCTATGACTCTTAAGCCAGTATCCATGCTACTTCCCTGTAACACATTTACCCTTACCTGAGGAGTCTGAAGTGATGATGGGCATTCAGGTGGTAATGTCCAATCAGCAATCAGAACTATCATCGCAGAGCCTGGGAGGGCTTGGAAGCTGGAAATATTGATTAAGGAGCTAGGAGCTGCTGAAGCAGCAAGAGCAAATGAGATAAAAGGTTTTCTATTCATTTCCATTAACTTTGCTCTTCAGATATATTATCCACTTGTATGCCCTGCTTTCTACTCAAATCAAATTGCCTTAGAACCAGCACCTCTTGCTGAATTTCCTGACTTCATTAATCCAGTTTCATATACTAGAACCCTGGGAGAGTTGCTTGGCTCATCAGCCTCCTCTACTTCCTACATCCATATTTCCAGGTAACCAAAGTTTTCCTTTGAAATGACATCCATTGCCCCTTTCCCTCTAATGCCATCCTAGTGGAGCCTTCAGCACTGTAATCTTGAACTTCTAGAACAGCTTGTCAACTGGCTTCTCCAGGTGAGGTGCGGACATTAAGCCAATGCCTGAAGAAAAAAAAAGATAGGCCAGGGAGACAGACCAGTGACTGCGGGGGTCCAACCCCAGCAGGTCCAGGGCTCCCCAAAGGTGTGGACGGAGTCGGCGAAGACGGAATGACACGGAGACAGCATTCAGTTGATCAGCAGCCTTGCCAGGATCTCTAGCCACAATCTCCAGCCAAGTTCTGTGTCCATGTTCTCTTGCTAGGTTCTCCAGCCAGGTTCTGTAGTCATGTTCTCTCGCTAGGTTCTCCAGCCAGGTTCGGTTGCCAGGTTCTGTAGCCGGGTTCTTCAGCCAGGTTCTGTCTAGGTTCTCCAACCAAGTTCTGTAGCCAGGTTCTGTCCAGGATCTTTTGCCATGTTCTCTCCAGCGAAGTTCTTCTGTCTCTAGGTTCTGTGTAGGTTCTGTCTTCTAAGTTCTGTG
>NW_006297146.1:901923-903626 GCF_000327345.1 Myotis davidii | reverse complement strand
CCTGGCAGTTAAGAGGTTTTATTCCCTCCCTAACTTCAGGGGAAAATCCCTACCTGGGGAAACAACCTTTCTCAGAGAGGTGACCTTGGTTAAAACACATAGTGCCAAGAAGGTGACCAAACATATTAAGAACAGTATGCCATATATGCCAGTTCCCTTGAAACAGCAAGGATGGACCGGTTCCCGGCAAGTGACAGGAACATATTGGCCATGGAGACAAGGGACAAGAGGGCATCCAGAAGCAGTTTGGAGTCCATAGAATGCCACAGAGAAGTGAGGGGCAACACGGACTAGGACATGAAGACAGGTAGGTTACAAGGGACCTGAGAGAGAAAAAGTAAGGTGGACCCCAATTATAGGAGAGAGCATGTGGTGAGGGAGTGAAGTGGAGGGTGGAACCTGACTGGAAATAAGACAGGAGCCTGTGGTGAAAGAATGGTATCAGTGGCACTGAATCATCTGTTCACCAAGTTTTGGCGGTGAAGAAGAAAAGACAGTGGCTAGATAGGATGATCGAGTTTCCAAATGTTTATTTCATTTTGTTTTTTGTTTTTATTTTTATTTTATTTTTTTAAATAATTTTTATTGCTTGAAGTATTACAAAAAGTATTACATATGTCTCCTTTTTTCCGCCCCATGGAGCTAGCTATGTAGAGTTGAAAGGCAAGCTGAGAGGAAAAGCAAGGGACAGAAAATTCTGAAGCTGGGAAACTATGAGCATCCCTCAGAAACTGGAAGGGCGGATGGCCTTCCCTGTTGCCCTGGTCAGTTGGCATCCTGAGCGTTGGTCTACATAAAGGAAGTTGCTGGTAGATATTCCGGCCTCAAATCTCAATTCCCAGTCCTCAGCTCGTACTGCACAGGAAATTTCTAACACAAAGCTGTTTCCTTTGTCACACTATTTTCTGTTTAGAGTGAGCATAGGAAGTAATCTGTCCTGTTCTTTTAACAATTCCAAGGGAATGCCAAAACATCCCCTGGTCTTGGCCTTGCTTGATATATAGTTGTCACAGAACCAAAGTTCTTCCTGACCTCTGCCCTAATCTTTCCTGCTGCAGTTAAAGCCCATTCCCTCTCATCCTGTCTTTGGAAATAGCATGTGGTAGTAAAAAAAAAAAAAAAAAAAAAAAAGCCTTCTTGGATAAGGCAATCTGCAGCAGGTAAAGTAATATGGATTTCCTCCAGATCCTAAGGAAGTTGTCCTCATAGATTCTACATTTGTGTTTCCCCTTTAGCCTTGCCTCTCATGAAGATATGGGGGCACTCGAAAATACTAAAGAACTTCCAATTATAACTCATTTCCACTAATATTGTGAGAGAACTATCCCTTTGGCCATCTCAGAGATTCAGATCTGAGAAAACCAGGAATTCCTCAGCTAGGAAACTAAAATATATCTTAAGCTACCCAAGAAGATTTACATGTGCTTAAGAAGTAACCAGACACACAATCCAGTCAGCCTCAGAGCCTCTCTGTTTCACCAAGTAGACTCAAGAAAGAGTTAAGTTTTTTCTCAAGTGCCATCTCAAGAGTCTAGGACAGTGATGGCGAACCTTTTGAGCTCGGCGTGTCAGCATTTTGAAAAACCCTAACTTAACTCTGGTGCCGTGTCACATATAGAAATTTTTTGATATTTGCAGCCATAATAAAACAAAGATTTATATCTTTCCCTGGCCTCCCTGCTCACAAAAGCCTCCGCAGGGTA
>NW_006297146.1:900125-901595 GCF_000327345.1 Myotis davidii | reverse complement strand
CAAAGACTTATATTTTTGATATTTATTTTATATATTTAAATGCCATTTAACAAAGAAAAATTAACCAAAAAAATGAGTTCGCGCGTCACCTCTGACACGCGTGTCATAGGTTCGCCATCACTGCTCTAGGAGGATGTGCCAAGCATCCTTCAGGGATGTGTCTTGCAGCAAATGACAAGGGGGGAATAAAAATGTGGGGGGGAAAGGTGAGAAACAGAGAGGTTAAAGTGAGATAAGGATAAAGACAAAAGTGGAACAAGAGGGAGAGAGAGAGAGAGAAAGAGAGATATGTAGAGAAAGAGAAAGAACCTCTTCCTGTTGTTCACTTAGATCAGGGGCCTTGTAAATAAAGTTTTATTGGAACACAACCCTGCCCCTTCATTTACTTCGTGTCTATGGCTGCTTTTGTGTTACAATGGCAGAGATGACTAGTTGTGACAGAGACCGTATGACCTGCAAATTTAAAAATATTTACTATCTGACCCTTTACAAAAAGAGGTTTGTTGACTTAGAATTATAATGTGCTGGGCTGCATAACTGATGCTTTGGCCAGGTGGTGCACACTGTGCTCTCTGTTCCTAGAAGACATAGATAGGAAAGTGGTCACTGTACTGATGCTGTACTGTGTCGGGAACAAATTGTGTAAACAAGGCTTTGTAACTAACTTTGTGGTTTTTGCAAATAAAAACGCTGTAACTCCTGTAGTCAGCACTGCAGTTCAACCTTTGCTTCAGCATGGTGCTGTAACTGTAGTCACTGACCAGCTTAATAAAGACTCCTAACTCTTGATCTGAGTCCCTGGTGGTCATCTCCGTGGGTCACCGCATTACAATAACATCATAACTTTCTCTAATACTAGTAAGCTTTTTGTACTTCTTCAGCTATTCATTATGAAAAAATATATATGTGTGTGTGTATATATATATATATATTTGTGTATGTATATAAAATACAGAAATATATATGTGTGTGTATTTTTATAAGTATTATTAGAGACCTGATGCACAAAAATTCATGCAAGAGTAGGCCTTCCTTCCCCCGGCTGCTGGCACTGGCTTTTCTCCAGCACCCAGGACCCAGGCTTCCCTCCTTCGGCCAACCACAGGCACCCCGGACCCAGGCTGGCTTCCCTCTGGCCCCAGCTTTGTCAGGAAGGATGTACAGAATGATGTCTGGAAGATGTCCGGTCTAATTAGCATATTACCCTTTTATTATTATAGATGTCTTTGTATTTGCATTTTTCTGGTTAGTATTTAGCAATACTAAAATTACAATTGTTTCATAATAAAAGGTTGATATGTATAATGCCCAAGGAAATTAATGGAATATATATATATACTAGAGGCCCAGTGCACAAAAATTTGTGCATTCGGAGGGAAGGGGGGGTCCCTCAGCCTGGCCTGTGCCCTCTCGCAGTCTGGGACCCCTCAGGAGATAACGCCCTGCTGGGTTAGGCCTGCCTGGGTTGCA
>NW_006297146.1:892826-898906 GCF_000327345.1 Myotis davidii | reverse complement strand
TATTTCCATCATCTTCTTCTGATCTTGACATGAGGTTCAAAAGTTTTGTTTTTTATATCTCTATCCAAAGTGCTGAATAACATGAGACTGAGGAGGGAAAATGCTGGGAGTAAAGGATGAATGCCAACCCATGAAACATGAAAAAGTCATCTAGGCTATTCTTGAGCTTTTGCAGAAATTAGAGCCTGTGTATATATATATATATATATATATTTGAAATATGGACAACAGGTGAATTAAGGGAAATACAGTGATTTAAGTATTTCCATCATCTTCTTCTGATCTTGACATGAGGTTCAAAAGTGTTGTTTTTTATATCTCTATCCAAAGTGCTGAATAACATGAGACTGAGGAGGGAAAATGCTGGGAGTAAAGGATGAATGCCAACCCATGAAACATGAAAAAGTCATCTAGGCTATTCTTGAGCTTTTGCAGAGAAATTAGAGCCAAGTGAAAGCCACATGACTCTGGCATTTGGCTCACCTTTTTCCAATCTTATCTTCGTCATCTTATTCCTCTCCATACTCCATAAAGCCATCTCATTCTATCACGTCCTGCCTACACACACACACATACACACACACACACATACACACACACACACACTCCATTCCAGGCATAAGATTTTGCTCTTCATTCTGATTTATCCAGCAATTCCTACCATGCTCCCATCCCTAAGCTTCGGCTCAAAGGCACAGACACTGCTGGTTACCTACCCAAAATACAGTCTCCCATGCCTCCCTACTAAAATAACTGCAATATTATTCAGGAGGGCAATGTGTCTAGAGATAAAATGCTCACATTCCCTGACTCCCTTGCAGCTAGGATGGCCATCTCACTTGTTTGTTGTCATGAGATATGACTCAGAGAAAGTGTGCCAGGGAGTTGGGGAAAGTGTTTGTCCTCCTCACATATACCCTGTCTTTCCCTTTCACATACCTTTCTTTTTTCTCTGTTCTCCTTTCTTTCCTTCCTCCCTTTCTTTCTTCTTTTTCCCCACCTGTTTCACAAACAGAAGACTTGAGTGGAGCAGCCATCTTGAGAACATGAGGCAACAAAGCCATAAGCTAAGAACTGAGGTACAGAAAGAGAAAAGAAGCCAGGGACATTGATGACACCTTGAAGCTGCTGCATCAGGCTCAGACTGTTTGTTATGCAAGAATAATATGACTACATTTAGTTAAGCCCTATAGTCAGGTGTTTGTAATGAGTAGCCTAATCCGACTAATTGTTATGCCCATACTCTTTCTTCAACCCGGTAAGTCACTCTCTCCCATAGCCAGTTTTTGAAGTCCTATGCTCTCTTCAAAGCCCACCTCAAACCCCACCTCTTTCAATAAGGCATTCCATAACATCTCAAAATTAATCTCCCGGTCTCCCATAGGGCACAATTAAAATCATTAAACTAGCATGCATGTAGCAAGCCCACTTCATGTCATAAATAATTATGTATGTTTAATCACACGTACCCCCACTAGATTGATCACTGCTAAGGGCAAGGATGCTATTTCACTCACTTTGAATGCCCTGCAGTACTGCCCAGAGCAGTCACTCAATAAAAGATTATTGAATTACTTTGAGTGGAGAAATGTTCTTCCCTTCCTAAGTGTATATAACCCAAAGCTTCTATGTAGAAAGGGTAGGAAATTTACCAAGTGGAAAAGGAGACCCTAATCATGGCCCAGCTGGTGTGGCATGGTTCAGTGTAGGCTCCATCCCCAGGGGAGGGTGTGTGGAAGGCAGCTGACCAACAAATCTCTCTCATCATTGATGTTTCTATCTCTCTCCCTCTCCCTTCCTCTCTCTGAAATAAAATTAAAAATATTGAAAAAAGAAAAAAAAATTTTGACCATGCTTTGACAGTTTTGAAACTGTACAGCCTGTTCTGACTAATGGCCAAGAAGTATAAATTAAGGTCAGAAGAAGGGACAGAAATGAGATGATATTTAAAGCCCAAGACTGGTCCTACATAAAATCAAACTCAAGTGCTGGTTTCACCAAGCTCAACCTCAAATCAGTATCTGCTGGAGGTATACCCCTAACCACAGCAGTTAATCCAACTTATTGCATTATAATTCCAGTTACACTTCTACTGCTTATTTATTTCTTTTGTTTGACAAAAATTTACGGAGCACTTAATATGTTCCAGGCCTAGGGTGACCAACCATTCCAGTTTGCTGATGCTTGGGGAGTTCCCAGGAACACAGACAGAAGGTTTGGTTACCCAAGAAGCTCCGTGCTTGATACTGGATATAAATCAGAAAAAAAGACAGATTTGGTCCCTGCCCATGTGGAGCTTACAATAAATAGTGGACTTTATGTGGAGCTCATATTTTCAAGTCATTCATATTAGATTTTATTGCACAGTAATCAAGTCCACCCAACACGTCCAGGTGCTAACACCACAAATCTCTCAGCACAGCTGGCTGTCCCTGTGGAGGAAAGATGAAGGACATTGGAATAGGAGAGTAATCAGAAGTTCAATTCATGAGTGTAGTCATTGTTCTACTGGTTGTGAAGTCCAACCAACTTTAATCACAGCCGGAGCCAGTTGTCAGTTATTCTTGGAATAGCAGGCACATTCTATCTTCAGGTTCTCAGCCCTCTTTGTGATACTGATTAAGACCTGTTTGGGGGAACAGTGTCAACTTTGAAAAGGGCCAGGAGATGTCAACGTTTCCCTAGGGTAATGCCGAGGTAATCTGACTGTGGCATCTGCTGAGTAGCCATCAGAGCCAGCCGGGGATGACGTTTTCTCAATCATTGTTCCAGATGAATTCTTCCTATAGCTGAATGTTGGGTTATAAAGAAAACTCTCTCATTCTTGGGTCAAGGGCATGTAGATAGCTTATTTCCCCCTTTAGAATGCCAACCCTTCTCCCAAATAGACATATACTATTCCTGAACTTCATAATCTGAAGATGCTATCCCCCAACAGTAGCCACTCACTCAGCAAAGGCTGAAGTTCCAGATTCCTCCATTCCAAGAATCAAAGGAATACTTTTTACTCTGTGGTGGACTTTTTCTCTTCAACCCCCAGGCTTAATTTCTGCTAGGCTTTGATAACAACCACCAATTAATTGGTTTTCTATGATTGGCTAGACACCATGTTATACATTTTGTTGTTGTTGTTAATCCTCACCCAAGGATATTTTTTCCATTGATTTTTAGAGAGAATGGAAGGGAGAGGGAGAGACAGAAAGAAACATGGATGTGAGAAAGACACATCAATTGGTTCCCTTCTGCACACACCCTGACCAGAGCTGGGGAACCTGCAACTAAGGTACATGCCCTTGACCAGAATCAAACCCGGGACCCTTTAGTCCACTGGCTGACGCTCTATCCACTGAGCAAAACCGGCTAGGGCCCATGATATGTATTTTTATATTCATTATCTTATTTAAACTACACAAAAACTCAGAGTAGATATTTTTATCCCCACTTCTAGATGAAGAAACTGATCCACATCACTTTTCCTGGATCACATGTTATAAATGGTCAGAGTAGAATTTGAATCCAACTCTATCAGACTTTTCTGGGAGTTGCTTTGATAATCCGAAAGGAAGATCTTGTATGCTTAGAGATAAGTGTGAGAAGGACTTCAAAAAGAGAAGTAACTTTGTGTCTATTGACGTCTAGATTTTGCTTAAAGATGGGATGGGTGGGACTGGGAACACTGCAAATTAAGGAGAAATGCTGGACAAAAGCCTTGGTCTGCTGCCCTGCGCTAGTCCAAAAGTTAATTTATAACTGTATGTGAGTTTGTGCTTTGAAGCAACTGGGAATTAATTTTCAGACTGCCTTAGAAGTTTTTTATGGGCATTTTTCTACAAACAAAACTAAAATGCCTAATTTCATTTTCATGAAAATTTTTATGGCAAAGATACTTTTTGTTTTTAGAGTTAAAAGTGAAAGAGAGCTTATTAGTGAAGCAGTAGAACAGAAAGAAGGCTACTCCACAGACAGAGCAGCTGCAAAGATGCTTTATGTGGCCTAAAATTACTTTTTGGAAAGATAAAGAGCAGAGTGGTTAGGGAGTCATATCTTTGTTATACCACCTAGATAGCTTTATCATTGAGAATCTCAGAGCTTTATCATTGAGGATCTCAGAGCCTGACCACCCCACTACTCATGCTATCTATCAGCACAGTGGTAGGGTGGCGCAGGGATCCAAGAATCAGCATTTACAATGAGGAAAGCAAAACCCAGAGGAAAGCAAAGACCCCCCCCCCCCACAGTGTCTTGAAAACTGCCTGATTTGTAGCAAGTACTTGGTAATTTCATTGAATAAATGAGAAAGTGAACAAATAAATAAACAAACTAAGTGATTTTTCAGAAGGTCACACAACAGGGGGAAAATGTCCAATTTCCTAAATCTAAGCTCCAGCCTTGATCTATTTACATCATCCTCTGGGTAGCCTGGCCAACTTTAAAATGAACATTTGGATGTCAGAATGAATAGGGCACTGTACCCGATGTAAGCAAGATCAAAAAAATTAATTAAAGACTTGGAAAAGATGGAGTTTGTGAAAACCCCTTGTTATCCAGATGCCAGGACCATTCGGTGTGGTTGGTTTCATTTCTAATGAGGATCTGCCTCACATCACCAATCACTTTACACTTTTATATAATGCGCAGTTCACACAAAGTCAACTGTTCTTTATCATATGTGTGGTCATTCATCTTTTTGTTGTCTCTCCCTGATAAGTGTTTAATCTGGCTTCCCTTCCATATTTCTTGACTGTCTGTCAGTCAGGTGGTACCCAGGGAATGAAAAGGCACAAGAGGCATTCCAAAGTCAGTTATAACTAATTAGGTATTTTATCCACTGCTTGGATGATCCCCATGCCCTGTATGGATACATAGTATAGGCTAGTTGAACACCACTCACAGATTGAGGTGCATTCTAAGGTTTATACTCAGCTGTCCATTGTCCATGCTAATAGAGGGAATAAGGAGTATAGATGCCCAGCAGACATAATTTTAAAAAATCAATGTATAATTACACCATTATAATTGTACATTTTATTGAGCTTTTACAATTTTATGTAACTATGCAATCATCACCAAAATCAAGACAAAGCCCATTTGCAGTATCTCATAAAGTTCTTTTATGCCCCATCTCAGACAATCGTTCCCTACGGTGGCTCCCAGTCTGCTTTCTGTCACTCTAGATTAGATTTGTCTTTTCTAGGGTTTCATATAAGTGGAATCAGTGGGTATGTACTCACCAAAATTATTTTTATTTGACTTTGGATTAGCTTCTCCGATTCCTTTCCCAGTGATGTCTGGTTCAGGCTGATATTAAAATGAGTTCATGTTCCCCACACCCACACTGATTTGACAGGGTAGGCAGACCTAGGACTTGGAAGAAATCTGAGAGGCGACATACAGACGCTGATGAGAATAATTCTTGGCAATGAGAAGAATGTTGATTTTTCCAAACTTTGGTAGAATATGGCAATGAGTGTGTGCCCACTTTGTGCCTTGAACCTATTTTGCAATGTCGTCCAGTACAGCTTCTCCTAAACCTAACTGCTTAGGAATTCTGTGTGCTTTGCCTTGAATGGGCTCTTGACTCCAACCAGCCCCTCTCAGCGCGGAGTCATTGCACCCTCTGGTGTAAACATGGGGATCTGTCACCCCTGTGGCATGAGGCATTCCCACCCAAGCAGCTATCATCTACCACACAGCCTTCCTCTGCCAGCAGGAGCCCTTGGCTCCCCTCACCAAGAAGCCAAGGGCAAGGAAATGTCAGGCTCCCTCCAGCTGCTGTTAGGTCCATGGGTCAGAGGCTGAGCTTGTAGATACATGAACATAGAGAAACACTAAGAGATCAACCACTTGAGAGAGGACAGGAATAGAGAGAAGGGAAACCTCAGAGAAGACAGAGCAAGCTGAGCATGAAAGATGCATAAAGAGCAGAAGCATAGCCCAGAAAACAAAGCAGAAGCAATAGAGGGATAGAGTTTTTTCCATCTGAGAGAAATCCTAAAAATTCACTCCTCTGCCCAAAATAAATAGATTCAGACCCACGCTATGAGAATCCTTGAAAATATTTTAACAAGGAAATGCTGATT
>NW_006297146.1:880364-892782 GCF_000327345.1 Myotis davidii | reverse complement strand
CTGAACCTGCTTAATCCCTTTAAACCTTCCATAACTTCAATTATGGTGTTTAAATTCTCATAAATCTGCACTAGCTTAAAATTGAGAAACATCAATCATGTTCAGGAGCTTATGGGTAGGGACAGAAGATGGGCATCCCAATGCCATTTAAAACCACAGCACAGACTTTCATCAAATTATTCCAAGAAAAGCCTAAATGGAAAACGCTCAAGTTTCTGAGTTGTGCTTCCATACGTTCTCAATTTGTTCTCTCTTTTTTTTTTTTCTTTTCAATGGGGCAGGGTGGAGTGTGAGGGAGTGCTAATGCGCTATTTAGCTGGAGAGCAAAATAAAATGGCAAAGATCTATCTCATTTAGTTCTATTTTTACAGAAAATAAAAACAAACAAGAATGTTTAAAACTACTGCCAGAAGTCATTAGAAAACAGCACTGTTTGTAGTAAGGCACCAACAAAGTGCTGTCTGGTTTTTGTTAAATGATTAGTTCATGCCAAGGAGTAAAAGTTATGTATACTATTCTACTAACAATGACTACCTTTTCTTTTTCATTCCTACTATAGCCCAGGCATCTCCAGTGTAAAGAGGTTTATGTATATGATCTAATTTCATCCTCACAATAGCCCCATGAGAAATAATATTCTCTCTGCTTTACAGATGAGGAAACTAAGATTCAGACTGTTTAAGTAACTTACCCCAAATCACACAACTGGTAAGTTATGGAACAAAAATTCAAGCCCAGAGTTTGCTTTGGAAGCCCCAATGTTATCCAGGATACCTTCTGTAATGCAGTGGAGCCAGCCCACAGATCACCTGGACAAATTTCGTGTATCACACTCTGATAATTGATGTGTTTTCATCTTCCTCTTTCTTGACCTGCTCCAATCTTTTCAAACCCCAAAGGCTTAAAAAAAAGTTGGCTAAATTAACTGAATCTTTACTCCAAGTTCAGTTTATATAGAGAAAAGAAGAGCCCCTTGATTGTGTTGCTTGCTTCAGATCCCAATTTTCCTGCACTAGTGTACTACCAAGTGATCCTGGGGAAATCTCTGAACTTTAGACTCCTCACCAATTAAACAAGGATCTGTATGATCTAACTTCGAGGTTATTATGAGGACTAATGTGTTGGAATACAGTCTGGAGACTACAAAGACAAGGCAATTGCTGGGTTTATGATTATTATGGTACCTTCAATATAATTAGGAGTAGCAGCCCCAGTAAAGTCTAGCTTCACAGGGAAGAGAGAAGGAAGACGACATTGCAACCACTGGGATGAACGACAAAACTCATTTCAAAACACTCATGATTGAATATATATTGAAGATATATATATTTGGGAAAATGAAAATATATGTCTCTCAAATGCAAATCACAACCTCACATCTTTCAGAATGGTTATCGTCAATAAATCAACAAAAAAAGTGTGGTGAGGATGTGGAGAAAAGGGAATCCTAGTGCATGGTTAGTGGGAATACAGATTGGTGCAGCCACTGTGGAAATTCCTCAAAAAATTAAAAATGAAATTGCCTTATGACCCAGCAATTCCACTTCTGAGAATATAGCCAAAGGAACCCAAACCACTAATTCAAAAGAAAATATGATGTACCCCATATTTATTGCAGCATTCTTTACAATGGTCAAGATATGGAAGCAGCCCAAGTGCCCACCAATAGAAAAGTGAATAAAAAAAGTTGTGGTACATATACACAATGGAATACTACTCAACCATAATGAAATCTTACTTTTTGCAACAGCATAGATGGACCTAGAGAGTATTATACCAAGTGAAATAAGTCAGACAGAGAAAGACAAATACCATATGATTTCACTTACATGTGGAAACCAAAGAAAAAAATAAACAAAGTAGAAACATATTCATAAATACAGAGAACAGACTGATGGTTGACAGAGGGGAGACGGGTTGGGGGACTGGGTGATAAAGGTGGAGGGATCAAGAAGTACAAATTGATAGTTACAGAATAGTCACAGAGATGTAAATTACAGCATACGGGATATAGTCAATAATATCAGAATAACTATGTGTGCGGCCAGGTGGGTACTTGAAATATCAGAGGACCACTCTGTAAAGTGCATGATTGTCTAACCACTGCACCGTACACCTGAAACTAATACAGAATACTATTGAATATAAACTGTAATTGAAAAATAAAGATAATTAAAAATTTATAGTTTTTTAAAAAAAGAAGTAAAAATTAGTAATTACAAAATAGTCACAGGGTGTAAAGTACAGAATAGGGACGATAGACAATAATGTTGCAATAACTATGTATGGCAGTAGGTGTGTACTAGATTTATATGTGGAGGGAGTCACTTAGCAAATTATATAAATGTCTAACCAGTGTGCTGTATACCTGAAACTACTAGAACAATGAATGTCAACTGTAATTGAAAAACACACAAAAAACATTTTTTAGATAGACACGATCTATGTACAGATGTCAGTCGTTTTATTAAGTTCGCTTTATTGTGCTCTGAAGATGTCTTCTTTACCAATTAAAGGCAAGACTATTGCCCTAACCGGTTTGGCTCAGTGGATGGAGCATCGGCCTGCGGACTGAAGGGTCCCAGGTTCGATTCCAGTCAGGGACATGTACCTTGATTGTGGGCACATCCCCAGTGGGAGGTGTGCAGGGGGCGGCTGATCGATGTTTCTCTCTCATCGGTGTTTCTAGCTCTCTATCCCTCTCCCTTCCTCTGTAAAAAATCAATAAAATATATTTTAAATAAATAAATAAAGGCAAGACTATCCACCAGCAAACGATTACAACTGGCTTGACTGTGATACTGGCTTTGTTGCACTGGTGTAGAACCAAACACAAAACATCTGTGAGGTATGCCTACATAAATAGGATGATTGGATACCATAGGAAAGCATAAAGTCTAAAAAAATGTATCATGTCATACACCTAAGAGTGCTATTTTCACTATATTTTAATGTATGCTGATACAAAAACATAGGAGAAGGAGAATGATCATTCGGTAGTCATGGAGATGAGGACTTGTTACTTACAAATCTCCCCCTACCCCAATGATATCACTGAAGACCAATGAGGGTAGCATTTATTGGCCGGGTTCTGGGTGGAAGGTTGGGTGTCACCTGTCTGCTATGACCGGGGGCTCCCTGGCAACAGGCAGTCCCTGTGCAGATGGTCCATGGAGGGGCTGCAGTCCTCTGCGGAGCTGGGCTTTGGGCCCATCCTTGGGGAGCCAGGAGAGGTGGCGGTGGAACTGCTTCCCGACGGCCTTAGTCCACGCCTCCCTGTCCACGTCCTCCAGTGTCCACCTGTCATCGGCTTCTTGGTGGGTCTCGTATTTACAGTCAGACTTGTTTGGTCTATGCGGAGTCGACATTATGTAAGATGTGAAGTGCAGCTCACAAAATCACTGGCCACAGGGATGGAGGCGAAATGTCACCTCGTTGACAAGTACAGCGCAGCTAGAGAGGAGTGCCCGGGGATCGGGTCATCCTTAGAAGGTACCATGCGTAAAAGAGTGTCATTCAATATACCCAGCCTTAGCAACACCTACAGAAAGGTGACGAGGACCTACTGGATGCCGAAAGCAGAAGTTACTTCGCTGGTTCACAAACTGAACAAAGAGAGATCCAAACGCTCAGGGCAAGAGGAGGAAATGGCGGCGATGCTCAAGACACTCAGTCCCTGGAAGAGGTAGTAAAAGTCTCCACTTCACAAGCTGCTTTTCCAAAGCTTCCAGAAGGCCAGGAGCTAAGCCCCGGTGGTTCCCTCCTCAGGAGTGGACCTGGGTCTTAAAGAAGCAATGTTCCTTCCTCTCCAGCTGCCAGCTGTGCCGCCTACCCCCACCTCCACAGTACAATCCCTGAGGCCAATGGATGCAGTCCCTCTCCCTGGGCCGGGGTTCCTGGGGTTCCTCCTCCTCACAAGCCGAAGACAGCAGTCAGCTTCTGCACTCACATTCCCTCCAAGTATAAAGAACAAGAGGCTTCCCACAACATTCCGAGAAAGGGGGCTTCTCTATAGTCACAGAATATTTGGATTCTCTCTTGACAGCAATGAAAGAAATGCTGTACTTAAGAGATGCATCTTTTACTCAAATTGAATCTTCATCAAACTACATTTCTTGGTGTTTTGTGAGCATTATATGTAATTACATATATATGTTAATCTTCCAAATGAATATTTGTATTTTATTCTCTCCTTTTATTTTGAAAATATATGCAACTTTGCAATAAAGACTTTTAATTGTCAAAAAAGAAAATAGACGTCTCTCTACAATCACTTCCCAAACTGTTTTCAATAGGGTATTTATTAGTAGATGTTTCCTCAAAAGGTCTATAGTCAGAGAGATTTGGAAAATACGATATATGTGAGAATCACAATGTACTTTGTCTTATTGAAGGTCCTGGGAAGTCTTACATTAAATAGCTCTGCTCAATCCAGCAATTCCCAAACAGTTGACTACAGGAATTTGATTTTGGGGTTTCCATCTATTAAGAATTTTCCAGGATGCCAGGAAACATAGTTTAGGAAATGCTACTCTCAATAAAGACAGCATCTCTTACCCACCATCAATACAGTATCTGATCCACTCTCCATTGTGACCAATGCTCTTTCATTTAACAATGCATATCAATGAGAAGACTCCCCAAAACCCCGAACATGTTTTTACAACACCAGGCTCTTCATAGAGGCGAATACACACCCCACAAATCTCTGAGTACAGGACCTCCTACCTTCGATGAGAAGAATAAGAGGAGGAGGGTGTCTCATTTAGCAGCTCTCTAGCAATGCATATTTAGAGAATCTAACTTATACTAGAGAATCATCTTAGTCTTGGAGTTCTCCAAAAGCTGACCTTGAAACAAGAGTTTGAGAGCAAATGATTTATTTGGGAGTTAATCCAACGAATTACCAGTAAGAGAATGAGGAAGTGAGTCAGGGAGGGGAAGACAGCCAGTAAAAGTGAATTATTAAGCCAACTACACAGTGGACAGCCATAGCTTACTTCAGTGTAAAACACACAACTCAGAATTATTCTACCCAAGGGATGAGGTTGCTAAGATATTTATACATCATCTCCCATCATTCACTGGTTCAAGGATGCTGAGCCAGTGGCACAGAGCCACTGATTTTCCAGAACTTCTGAACTTCCATTATCTTTGGCCTAGTGATCTTCCAGAGTCCCAGGTGAGGTCCTCCAGCATTAAGACACAGCTACTGGCAGTCGGAAAATGTCTAGAACACACTGACATAGTAAAGCCTGAAGGACATGGGTCTGCATCAGTGTCTCTCATACTGGCTCCGTATTTCCAGATGGAAAAACTAAGTTAGAAGGAAGATGTGTACCCCTGAGCAACTGTTCCAGGTATTTTTGAGGTACAAGACTGTGCTGAACATGACCTCAAGTCCATAGTCCCATGCCAAGAAGATAACTATCTAAGGACACAGGTGACCCCACCTCCTTCTTTTCCCCTGCTTGTGGTAGCTGTCGGGGGTTTTTATGGCTCCATATCAGTAATATTTCTCATTGCAGACAGCTGAAGGTGAGCGTAAGTCACATTCCCCCATTGGTGGTGCATGAAATCCAGAGATGACAAAGTCTGCTTTTAAACTATTTACAACTGCCTGACTCCCTCACCATGATACTAGGTCATTGTGAGGAGTGGTAATAGCCACATGGGTTGGACTAATTCCTGATCAGATGAAGTAAGTCAGTGTGCCTCTGAAACAAGCAACTATTTCAGCTGAAGGCATTGCCTTTTTTTCTAAACATGTAAGGAAAGATACAGTGAGGCATTGAAGGAAGTAGTTTTCACTTTGAGCCAAGGATGGTATGAATGTTTCAGGACGTTGGCAAAAGACCAGCGTTTAAGGGGAGGTGAAAGCAAAGTTATAGCTGTTGAGCCACTTACAGTGGTTCAACTTGAGGCCATCATTCAGCATCCAGCTCAGTTGGAAGTCAGAGGTTCCCTGTTTTACTTCAAGATATTACTACTTTCTGTTCCCTTTCCCCCCAAAATTTCACCTGCTACCCTTCCTCTTTCCATGAGTCTATCCTTATTAATAAAACATTTACAGATGTGGCTAAATTAGGAGTAAAATGTTAATAATTTATGCCAAAGGGAATTCAGTTACTTTATCTCCTCAGTATTCCAAATTACAGGACCTGAATTATACCTATGGTCTGAACATCTGTTTGTCAAGTTACAGAAAATAACCCTAAGAGAAGGAAAGAGCATTTTAGAACAGACCAGGAGTGATGATTCTCCCATCATATGATTCTTTGGCCCCTAATAAAAGTCATTATTGGTGCTTATCATTTTCTCTCTAAGCTCCTAAGCATTTTAACTCAAAAGTGTCTTCTCTTCTGGTTGACATGTTGCGGGACACAGCTTTAGGGAAGGCAGCAACAATACTGCTTTGCCCAATTCTGACCTCTCCAGGTTTGAACTTCTCCTTTTCACAACTCCTCTATAGACAAATACTATTTACAATGCGAGAGATATTTACAAGGGTAGAAGTCTGGACTTTAGCTATGGACTATCTAGGAGCCTCCATCCACCCACCTTTGCCCCTGAGAAGAGAAAGAACTCAAGCCATCTTCACTCCTCCCCAGACGCCAGACCTCTGTACCTCAAGGAGAAATCATGTCAATATGATGGAGAGATCCTAGCACACGTGTGGGCAATTGCTTAGCAAAGGATGGCATACCTCTCTGCCACTTTCCTTTCTTCCTCTTCCATTTGTATTACTGAAGAGGGCGTCTAGCATACAGTCTTCTTCTCTGGGGCTTGCTTCTCTACACTCACCTCTTTGTGGTCTTGTTCCATGAAGAAGGTCCCCAAACTTGGATTGATGCTTACAGGAAGGAGAGGCATAGGTAAGCCTCTGGCCTAGGCCATGTGCTCTGGGCCATCTGACCAAGAAAGAGGCACTTAGCTTCCCAATGCAAGCTCATATATCTCCCTTAGGAACTTTATGAGGAAGAGAGAGAAGATTATGTCCCTTGCTTGAGGATAGGATTTGGGCATTTCTTGGGGTCTCCTGGTTACTTTTTCTCTCCTGCTCCCACGTTTACTGTGAATATTTCAAACAGGAAAATTATAAGAATAAAACTATTAATACCTGTATATGTTCCTCCTAATTTACCAATTGTTAGCATTTTGCCATATTTGCTTTATCTCTATGTATAGTGTGTGTGCATGTATATTTTGGTGGTTTTTTAAAATTGTTTTGAACCATTTGAAAATAAGTCATAGATATAATGACACTTTATCCCCAATACTTCAGAATACATCTCCTAAGCATAAGACTGTTGTCTTCTATAAGCACATAACATTCTAATACCATTATTTCACCTACAAAAATTAATAATTCCATAATATCAAATATCCTCAATTGTGGCAAAAATGCCATTTATAAGTTTTTTTTTATTGTGGTGAAATATACATAACTAGAGGCCCAGTGCACGACATTTGTGCACTCGGAGGGGGGGGGTCCCACCTCAGCCAAGCCTGTGCCCTTTAGCAGTCCAGGAGCCGTCACAGTCAGACATCCTTAGTGCTGCTGCAGAGGTGGGAGAGGCTCCTGCCACCTCCACTGCTTGCCAACTATCACCTGGGCTTGTGGCTGAGCGGCACTCCCCCTGTGGGAGTCCACTGACCACCAGAAGGCAGCTCCTGCATTGAGCGTCTGCCCCCTGGTGGCCAGTGCACATCATAGCGACTGGTCGTTTGGTCTATTTGCATATTACCCTTCTATTATATAGGATGTAAAATCTACCATCTTAACCATTTTAAGTGTACAGTTCAGTGGCATTAAGTACATATATATTATTGTGTAACCATCACACCATCCACCTCCAGAACTTTTTCATCTTCCCCCACTGAAACACTGTACCCATTAAACACTAACCTCACATTCCCTCTTCTCCCCAGTTCCTGGCAACTATCATTCTGCTTTTTGTCTCTATGAATTTGGCTATGCTAGGGACCATATATAAGTGGAATCATACAATATTTTTCCTTTGATGTCTGGCTTATTTCACTTAGCATAATGTCTTCAAGGTTCATCCATTTTGTAGCATAAGTCAGAATTTCCTTCCTTTTAGGGTGGAATAATATTCTGTTGTATGTATATGCCACATTTTGTTTATCCATTCATCCATTTAACTGTTGGCTACTGTGATTAAGGTTGCTAAGGTCAACCAATAGCTGTTGGCACCAATTCAATGCCAATAGGAATCCACAATTTGGGGTGCAGTGAAGGAGGAAACTTTATTCAGTGCAAAACAGCTCAATTGTGACACAGCGCAGCCCGCATGGTCAGCATGACTGTGGGCCTGCCCTAGAGGCAGGCCTCTCTGTCTAGACAGCTGTGCTGTGCTCCTCACTGGTCTGGTCTGCTCTGCTCTGCTCTAGCTTGCACTGGCCTGCACTGGCCTGCACTGGTCTGCTCCAGCAGACATCTTTGGTGTTTTAGCTCCAGCCAGGAAAATGCAGTATTGGGTGGAAAAGGAAAGTGCACTCCCAGAGTCAGAGGGCAGCTGACTTATACAGACAGATGGTCCCATCCCTGGTCTCTGATTGGTCCATCCTCATCCAAATGAGAACTCCAAATTCTTGCAGTTTGATTTGTCCAAAAGATACCATCCTGATTGGTAGGAAGGGGGCTGCTATGATTGGCTGGCTGGTGAAGAAGTTGACAGGGATATAACTGTGCAACTCCAATTGGATGGGGAAAACCTCAGTCCTACTGGTTGAAATAGGATTTCAGGAACTCCTTTATCAGGGCTGGCTCAGCTGGCAGACACAGAGGCCAGGCAGGTAGGTCAGTGCAGGCTTCTCCCTGAGGTGCAGTTTGCATGAAAGGCCCCTGTGTACAAATGACCGTTAGGCTGTGTTGTGTTTTTTTTTAATATATATTTTATTGATTTTTTACAGAGAGGAAGGGAGAGAGATAGAGAGTTAGAAACATCGATGAGAGAGAGACATCGATCAGCTGCCTCCTGCACATCTCCCACCGGGGATGTGCCCGCAACCCAGGTACATGCCCTTGACCGGAATCGAACCCAGGACCTTTCAGTCCGCAGGCCGATGCTCTATCCACTGAGCCAAACCAGTTTCGGCGGCTGTGTTGTGTTTTTAATTTGATCCCACTTAGCCCCTGGAAACCCTTTTTAGTGTGTATCTTTTTTCTTGAGATCCACACTACGAATATGTACACTGTGGCATAAATGTATTACTTTAAACAGTTATACAAATATCTGTTTAAGCTCCTGTTTTCGATTCTTTGGGGTATATACCCAGAAGTGGGACTGTTGGATCATGTGGTAATTCTATGCTTAATTTTTTGTGGAATCACCATACTGTTTTCCGCAGAGGCTGTGCCATTTCACATCCCCATCAGCAATGGTTCTAATCCTCAACAGCACTTGTTATTTTCCATCTTGTTGCTAATAGCCATTCTAATGGGTGTGATCTCATTGTGGTTTTGATTTGCATTTCCCTAATGGTTAATATTATTGGGCATCTTTTCACGGGCTTATTGACCATTTGAATATCTTCTTTAGTGATATGTCTATTCAAACCCTTTGTCCATTTTTTTAATCTCGTATTTTTCATTGTTCATTTTGTCTTTTTTTTTCAATATATTTTATTGATTTTTTACAGAGAGGAAGGGAGAGAGATAGAGAGTTAGAAACATCGATGAGAGAGGAACATCGATCAGCTGCCTCCTGCACATCTCCCACTGGGGATGTGCCCGCAACCCAGGGACGTGCCCTTGACCGGAATCGAACCTGGGACCTTTCAATCTGCAAGCCGACGCTCTATCCACTGAGCCAAACCGGTTTCGGCTCATTTTGTCTTTTGATGCACAGAAGCTTTTAATTTAGATGTAGTCCAATTTAGCTATTATTTTCTCCTGTTGCCTGTGCTTTTGGTAGCTACTAGAAATTTTAAGATTTCATGTGGCTCACATTATATTTCTGGTTTGGAAGCTTGATTAAATTCACTTTTGGCAATAATACCTCATAGGCAAGGCTGTGTACTACATAATGTATCCCAGCAGGTTTATAAAATCAGGTTGTCCTACTAGAAATGATGCTAAGTTTGATCATCTGGTTAAAGTGGTAACTTCCAGATATCTGGATTATAAAGTACATTTTTCCCTTCTAAATAATTTGTGAGATAATAGTTTGAGAGCAGAATACCTTTTAAAATATCATCAGACTTTGATACCAGTTATTCCTCAGTGAAACCAATACCGACAGAGCAACACTAAGGCTATAAGCAATGAGTTAGATCCTAAATGCATGACCCTCTTAAGGAAGGCAGTTCAGATACCACCCTTGACTTTGTCATGGCTGCAATGGTCAGAGAACATGCCATGTCTGCCCTTTCCCCCATCAGCCTTCCTAATGGCTGTAAGTAATTAGTAACTGTACCTAAAGCTTACCCAGGTCTCCTTTCCGGTCTTGTTACTTGCATTAACCCTCCACTCCTGCATTTTTATTTTTAATTCTCACTCAAAAATATTTTTCCCATTGATTTTTAGAGAGTGAAAGGGAGGGGAGGGCCAGAGAAGAGAGCAACATTGATATGAGAGAGACACATTGATTGGTTGCCTCTTGCACATGTGGGGAACATCGATATGAGAGAGAGACACATCAATTGGTTGCCTCTGGCATGCACCCCAACTGGGGCAAGGATCGAACCTGCAACCAAGATACATGCCCTTGACTGGGAATCGAACCCACAACCCTTCAGTCCCTGGGCTGTTGCTCTAACCACTGAGAGACCCAACCAGGGCCATTTCTGCATTTTTTAGAGTTTCCAAGGTGCATCTCTCATGTACTCAAGTACTTCTCTCCTGTTTTTCATCTCTGCCCCCACTTTTTTTTAAAAAAATCCTCACCCAAGGATATGTTTTCATTGATTGTAGAGAGAGGGGGGGGAAGGGAGAGGGGGAGAGAGAGAGAAACATCAATGATGAGAGAGAATCATTGATCGGTTGCCTCCTGCAGGCCTGCACCCAACCTGGGCCTGTGCCCTGACTGGGGATCAAACCCATGACCTTTCTGTGCACAGGATGATGCTGCAACCAACTGAGCCACACTGGCCAGGGCTGTCCCCACTTCTTTTGTTCTGTGACCATACTGACATCTGTGCCAAGGCTAGTGGCTCTTAGAGCTTCCAAAGCTACAGATTCCCACAGTGCCCAAGAGGCCCTGTAGTCCCCAGAGCCGTCCCTGGCTAAAGCCATGCTGAGTTGATGTGAAGTGGGGAAGAAGACCTCAGTAGGGCACATTCTCCCGGATGCCAAAGTGACACCTCTGTTTGGGCTCCTCTGCCTACAGCATCAGTTGTGAAATCATATCCTTCCGTTTCTGTTTGCGTCACAGAACTTGGCTCATCATAAATACCCAGTAGGCACCTGGCTCCCTTCAAGATCCCTCCTTTCTCCCTAGGTGCCCGAGCAAAAACACCTTCCCACTTCCTTTAGCCAAATCAGCTCCTAGCACCCATGCCGACTTTTCTCCAGAGGGATGTGCATCTCATTTAAGCCCCAGATGGGACAGCCAGTCATAGTCTACATTACAGTACCTAAGGGAGAAACACTCAGTAAAATTTCCAAATTTTCTTCTATATGTCTGTACGGCTGTAAGCTCAAATGGCTGATCATGTATTCAAAGGACTCCAGCTAGGTCTTAAGGTTTATTCCCATGATGGATAAAAAGAGACACTTCTGTTATTATAATGAAAATGACTGTATTTCACTATGGGTGCTAGACTTACCAGGGTAATTAAAGCATATGAATGTCTAATCACCTGAAACTAACATAAAATTTATGTGAACTGTAATTGAAAAATAAATTTTCTTAAAAAGAGAGATACTTCTGACCCTTCCAAGAAACACCCCCGGATCAAAGGAGAAAGCTGATTATGCACAAGTGGTGTAAAATTTTACACCATACAATTTTTAGGAGAAAACCTGTAACCTTGAGTTAGGCAAATATACAAAATTTTTTAGTATACAAAAAAAAAATAAGAAGAATGATAAAAAAAACTTATTAAATTGGATCTAATGAAAATTTTAAAGGTTGCTCTTTGAAAAGACACCATTGAGCCCTACCTGGTTTGGCTCAGTGGATAGAGTGTTGGCCTGCAGACTAAAGGGTCCTGGGTTCAGCCGAAACCGGTTTGGCTCAGTGGATAGAGCGTCGGCCTGCGGACCGAAAGGTCACAGGTTCGATTCCGGTCAAGGGCATGTACCTGGGTTGTGGGCACATCCCCAGTGGGGGATGCGCAGGAGGCGGCTGATCGATGTCTCTCTCTCATCGATGTTTCTGACTCTCTATCTCTCTCCCTTCCTCTCTGTAAAAAATCAATAAAATATATATTTAAAAAAAAAAAAAAAATT
>NW_006297146.1:878539-879631 GCF_000327345.1 Myotis davidii | reverse complement strand
GAGGCCTCAGGCTGGGGCAAGGTACTGATCCGGTTATCAGCGATCGGATGGTGATGAGGGTCAACTCCACTGACCGAGGCGTCAGGCCTGGGCAAGGGGCCGATCCTGCGATTGGATATTGATGGGGGTCAATGCCTAAGGGCTCCCAGTATGTGAGAGGGGGCAGGCTGGGCTGAGGGACATTCCCCCTCACCCCCACCCAGTGCACGAATTTTGTGCACCGGGCCTCAAATATATATATATATATATATATAAAAACAAAAGACACCATTTTAAAAAATGAAAAGTTATGCCGCAGAATGGGAAAACATATTTGCAATACACATATCTGTCAAAGGACCTATATTCAGAATATATGAAGAACTCTTACAGCTGAATAATAAAAATACAAACAATATAAATTTTAAGTGGGCAAAAAAAATTGAAGAAACATTTCACCAAAGAAGATATATGAATAGCCAATTAGCACATGAAAAATCCTCACCATGTTGAGCATTAGTCATTATGCTAATTAAAATCATAATGAAATGCCATTGCACACCCATTAGAATAGTAAAAAAGAAAAACTTAAAAGACTGACCATATATCTGTTGTCAAGGACGTGAACCAACTGAAACTCTCCTGCAATGCTATTGGGAATGTAAAGTGGTACTGCCACTTGGGAAAAGAGTGGGGCAGTTTTTAGAAATGTTAAATATACACCTGTAATTTGATCTAGTCATTGAACTATTTACTGGAGAAAATTAAAGCAAATACAAAAGTTTATTCATGAATATTCATATACAGCTTTAATCAGAATAGCCCCAAACACAAAGCAACTCAAATGTCTCGCAACAAGTAGATAAATAAAATGTGATATAGTCATACAATGGAAATAATATTCAGCAATGAAATTGAATAAATTATTGATATTTCTATAAGATGAATGAATCTCAAAATAACTATTCTGAGTGAAAAAAAGCCAGACACAAAAGAATCTACACTAATAAAAGAGAAAAATGGTAATTGGCGTACGACACTACCCTTTTCATTGGCTAATCAGGGCTATATGCAAATTAACTGCCAACTAAGATTGGCAGTTAACTGCCAACA
>NW_006297146.1:856516-877757 GCF_000327345.1 Myotis davidii | reverse complement strand
CGTCGGGCAGAGGCGTCAGGCCTGGGCAAGGGGCTGATCCTGCGATTGGAGGGTGATGGGGGTCAATGTCTGAGGGCTCCCAGTATGTGAGAGGGGGCAGGCTGGGCTGAGGAACTCTCCCCCCTCCACACACACCCAGTGCACGAATTTCATGCACCGGGCCCCTAGTCCTATATAATAAAAGCCTAATATGCAAATTGTCCCCTCTACCAGGAGTTCAACCAGGGGGCAGGGCCCGCCAGGCAACTACAAGAAGGAAGGCCCTGGCTGGCAGCCGCCAGCCTCTAGGGACCCTACCTGTGCACGAATTTCATGCACTGGGCCTCTACTATCCTATATAATAAAAGGCTAATATGCAAATAGACCAAATGGTGGAACAACTGAACAACTGGTCGCTATGATGTGTGCTGACCATCAGGGGGCACGTGCAGAACATGGCAGGTGTTGGCCACAGCAGGATGGTGGAGCAGGTGAGCAGGGGCACCAGACCAAGGTGGGGCACTGGTCACTGTCATTGGGGCGAGCCTCTGGTGGTTACTGAAAATTCTTTGCTCCTGCGCTCCGCAGTCCCTCCCCACACTCTCACCTCTGCCAGTTCCAGAAAGCAGCCCCGATCATTTGGTGCCATCAGTGGGTGCAAGCAGTGGCTGCTGTCCCCGATCACCCCTCAGGGCTTCTCCACCTCCCCCTGCTCCTGAGGGATGATTGGAGCAGCCCCCACTTGCACCCGCTGCTGACACTGGCCCCAATCTCTCCGCCCCATCAGTGGGTGCAAGCGGGACCAGCGCCATCAGCGTGTGGGAAGGGTGGCGGCGGGAGTGGGACTGCCAGCAGACAGGGGACCGGGGGCCATGGCAGGATGGGCCGAGACCCGCCCCTATGCTCACCACAGCCTTGCGGCCCACAGTTCCTTTCAAGGTGCACTGGGGCCCTAGTATACTATAAAATTCTATTTATGTAGAATTCTGGGGGAAAAAACAAACTTCCTTATAGTTATAGAAAACTGATCAATGGTTCCATGGGGCAGAGGACAAAATGGATAGCAAACATGTCCAAAACTTTGGGGGATGAAAGAAATGTTCCATGTGTTGATTATAGTGGTGAGTTCCTAGGAATATGCATCTGGTAAAACTCATCAATTTTATAAATTGTATAAATTTACAAAGTGGCAAGGAGACTTAAAGAAGAGAGAGGGTTGGGAACTAAGAGCCCCTCAAATCCCCAGGGAAATTCAGAAAAGACTTATTTCCTTGGGTGGGAAGGTGAGTGGGAGGCTGGAAGCAGATTGGACTGAGTGCCAGAGAGCTATGGTCAGAAATCTCCCCGTACATAAGCTCCATTCAGTGGTGATTAGTCTGAGACCTTGCGAGCCCTGCACACATCCTGCCTAGAAAGCTTTCACCTTCCCAGCCCATCTGTCACTTCTTATAAGACTCACTTTCTCGAAGAATTATTTTCTAATTTCTCTCTGCCCGTTCTGCATTCACAGCATGATTTCCACTAAAGTCATCTATACTTCCTTTCACAGCTAGTTGTTGCCAACAGCTGTATGTGCTTTTGGGGTCAGATATTATTACCAAATGTTGGCAAGGAAGTGAGGAAATAGAACCGTCATCCACTGCTGGTGAAGCCATTCTGAAGGACAATCAAGTACTTAAAATCCAGCAAGTTGACCCCTGAGTGTACACCTGGGAAATTCTTTGTGGGAGCATAAGGAAATGGACATAAGGAAGTTTAGTGCCACACTGCTGAGGGTACCCTAAGTGTCCATCTCTAAGGAGTATACAAGTAAAACATGGGGCATGCCTACAACAGGATAAGGAACTAGATTTTTTATATAAGCAACCTGAATTGATCTAAAAAACAGAGTTGAGAGAGAAAAGTAAAAACAATGAGATTTATAATGCAATGTGTTCCATAAAACAGCCTTGTATGCTTTTGTACAAGTGCCCATATAGCTAAGTAAGCATCCATCAAGTGGATTGAAAGGACTATATTAAATATATTAGAGTGAATTCCTATGGGAGGAGGGCAATGGGGTTGGGAGTGGTGGCAGAAACAGGGGAAGAAAGGGAAGAAGAAAAAAACACTAACATGAAAATTGTTTTCTGAAAAAGAGAGAGGATTCTTCCATGCGTAGGTGATGATATCCCATAAACTAAGAATGGGACTAACTGAAGCATGGGCACCTGAATTCCAAAGGATATTTTAAAAATGAGAGGTAGTTTTTTATTCATCTGTTTTTCATGTTCAAAATGAACAAACTGTTTGCTAGTACCATGTATTAGTTTCCTATTGCTTCCATAACAACGTACCACAAACTTAGTGGCTTAAAATAACATAAATTTACTGTCATACAGTTCTCTAAGTAAAAAGTCCAACCCAGATCTTACCGGGGGTGTGGGGGTGTCAAAGGGTCAGCAGGGCCGCATTCCTCTCTGGAGGCTCTAGGGGAGAATCCATTCCTGCCTTTTCCAGCTTTTATAGGCTACCCACATGCCTTGACTAATGGCCCAATTCCTCCATCTTCAAAGCCAGCAAGGGCAGCTCTAGTTCTTCTCACAGTGGTTTCTCTGGTTCTGACCTCTTTGGCCTCCCTCTTTCGCTTTCCAGAACCCTTGTGATTCTACTGAGTCCACCTGGATAAACCAGGATACTCTCCCTGTGTCCAACTCAGCTGACCAATTCTCCTTTGCCATGTAAGGTAACATATCCACAGGTTCCAGGAATTAGGACATGGAGTTTAGGGCATGGCAAATAGTGAAAACCACATATTCTTTATTATTGTGAACCAGTTGTTATTCAGCCAAATAACAACAACAAAACGTATTGAGTCCTACTATATGCCAGATCCTTGTGGTAAGAGCTGAGGTTAAGTAGGGGTCAGGGATTGGGGGTTTGATGATTTCTGCACCGCCTCCCTTTCAAACAGAATGCCCATTCTGGCTCATTTTAGTTAAGGGATAAATGAAAAGTAGTCTGATTAAGCTGTAGTCATTTACAATGTCTGGCCTCTGGTAACCTTCTGGAAGAGACTTAGATTCTTTTTAAGAGGAGCACCAACCCAGTGCTTCTTAAACATTAATGGGCATGCAAACCACCCTGGAACCTTGTCAGTGCAGCCTTGACCCAGTTGGGCTGGTGTGGGCCTGAGACTCTGTAGTCCCAACAGGCTCCCAGAAGATGCTGATACTGCCTGTCTAGGGCAGCAGGTAGAGGAGCCAGGTCCTAATTCAAATAAAGCTCTAATCCTGAGCAATGCTGTCTGACTTTGCCATCAACTTATCAGTACAAAATGTCTGCCTCCTTCAAAGAAGTTACGGTAGTCAATCAATTTGCCAAAACAACACATTTTGTCACTAACAAAACATTCATAGCAGCGGGAACGCTCTGCCTCCTGGTAATGGCCTTGGTTGTTCATTAGGACAGTTTCTGACCAAGACCCACATTCATCCCCAGAGATATGGAGAATACTTTTTACAACCCGAGATATAATAATGAGTCTCCTGTTTCCTAGACCAGGATTCCCAACATCCAAGGCTTATACCCACCCAGATACTGAGTGACCCAGTGACCCACTTCCTGGTTTTATACCTTTGTTGAAAATTTGTAAGGTTTGAGCTATTTCAGAATTCCCCTAATGAACAAGGTAATAAAGGCTGATAACATTCAATTTATTTCTCTAATGGGGTGGGGTTTTGCATACTAATTTTTTCAGTGGGGGGAGGGGAAGGAGGTGGGGGAGAGATGACCAAGAGGGAAGAGCAGAAGCAACAGAATCTCTACAGTAACTTAGATAATCTTTATAAGGACCTCTGGCCAAGACAACCTTAGTAATGCTCGTGGGAGGACACATTGGTGCCTCAAGCTGAATAGGTCATGTAATTTTTAAGGAAGAAGAATGCAAGTTCCTATATATATCACATGGCTGTTCCTAATTAATGAGTTTGGACAATATTATGTCATGGTACAGTTCTGAACACTGACTGATGTACTTTGCTGTCCCTATGACTTCCCCAAATTCGTTTTCTTTTAATAAACATATTTTTTTATTGATTTCAGAGATGAAGGGAGAGGGAGAGAGAGATAGAAACATCAATGATGACAGAGAATCATCAAATGGCTGCCTCCTGCATGCCCCCCACTGGGGATGGAGCCCACAACCAAGGCACGTGCTGTGACGGGGAATCGAAACAGAAACCTTCACAGGTCGACATTCAACAGCTGGGCCACATTAGCTGGACCCCAAATTCTTATTTTAGCCTCAGAAAGACCTGTTACTTCAGGTAAATGAAACAGAATCATCCCTACAGTCCCATGCCTTCTACTTGCAAGATTAGGTACATCTCATCTCCTCTGAAGATTACTGATATACTGTTTCCCTCAAGACCTCCTTGAAGAACCTTCATTTTATGTCATCTATAGGCCTCCTTCCCACTTTATCTTGGGTGGGTAGTTGCTAAAAAGTCTCTTGCGTGGCCTAACTCCTGGAGCTCCCTGACACAAGCAGCATAGATCCAAACTGCAATGCAGAGAAGTGGTAGAAGGCATGAATCTCTGCAGAACAAAAGGAGATGTACTCTGGCTAGCGCAGGATTTAAGGCTACCCATTCATCTAGCACAGAGGTGGGGAACCTTTTTTCTGCCAAGGGCCATATGGATATTGATAACATCATTCACTTACTATAATGTACTAGTACTTAATATAAATGTGTGTGGCCGTGAAAAAAGCTCCTAGATTTATTGAATTTCAAGTCCCTCCTGCAGTTGATTCTAGGGCCTCTTTCGGCCTTGGGCTGGATGTCCGCCACGCCCGATCTAGCACCGTGGCTGGATGTTCTCCATGAGAGCTGTTTCCTATTGTAGAACAAATGAAGTGGGAGGGAGGGGTGTCACTATTCTTTCCCATCCAAAGCATTCACCCAAGTATTAAAAAGTAGAATATGCAAATATTGAATCATTATGTGGTACACCAGGAAATGATATAATGTTGTATGTCCATTATACTTCAAGGAAAAAAATGTAGACTTGTACAGCAGGCAGCAGCTTTTAAGACACAGAGCCTGATATCCATCACTGTTTGGATAAAGAAAAAGAAGCCTAGATAAGGGAAGGAAATAGATCAAGATCAACTAGGCAATTCATGGTAGTCCATGGTCAAACCCAGCTCACAGAGGTTAGGCTGGTGACTTGTTGAAAGTTGCCTGCCTACTTAATGGCAACACTGGGACTAAAACCCATCTTCAACTAAAAGAATCTTTCCCTGCTATAGCCTCCCTCAGCCATAGTTAGAACCCTTTCTCACCCCTGACAGAAGGACACCTCATTATGGATTCACTAATGTCTTTGAAGATACTCACCTTGAGTGATGAAGGTTGGTGTCAGCTTTGGGGTAAATGGAGCTGCCTGGGAATGCTACTGATCAGGTCTGGCTTTCTATCCCACAGTCATCTCAGCCTTCCACCTAGTTCCATTTTTATGGCTTAAGCTTTTAAATTATTTTCCTCCCCAATTCCTCTTCTGGTCATGTGTGACTCCTATCTTGTTATTTTAAGTTTCTCTCCAGCGAGGTAAATCTTCATTCTTGGTTTCAGCACTGGCTTTTTCTCTTTGGTTTCATCTCATCTGCCATGGGGAGCCAGCCTACCTTCGCACCCCTCTGTTCATATCTCACTCAGTTCTCTCCATTTCTCCAATTTCCACCATTTTCATACTTTCCACTTCCTCTCTCCCTACCACTTCTCTTGGAATGATGACTCCTGAATTTCTTGTCCCCGCCAAAAGTGGATGGCTTTCTCCCTCTGCTTAAGGAAGGAAGAGCCGAGAAAGCCCTAAATGCCATCTTTCATCTTATTTATTTCCAGCACATATCCTATTTATAATTCTGCCTCCTTCTTCGCAGATTGACACAGCACTCTGCTTGCTTCCCAGAATAAAGGCAATTCAAGAATGAGAGGCAAATCCAGGCTCCCAGGATCCTTCTGTAGTCAGGCACTTGTTAAGCGTTCCTCTGCCAGCATTTGAGAAGTGTCTTTGCTGGCAGCTGTGCTTCTCTGAGCCCGTCTCCCTCTGTCCTGGAAAGTCCTTCCACACAGGATTTTCTTCATAGCAGATTTCCCTTCCTGGTGATGTGTGGACCAAGTTTATATTAACAGGGGTTTTTATTCCTTTAGCATACATTGACTATACCATAAAAGATACTTAAGAAATATTTGTTGGGTAAATAAATGTTGGTATATTAATAATAGGTCATAAGTGAGTTTGTAGGAAGCCAATATGAAATTATAACTGACTCAAATAGTGAACAATTATATATATAATTTAAAAAACCAATTTCACATTATACCCAATATCTCTGATGTCCCCATCACCAAGTCCTTATCAAACCTGAATGAGGGAGCAGCATTTATAAAGTGACTTCCACTATTAGGAATTATGCTTTGCTTAAATGATTTCATTTATTCCGAAACCTCTGAAATGTGTTTTATTATCCCCATTTTGTGGCTAACAAAACTGAGACTCAGATAAGTGAGTAGCTCGCCCTGCAGAACATAAATAGTAAGTACATTCAACCCAAGTCCATCTATCTGCCTAAAGCTCACAAAAACTGAAAGCATATTTGGAGCCTTTGAATGCAGTATCTGAGTAGCACATGACGACCTCTAGCTCAGCTGTGCCTATCTTTCCTACCTGGCATTTAGTAGGTGCTCAAATATTTGTTAAATGATTGAGTGTACTGTTTACTGGTAGACTCAGTCTGTTAACCTGGTATTATTCTAATATACAGGGCTTGACATCGACACCCAGCAAAACCAGCATTGAGCTTCAGGAGGTTATCAGATGGGGACACAGGAGCCAACGTTCTCTGTCCTCACCAAGGAAAGCAGATATGGGAGGAAACCTTAGTAGGCAGGATTGAGGTTAGAACTAAGGAAAACATTGTAAGACACTGGGTCAGGCCACTGAGGAAGACAAAATATTTCGTCTGCAGATCCCTATCTCTCTGGGATGAGCCAGACGCCTGCCTGCTGGGAAGACTCTGCTTCTGAGGGTCTGCAGAGGCCCCAGAGCTGCTCTTCTGCTTTTGTGGCCACAGTAAGAAGAGGCTGCTGCAGAAACTGCCTGTTCAATGGCATCCTCTTCACCGTACTGTGGAGTTGTTACTTCCCTTGATTGTTCTCTATTCGTAGTTTTAATTGTATCCTTGCTTTTAGGTAGAGAATAGAATCATGTTCCCAAGGGAATGGCTCCGAAAACCCACTGCCAGCCTCAAATACATAAAAGGAGCCTGCAGAAACCCTGCTTCATGCTCACGGGGAAAAGAGGGGAGGAAGGACAGCTACCTCCAAAGGTTTGGGGTTTTGGCTTGGAAGGATCACCATCCCCCTTGCCCTCTTCCCGAAGCATAAACAGCAGCAACATTATTCATAGGAAACAGCCTGGAAATTGCATAGGAAATTGCCTATGCATAGGAAATTGCCTGCGGGGCTGGGTTTATATGGTGCTGAAAAGCTACCATCCCCCAAATAGCTGTCCCTCACCCACATGGGAGCTTCTTTGGACTAATACCATTGTTGACATAATTAGCTATTACTTTCCTCAAATGTGTATGCGTGTTTCTATACAATTAAGGTCATACATACTGTATGCAAATGTTGCTATCTGCCCTCTTCGGTTAACATTGTAGAGTATAAGCCTTGAGAAGGGGGTGTAGTAAAATCCAGCCATTTTATAGTTGAGGGTGAGATCAGGCAGAAATAGTAGCAACAGCCAGTAGTCCTGGTTCGGCTCCAGGGAGCCTGAATAGTCTTTTCCCACCTGTGGTGTGAGTCACCTATTTACATACCTTCATGGGGCAGTGGACAGTGGTTGGTTGGCTCTAAGGTTTTAAAAGTTTGTTGGTTTTTTTAAATCTTCTCTCAATTTCCTTTATTTTCAAATTTTTATATAATGTTTCTGACTTTCATAGTCAGAACATTTTAAGTGTTTCTTCTTTCTGCTGCCAAGAAAGCAAGAAGGCATTAGAATATGAATTCGCTGCAGCAGAGCAAGCCACCCAGGCTCCTCTCACAATGCCTTAGGCAATCCATCTGTGAAATGGCATGATCACCCTGGACCCTCCTGAAGTAGAGACTGTAACGCCATCTGTATCATACAGAGAAGGTAAAGACATAAGCAGCCCAGCCCTAGTCCGTTTGGCTCAGTGGATAGAACATGGGTCTGCAGACCGAAGAGTCCCAGGTTTGATTCTGGTCAAAGGCACCTTCCTGGGTTGCGGGCTCGATTCCCAGCAGGGAGCATGCAGGAGACAGCCAATCAATGATTTTCATCATTGATGTTTCTATCTCTCTCTCCCTCTCCCTTCCTCTCTGAAATCAATAAAGATATATCTGAAAAATAAATGATAGATAGATAGATGATAGCTAGACAGATAGATAGCTAGATAGATAGATAGATAGATAGATAGATAGATAAGCAGCCCATATCTGGGAGGTGGTTGACCTTCAGCTGGTCAACTCTCCACAGTCCTCCCACCCCATTCATTCACCTTATTTATGATCATAACCTCCCCCAGCATAGGCATCATTAAGAACAAATCGGAACCCAGATATCTTTAAACCCTGAGAAAAGGAGCCAAGCGACTTTCTTTTCCCATTGTTCATTTACAGGCTGACTTATACATTAGGCAGAGGAGAGACAGTGCCTAGGGATCAAAATACTTTTAGGGGTCCACAAAAATGTTTTAATATGCAATATTAATGTATTTGCTACATGTCAACGCAGTTATAAAATATAAGTTTTCATATTTGCAATGAAAGAAGGGGTCCACAAAAGCAAAAGTGTCTAAGGTCCATGAAAGTCACACTGTAGCTCTACTCAGCCTATATCAGCTTCATTATCTCCATCCAAGCCCTTCCATGAAACCATCAAGGTGATTGTGGACCAGCATGTCCTCCACACCTCTCTATTCGTCTTCTTTATCCTTCTAATACAAAGGAAATGGAACTTTGGTCTGGATTTTTGCAATGAAAATACGCAGAACCATGAGGTTACACTGAGACCTTACAGCAGAACTAGGCAGCTGGAGACATATTTAGCTGAGATCAAAGAAATAGCTTTTTAAATTGCCCACACAAACAACCATTACAACACAGGAAGGATAAGAAGCAGTAAGTCTAGGAAATGACTTGGCATTTCCTCCCCCTTTTAACATTTTATTTATTGATTTTTAAAGAGAGGGGAAGAGAGAGAGGGATTTGTTGTTACACTTACTTGTGTATTCGCTGGATGCTTCTTGTATGTGTCCTGACCTCACTAGGGATGGAATCTGAAACCTTGGTTTATTGGGATGATGCTCTGCTCCCTCTTTCTTTTTAAGAATGATTACCCCTCATCCTAGCTGGTTTGGCTCAGTGGGTAGAGCATCAGCCTGTGGACTAAAAGGTCCCAGGTTCGATTCCGGTCAAGGGCACATGCCGGGGTTGTGGGCTCAATCACCAGTAGGCGTGCAAAAGGCAGCCAATTGATAATTTTCATCATTGATGTTTCTATCTCTCTCTCCCTTCCTCTCTGAAGTCAATAAAAATATATTTGGGGGGGAAAAAAGAATGATTACCCCCTCATTCCTTAGGATAAGGTTTCTGTAAGATGTAAACATCCTGCCATGACTGGCTTGGCTCAGTGGATAGAGCGCCTGCGGACTGAAAGGTCTCAGGTTTGATTCCAGTCAAGGCATGTACATGGGTCACGGGCACATCCCCAGTGGGAGGTGTGCAGGAGGCAGCCGACCAATGTTTCTCTCTCATAGATGTTTCTAACTCTCTATCCCTCTCCCTTCCTCTCTGTAAAAAATCAATAAAGTATATTTAAAAAAAAAAAAAGATGTAAACATCCTCACCCAGCCAGTGTGGCTCAATGGTTGAGCATTGACCTTGAACCAGGAGGTCACAGTTAGATTCCTGGTCAGCATGCAGAAGGCAGATGATCAGTGATTTTTTCTCATCATTGATGTTTCTATCTCTCTCTCCCTCTTCCTTCCTCTCTCTGAAATCAATAAAAAATACATTTTAAAAAAATATGTGAACATCCTCTTGAATAACTCGGGTCTTTCTTTTCAAGTCAGAGTCAAAAATATATAAGCACAATAGCAAACCATTTGATTACATCCCTGTACTTTCCCAAGATTCCCTAAGGAGGCACTTACACCAGTTTTTGCATCGTTAAATATTTAAATAAAAACTCCAGATGAATTGCAAGACCAAAAGGCATTTACAAAGCACATATTTGGACACAACATAGCACCAAGTTTTAGACTTAGGCAGCAATAGAACCTTTGGTCCCTGCAGACCAGAATTACACTAATGATGCAGCAAAGAGTTTGAAGGAAGAGAATGTTGGCTTCAAGGGAAGAAGCCAAAGCAGAAACCCCCAATTTTACTGCCAGTCCTTTGTCCAGCAGCCACAAATAGACAGAATGCCATCAAGAACCAGGAAGCAAGCAAAACAATGCCGCTGCGCGGCCAACCTCAAGTCCCAAAGCCCAAGCGTCAGTCAGTTTTATAACATCGTGGAAATGTTATTGAGTGCAAGTCACCCCCAAATACCTGTGGTACAAAATAAAACAAGCCATTTAAATTCAGAAAACTTTGTTTATAAAATCAGGTGAATTTTTTTTAATAATTGTCACTGGCAAACATTTATTGAGCATGCCACTATGCCAAGAGGGTATAAAGGATGTATTAAATAGTCCCAACCCACAGAAGTCTGCAATGTGTTTGGGAAACATGGGAAATATTAAATGCAAATGGATCACAGTGGTACCGGGGCATACACATGACAAATGGCACAGGAGGGGTACAGACTATAAGCTCTGTATGAGAGCCAAGAGAAAGGCGAATCCTCAAGTGACTGATGTGTCACTGAGGATCCACAGGAAGCAGATGGCACACTCAAAGGATTTAACGAAAAGAGTTTAACTAAGAAAATACTGACTGAGCTAAGCCAACTAATTGTCAGTGGTGAATTTGGGGACTAGCAACACTGGGGAATCAGTTACCATGATGAGGAAAATAAGACATATTGCGGGGGCGGGGCGGGGGGCGTGGGGGGAGACCAGCAGCCTGACTCTGTACCTAGTTAGTCAGTATCCCTAATGCACATTCTTGTTAGCCTATAATCAAGTCACTGCCCCTTCCTTAATTATCTGGTCTTGCAAGACCTATTTACCTAAATACTCACATTTTACAGAGGCCATAAACCATGAACTATACACAACCCCTGGAGGGGAGTATCAGCGCTGGCATCAGGCCAGGCCTTTAGGTGTGGTCTCACGTCCCCCAAGCCCACGAAAGGTCTGGAAGTCTGGTCCATATATGGGGGACAAGGAAACCAACGGGTATAAAGAGAAAGCTTCCTCCATATTGGTTTGCTCAGGATTTGGAAACAGGCTCCCCTGAGTCACGGCACTAGTACACCTGGAAATAAATGGGGTTTCCTGTATCTTCGAGTACTCCTGTGTGTGTATTTTCCGATCGCCTGGTAAATTCTGTAACAACCACACTACCACTCTAGGGCCTGATGAGGCAGGGCAAAGAATGATGTTACTAGAGCCCCACTGAGAGCTGGTGGCATGGAAGGGGGGATATTAGACAGGAGCTGAGGCTATAAAGTCAGAGCAGGATGCTCAGGACGAGAGTTGGGGAATAAATACTCACCTTCTGTTCACTGGCTGATGCCTCCCACAGGCCAAACCCAACCAGAAACTGGAGAGCAAGGGAACAGAAGATGCAGTTTGGGGACACAGATCAGAAGAGAGAAGAGTGGGCTTAGGGGGACACATGGAGACTAGCCTAGCACACAGGCTAGACACCTTCCGTAGGTTTTAAGAGAAAGGGGAGCTTTCTTGGCATAGAAATGGAAGGGGGAGGACAGAAGAAAACATGAATGTATGGGAAATGGGCAATAATGTTTTCAGCCAGCTGATGTGTGCAGAGAACATTTTCTTAAGAAGGGGCAGACTATAACATTCAGGAAGCATGGAGGATTAGCCATAGAGGAGGGTTTCTTAGCCTCATATAAAAGAGCTCTGACACATAATGGATACCCACAAAACCAGCATCCACACCAAGAACTAGACCACCACCAACCACATCTATCTGTATGCTCCTCCTTCCACTCCCCTGCCTCTTAGAATTTTGTGATTATCATTTTCTTGTAAAGTTATCCTCCTCATTATATTCTGTTGCATTTATTGACTGATAGATCAAGGATAACCTCACCTCTGTCCCTCAACCTGGCCTCCTGCAGACAGACATCAGACCACTTGGGTCAGACAGTATTATGAAATTCCTTTCCTACATTTAACCTGCCACACTAAGATTGTATTTTTCATCTTCCATCTCCAGCTGGCTATTAGTTTACCAGAAACACCCCTTCTTCTACATGAAGATTATCATTCATTCTTACCTGCATCACTTACTCTGCATGAAAGCAGGAAGAGGCCATCATACCTTCTTCCTTCACGCACACACAGAACAGACTCCACTCGCCTTTTTCTCCTGGAAGATACACCTGCAGCCCTCAAACCTCTAGCCTCCCTCTCCAGTCCTAAGGCACACCCTGCTGGATAGGTGCCTACACCACTTGGTGGCACCTCCACAGCAGGCTCTGGAAGGCAATTGGTGGCCAGTGGTTAGATTTCTTTCATCCCCAGATTCCCTGTGGGTTAGTGGTCATCCCCAGACCACAGAATGCTCCAGAGTTTGACCTGACAACAGACTGGGCCCTTTACAAATGGACGACTGCAGGCTCTGAAAAGCCCTCTGCATGCCTAAATCCAAAACCCAGCTCCCCCCTACCGCTGTTCACTGATGCTTGAAATTGCTTTAAGGAGAGACAACTGCTCTCCTCTCACAACTAGAGAAACCTTTGATGACCCTGGATGAACTTATTGATTTAGAGTAGTACACAGTATTGTATAAATGGGTTGGAAGATTGGATGATGCAATGGGCATCTTTAAAAATGGGCGTCAAGTGACAAAGGGTGTACCAGAGAAAGATGGGGCTTTTCTTGCCTCCTTAAGAACTTGAGAAAGAAAAATCTTAAAAATTATTAGACCTGGAGTCCTCTTTGGCTCTACTGACAGCTGTTCCTCCATGGGCAAGTTACTCAAAGTTTTGAGCCTGTTTCTTATTTCTGCAACGAAGGTAAATACCTACCTCCAGAGTTACTGTGAGACTCTGATGCCATTCTACATGGGGAATATTTTCCTTCTTTCTCTGTTGCTTCAGGCATCTCGAGCTCTATTCCTACCCACAGTAACTCTGTCCCCTTTCTTAGCATTGCCAGGTATAGACAATAAGAGTGAGGAATCTAGAACCACCAAACGTGGGTTCAAATCTTAACTCTATCATTTGATAACTGTAATCTTGGGCAAGTTACTTGACCGCTCGGCTGTTTCCTCATCTGTCAATACATAGTACTTGTCTTATGGGGTGGTCGTAAGGATTGAGTTAATATGTGTCACGCACTTAGGAATCATTTTGGCTCCCACACAAAACACCCTGCAAGAATGCTTGCTACTGTTATTCTCCGAGGCTTCTCATCTGTCGACCTTCCACAAGCCAAAAGATCATTTTAAGTTCCTCCACTTCCACTCTCTAATGTATAAAAGCCCGCTGCAGGTTGACACACATCCCCCCAGGTTTCTTAACGCCCTGGCCCCGTCCTTAAACCGCCAGGACAGCTGGTCCTCCCACAACAAGCACCACACACACACACACACACACACAGCCCGAAGCTGTTTTCAGTCTCCCAACCCAATCCTGGCAGGACTTTGGGAAACCCGACTCTGCATTGCAGGAGGTTGGGCCCAGGAGGGGGGAGCTATCTGGGTGGGCGGGGCGAATGTCTGTGACGTAGCGCCCCGCCCCTCCGCCGCGGTTGCCAAGGCAGCGTAACCGGCGTCAGGGTTGCCAGGCGAAGGCTGCTCGCTAACAAAGCCCGGTCTTGCTCCACCTCTCCTTTCTCTCCAAGCCGAGGCCCGGAACGGTCCTTCCCCACCCAAGTTCTGCTGCTTTCCCTCTCCAAGGGTGCCAGGCCCTGAATCTCTCCCCACACTCCCAGCCTGGTGCCTAACAGCTTGTTTGGGAGCGAACCTCAGGTAGCAACCCCGAAAGGGAAGTGGGGGGAGCGGGCCGCGGCGAACTCCCCAACGGCTGCGTGGGTCTGAGGGAAGAGTCCTGCCCATGGGCCCGCCTGAATTCTGTCTACAGAGCAAGAGGAAGGGACTATGATCTTTAAGAGAATATGACCATGGTTGATTATTGCCCTCTGTCCATCGTATATCTATGTTTCTGTACCAAGAACTACTATTTTATGATTTTTATGATTTCTTACACAGAGGATAGTGATTTGGAAACACAACATAATCTGGGATCAGAGCCCCCGATCCTACTGACTAACCAAACCTCTTATTTTTCTTCTGTAACATGGATATAAGAATACCTAGGGAGGGATAGTCATGAGGACCAATGAGCTTGACTAGCACTTTATAAACAGCTATCACTGATTCATTTTCCTAATATTTATTGAGCACTGACTGTATTCCAGTCACCAGGCTAGGTAGTGGGAATTCTATAGTGAACAGAAACTGATCGTTCCTGCCCTTATTACAGTCCATTGGGAGAGACAGGTGTTAATCAAATAATCATGCAAATATTGTAAAATTAGCGCCAAGTGCTGGCAATGAGAGTTGGGTAGTTAAGTGATGCTCTGAGAAGATATATTGAAACTAACAGCTCAGGGAGGTGGAAAGGTGGGGAGTACATTCCAAGCAAAGGCAACGATGTGTCCAAAACCCACCATCTCCCATTCCAAACTCAAACAAGTTTTGCCTGGTCTTGGGTTCCAAGAGCTGTTCATAGAAACCACCTCTGGGGTTGTGATGTCTGGAGCCTGTCATTCATGTAACTGGAGACCTCATTTATATAACTGAAGCCCTGTTAGTCCTCACCAATAAAACAAAATGAGAGATTCCAGAACCATCTATATTCCATATAGGATAAGACCTATTTTCCTCAGCACTGAGAATGTATGTGTTGGCCACAATTCCACATTGGGAAGGATATGAGTTTTTAAAAGGGGAAATCTGTTTAATTTTAAAGAGCTGGGGTAAGCGGACTAGAATGGATCATTGAGGAGGGCCTACCATACTGATAGCTTTAAGAATGGAAAAGAACGTTACAAAAACATCACAATCATGGAATGGTAAGGTGAAATGGGCCTTTCTCCACTTCTTTGATCTGATGTGAACAAACGACCCATATTACCCAAAGGCATAAAGGTTGAGCTTTGGGGCCTCTCCAACCTAAGGAGCCTATGATTCTAAGTCTCTGTGGCTCAAAAGCACATAGAACTGAGAGTATATGGCAGCATGAAAGAATCTGACCTGCCCCTCCTTCAGTGTGCTCCATTTCTACTGTGATGCCACCATCTACCCAGTCACCCACAATTGAAAAGTGGGGAGTCATCCTAAATGATTCTCTCTCCTCATCCTCCTCCCTCAGTGGTTACCAAATCCCGTAGCTCCTGTCTCTCCTATCCCTTCCCATTGTATCTGATTCTCAAGGCAATGATGCTCAAGAGTTGTTGCCAAAAGTGCTGCCATATTATCCTAACCAGATTCCCTGCCTGAAGCTTCAGTCCACTCCCTTTAGCTCATCTACACAGCTGTCAATCAATGCATATTTCAGAGTCCAGTGAAAAGAAAGAAAGAAATGTAACAAGTCTAACAAACGAAGTGCAATATAGAGAATTTTTAACTATAATAGGATTGGAGTAATGCAGCGGTTCTCAACTTGTGGGTCGCCAACCTATGAGTCGCGACCCCTTTGGGGGTCAAACGACCCTTTCACAGGGGTCACCTAAGACCATCGGAAAACACATATGTAATTACATATTGTTTTTGTGATTAATCACTATGCTTTGATTATGTTCAATTTGTAATAATGGAAATACATCCTGCATATAAGATATTTATGATTCATAAAAGTAGCAAAATTACAGTTATGAAGTAGCAACAAAAATAATTTTATGGTTGGGGGTCACCACAACACGAGGAACTGTATTAAAGGATCACGGCATTAGAAAGGCTGAGAACCACTGGAGTAATGGAGATTGGTAAGACGTAAAGAGATCTAAAGCATACAGAGATGCAACAAGCAACCACAATCCTTGAGATGGATTACTTAGAGAGAGAGAGAGAGAGAGAGAGAGAGAGAGAGAGAGAGAGAGATCCTCCTAAGAACTTATATTCAGCCTTAGGCCCAACCACTCTTCCTTTGTCCACTCCAGCCCACCACATTTACTCATAGTTCCCTGAATTCGCCATGTTCTCTTACACCTCCACACCTTTGTGTAAGTGGTCATAGCCACAAAGAACTCCCTCCTTGCTCTCATCAGTAAGCAGATGCTTATTAAGTAGCTGCTCTGTACCTGGCACTGTTCTGAGGGCTGGGAATACAGCAATGGACAAACCAGGCTTCCCCAAGTCTCTGTTCAAATATCATAACCCTTTGGGAAGTATTTTTCAACTTCCTTCTCCTACCTTCAGAGGGGCTAAATTCCTCATCTAGAAGTTTCTAGTCACCAATATCTAGTGCAGACTTGTTGACATTTATCATACCCTGTTTTAGTCATTGATTTTCCTATCAGGCTCTACCAGTAGCCTATGAGCTCTCTGAGGGCAGGATGTGCGACTCGTGTATTTCTATATGCCAGTATTCAGCACTATTCTTCACAAATGAGTTTTGTTAGATTAATATTTGCCCAGGATCTATAATGAGTCCAAGTCCTGCCTTATAGTCAAGAGTGCTTCTCAACTAGAGCCTAATCCTCCCTACGGGGTCTATTGGAAAAAGACAAGTCAATGTTGAGCATCATCAGGAATGGTAATAGAAATAGGACAAAAACATAGCCCTGATCTTATATTGAAAACTATGGTGCATTCCCCCCTCAGAGCCCTTTTATACTTCGAGTCCCTGGATCATTAGACATGCTATAACGAAATCAGAAGTAGGAAGGACAAGTAAATGGGAGAAAATGATGTGGCAGTATTCTGACACTTCACTCTGAAAAATGAAGACTTTCATATACTTAGGAAAGACAAGGTTATGGTGACCCCAGATTTGTGTACCAGATTTCCAAGCCAAAGGACAGGCTACACAGCTGTAGGGAACACAGTTAACATGGCAGACTATAAATGGTAGCCTGGGACTTGTGGACCATGATGCGAACATGAGGAAATCAGTGAAATACAAGCATGCCAAAGTTAAGATAAATCGAAAGAGGTTCACTTGTTAAATAATAAATGTGGAACTCATAACTTCCAAGAGATGGTACTAGCATGATATAAAAGCAATTTGGGGAAATTTGCTAATAACAGAGCCAAAAGCTATACTCAAAAAAGAAAAAAAGAAACAAGGTCAGGTAGGACTGCTCTTAGCAATTTTGTTGTTGGCATCCAAATGTTGGGTTTGCTGGATCATGAATTGGCTCAGGATAGAAAAACATCCAGACTTCGGTGAAATAAACTTGGAGAGGCAAAAGAATATGAATAAGACAAATTATGGAGAGTTGGAAAGTCAGAGCCTCATTTTGATAAGAGAAAAAATGAAGATGTGTCATTGCTTTATTCAGAGAGGGGCAGTATGTCATAGTGTGGAAAGACCAATGAGGTAGACCTGAGTTCTTGATTCAGCTCTAACATAGCTGGTAGCTTGCACCAAACACCTCAATTATTTGTACATCAGTTCTCTCATTTGTAAATTGAAGATATTGAACTATATTGTAAGCCAAATTAAGTCCCTTCACATCGATGTTTCTCTCTCCCTTCCTCTCTCTCTAAAATCAATAAAAATATATCCTCGGGCAAGGATTAAAAAGTAAAATTTAAAGAAATAGAATTGTGTTGTTGGGGAATGGCAGAGATCACTACAAAGCAGGAGTGGAGGAGCTGGACAGTAGAGGTGATGTAAGGTTGGAGTTTGTTACACTGGATGATATTGTAAATATTACTATTTATGTTTTTTATAAATTAAAAAATAGAATGAGGTCTAAAGAATAACCTGCATCCAAATATGATTGCCATTTAAGCGAAGCCTCACTCAATATAGCCTGCTTTTCTGATTCTTTCAAACTCTCTCAGTTTATCTCAATCTTAGAATCATATGACCATCTTAAAATTTGTTTATGCTTTGGTGTTTTATAGGTATCAGAAATTTTAAAGACGCCCCCCCCCCACCAATCCCAGCAAGCAACACCAATTCTCCTGAAGAAATCCCAGCTCCTATTTATAAACTAATGCATTGCTTTATCATGCGCCTCAGTAAGAGAGTTAGTGGTTAGCTTCATGTTATTTCTCTCTTAGCTAGATGTTCTTACTTCTTTCTCTTGGCTTCCATTTCCTTTAGAAAGTACCAGGTGTCTTTGGCCTGTGTGACATTCTATGAACTCTGCAATCAAAATTTCTCTGTAATCGGAAAGAAGTTCACCTGCTTTGCTAATTTGTCTCAAACTTTCTTCCTGGCTTCTAATCAATATCTGAGTAATTTAAATTAGAAGTTAATTGTTCACTTAACAACAGTTTTTTTATAGTTCACTTTCTAATGAATATTCCTTTCAAATTATATAAATCTCAGATTTTACTGGAAATTGATTTCAATAACCACAAGAATCTCTTCTATATCACATAATCTTAAAAGGTTGAAACAAAACTGTTTTTCAACAGAAGTACTTGGCACTGCACTGTAACAGCAGAACATCCCCCAACTTTTTCATGTCATGGCGCAGAGAGAAAATATTTGTAAAGCACACCAGAGTAAACTATAAGGTATTAGTGGTGTATATGGTGCTTATGAAAAAAGTCAATATATATATTTATTATATAACTAGAGGCCTGGTGCATGAAACTTGTGCACTCGGGGAGGGGGGTCCCTCAGCCTGGCCTGCATTCTCTTGCAGTCAGGGAGCCCTTGGGGGATGTCCAACTGATGGCTTAGGCCCACTCCCAATGGCAGTAAGACATCCTTAGTGCTGCTACGGGGGCGGGAGAGGCTCCCACCACCTCCGCTGCACTCGCCAGCCATGAGCCTGGTTTCTGGCTGTGGGAGTGCACTGACCACCAAGGGGCAGCTCCTGCATAGGGCACTTGCCCCCTGGTGGTCAGTGCGCATCATACCAACTGGTCATTTGGCCATTTGGTCTATTTGCATATTAGCCTTTTATTATATAGGACTAGGGGCTGAATCGTGCACCTTGAAAGGAACTGTGGGCTGTGAGGCTGTGGTAGGCACAGGGGCAGGTCTCGGCCCATCCTCCGTACCCCCACCTGGCCCCTCCCACCATGGCCTCTGTTCCCCTGTCTGCTGGCAGTCCCGCTCCCACCACCATCAAGCGATTGGGTCTGGCGCTAGCAGCGGGTGCAAGTGGTTGCTGCTGTCCCGATCGCCCCTCAGGATCAGGGTTGGCAGCTGCTGCATGCACCCACTAATGGCACTGACAACTGGGATCAGTGCTGGGCACTGGCAGTGAGTGCAAACAGCAGCTCCAACACTGGCTGTGGGTGCAAGAGGGGCCATTGCCAGCAGCAGGTTCAAGTGGCAGCTTTGGCCCCAGTCATCCCTCAGGAGCAGGGGGAGGTGGAGAAGCCCTGAGGGGTGATTGGGGCTTGCAGCTGCCGCTCACACCCACTGATGGCACTGGCACTGAGCGATCGGGGCTGGCACCGGGCACTGGCAGTGGGTGCAAGTGGCGGATCTGGTGCCAGCAGCGGGTGCAAGCACCGGGCAGGACCACAGTACGTGGGAGCAAAGAATTTTCAATGACCACCAGAGGCTTGCTCCATGGCAGTGACTGACACCCCGCCTTGGTCTGGCACCCCCACTCACCTGCTTCACCACCCCACTGTGGCCGATACCTGCCATGTTCCATGCACGCCCCTTGGTGGTCAGCACATATCATACCCACTGGTTGTTTGGTTGTTCCAGCTGTTCTGCTGTTCTGTCTATTTGTATATTAGCCTTTTACTATATAGGATTATAATAAAAAGTAAAATATAGAGTAAGAGTGCAGATATTACACATTAAGTTTAAATAAATCTCCCCCCCCCCTGAAATATTTTAAAGGAGAAATCAAGCTTGCTTTCTTACTTTCTTTTTTTAATATATTTTATTGGTTTTTTATAAAGAGGAAGAGAGAGGGATAGAGAGCCAGAAACATCGATGAGAGAGAAACATCGATCAGCTTCCCCCTGCACACCCCTGACCGGGGATATGCCCGCAGCCAAGGCACATGCCCCTGACCGGAATCGAACCCGGGACCCCCCAGTCTGCAGACCGACGCTCTATCAACTGAGCCAAACCAGTTAGGGCAAACTTGCTTTCTTATCATGAGTTTGCTTTATACTGTTTTATGTTGAGATGACTCTATGCAGTTTCTTCACATAAAGCTGAAAACCAAATATTTTAATGCCGTTGTCTTCTATTCTTTTAGTCATCATCAGTGAGAAAGGTGGCCTCACAGATGGATCTTTGCAAATGATAGAAGGGTATTTATTAATTTTTCTCCAATTGGCAGAAACTCCTTTCTTACTATTCTTTTTTAAAAATTTTTATTGATTTTTTACAGAGAGGAAGGGAGAGGGATAGAGACTTAGAAACATCGATGAGAGAGACACATCGATCAGCTGCCTCCTGCAAACTCCCCACTGGGGATGAGCCTGCAACCAAGGTACATGCCCTTGACCAGAATCGAACCGGGGACCCTTGAGTCCGCAGGCCGATGCTCTATCCACTGAGCCAAACCGGTTAGGGCTCCTTTCTTACTATTAACCAGAATTTGGAAAATGTGATTTCTTCTTTCACTGAAATTCTTGTGACAATGTGAATAGATTCTAGTGTACTTAAACTTTTTCATATCATTTCCAAATAATGTGATACTTAACAGATGTTTTGCTATTAGACTTGTTTAGAATTGAAGTTAGAATGTCAGTTAAACTCCCCATTGAAGTAATTCTAACCTCACATTCCTTTGAATTCATGAGCATTGTTGGTATACTTTATTATATTTTCACACATTCCTTGCAATTTTGATTAAATTCAGTCCTGTGCTCAAAAATGTCAAGTGAGCCAATTTTCTGAAAACAATAAATTCTCCTCACCAACTCTGCAATAAGGATCATTG
>NW_006297146.1:834127-856460 GCF_000327345.1 Myotis davidii | reverse complement strand
TCCTCTCTAAGCTCCTAACCTCCAGAAAAACTTCTATTTTGCTAGTACCTTGGTAGGAAACATCAGACTGTTTCTTCACATAAAGCTGAAAACATATCGACAGAACCAATAGCAGCCTGGATTGTACTAGTAACATCCTCTAATGTGGAATTTACAACACAGGCGAACATAGAGACGAGAACTCTATGTGAGCTAAACAATGTCTTAGTTGCCTCCTAGGTGTTCAGAACATGGAGAGCAGATATCAAGTAAAAACATTCCCACCTTCCTGCCATCACAGCTTTCCCATCAGCAAAGAAACCGTTGTATTATTCCAGAAAATTTTGTTATAAAGTACTCCAAGTACTTCATCCTGAGTAGTTTATTTTGGTAATTTTTGGCAAAATGGTATTATTAGCAAAACTATTTTTGGCAAAACATATTCTTCTAAGCATTCCTTTCTAAGGATTCTAACTAGTGCTGTTAACCTGCACACTGTTACTGACATCTGCGGGTTCACTTCTCTGCAAGGAAATCTGTGTAGAGAGTGTCATCAATGCATCTTCTAATAGTATCATTCTAGAGTGGCACTTATATTTCCTTTACTTCACTTAGTCCCAAACGTGCTAATTTCCCAGGCAGATTGGTAAATGCTGATTCTATAATTGTAAGAGTCATTTTGGCTTTAGTTCTTTTTTTTATTATTGTTTAAAGTATTACAAATAGTAGTACATATGTCTCCTTTTTATCCCCATTGACCTTCTCCCAGTGTCCCCTACCCCCCCGGCACATGCCCTTACCCCACCCCTCTAGTGTCTTGTGTCCATTGGTTATGCTTATATGCATATAAGTCCTTCAGTTGATCTCTCCCCACCCCCCATCACTCCCCAGCCTCCGCGCTATAATTTGACAGTCTGTTTGATGCTTCTCTGCCTCTGTATCTATCTTTTTGTTCATCAGGTTATAATGTTCTTTATTATCTATAAATGAGTGATATCATGTGGTATTTTTCTTTCACTGCCTGGCTTGTTTCACTTAGCATAATGCTCTCCAGTTCTATCCATGCTGCTGCAAATGGTAAGAATTCCTTCTTTTTTATAGCAGCATAGTATGCCGTTGTGTAAATGTACCATAGTTTTCTAATTGGTTTTAATTCTTAATTATGTGACTTTTTAATTAGCTTCTTGAAGCCAAACCCAATCTGATGTAAACTATTGTTGTAGTTGTATATACTGTTGTAACAGTTTCATAAAACAGTGGTTTCCAAAGTGTAGTTTCAGGGACTTCTGTGGATCCTTGAGACTTTGGGAGGGTAGGAATCTATTAAGTTAAAACTATTTTTGTAATAATGCAAAGATATTATATTTCTTTCTCTCTTTTTTCTTGAGAATGTACAATGGAGTTTCCCAAAAGCTACATGATGTGTGATATCATATCAGATTGATTGCAAAGCAGATATGAGAATCTACCGCCTTCTACTAAGCCAGACATTAAAGATTTGTGAAAACAATGTCTCAGTTCTCATTAAGGAGTTTTGTTTCTGGACACTATTGCATTTTTCATAAAATTATATTAATAAGTAAAGAATTTCCTTTTATTTTAAATATTTTTAAATTTCTAAAATGATAAATATTGATAGATATAATTCACATTAACAAAAGATTTTTAGGGTCCTCAATAACTTAGGAATGTAAAGGGGTGCTGATGCAAAAAATTTTAAGAATTACTGTCTTAAGAGTCTCTGTAGAACATAGATATTTTTTATTAAGGCTCTGGCATAATTTACCTGGCATAATTTACCATTTTTTTTTCATGTGATACCTTTTCAATGAAAATAAAATATTTAGGCAGACAAAAAAATTATCAAGGCAAACAAATCCAAATTTGAAATAATCTTCACTATATTGCCTAATAAATGACTTAACTTTATTTTTTTTAATTTCTGTCTATGTCTTGTGATTCTCTAAAAAGTATTCAACAATAATTCAATAGTTAAAAATTATTAACATTCAGATTTAAATTATACTTTATGGTGGGAAAATAAATACCATATTAAAGTACTTAAGGAAACATAGGCCTTTTTGACTACAACAAACCAATATTCAAGGAAATAAGGTTCATTTTCTTAAGCTATTTTAAATCATTAAATTTTTGAAAAAGTAAGCATTTGATAAGGGGGAACTTTGGAAATATTATAACTCAATTTAATAATTGAAATGCTAGCTTTTCCACAAAATATAAATACTATTTATACTCAAGTATAGTTAAAACATTTTGAAAAATGTTTTCCATAAGATATTAAAGGCCTAAGTCCCCTTTATTAAACCAATTAAAGTGTTTTCCATTATTTTTTGGTTTTTAGAAGGAAACATTATTTCCATAAGTAATATAATTATGAAATCCATTAAGAATCAGATTTTGGCTATTTTACATCAAAAGTTAAGAACAAACACAAATATAAACCAAGGCACAACTTTTAAAGTGAACAAAATCAATTATGTTTTATTAGAAGTGATGATGATGATGATGATGATGATAATGATGATGAAAGCATATATACTTTCTTAGTTGGGAGAAAATAAGGTTTTCAAACAAATTATTTCTTGAACAGCCTTCAGGAATGAATGAAGTTTGAGAACCGAGGTTCCACAGTATATGCAGACAATATGAACAAAATAAGGGTGTGCCCTTTGGCAGATAAAATGGGTTGAAAAGTTATCAGAGACAATCAACTTGTATTAGTAACCTTTTAAATTACAAGATATTTCACAACACAAAATCCAATGCATCATGTAAAAAGAGGCATAAAAATAATGAAACGAACATCTAGGCAGCCGCCATTGAGCTTAAAATACAGAACATTGCTAATAGTGTCGGGACCCCTAGTTCATCCTCCTGATGACGGCCCTCTCCTTCCCTGACAATAAACCCATTCTGAATCTGGGTTTATTACTTGTTGTTCTTTATTATAACATTATGACATATGTATGTAACCTAAGCAATGTATCGCCTTTCCAGCCAGCATCGTGAGAGTCGGCACGGTGATGTCTGCAGCATGCTCATGGAGATCTCTGCTATCTTTCCAATCAATGAAGCTTTCACCTCTATGTAGTGGCCCTCTTTATTCCTAAGAATGCCTTTTGCCTTAAAGTTTCTTTTGTCTGGTATTAACATGCCTACATCAACTTTCTTTTGGTTATTATTTGCCTATTTAATCATATATCCTTTTACCTTCAGTCTTCCTGTGTCCTTATGTCATTTCATATGTGCCTATAGTTGAAGTTACTAAAAATCCACTCTGATAGCCCTAGCCACTTTGGCTCAGTGGATAGAGCATCAGCCTGCGGACAGAAGGGTCCCAGGTTAGATTCTGGTCAAGGGCACGTACCTTGGTTGCAGGCTCCTCCCCTGGTTCAGGTGCATGCAGGAGGCAACCAATCAATGTGTTTCTCTCACATCGATATTTCTCTCTGTCTTTCCCTCTCTCTTCCACTCTCTCTGAAAATCAATAAGAAAATATCTTCGGGTGACGATTTAAAAAAAATTCACTCTGATAATTTCTGAATTTTAACTGGGACATTTGTCACTGTTTCTTTTTATCGTAATTACTGATATACTAGTATATGGATTCTTTTCTGTCATGTTATTTATCCATTTTTTCTATGTGTTTCTCTCTCTTCTTTTCTATTGATCAAGTTGTTTTGCTGTTGTTGTTTTTAATTCCTATCTCTTCTTTACTAATTTGGTGGTGATATTACATTTTTAGTAATTATCCTTGAAATTTTACTCTGCATATTTGCATACTTGACTTTTTACAAAGTCTAAAATATCTTTATACTCTGCTGCCTCCAAATAAAAACATAAAGTAAAATAGAATGGAGTACCACCAACCTGAGACCATTTTAGTTTTTTGTCTTTGGATTTTCCAACCAGGCTGGTAAGATGGGATAAATTCAAAACTTAGACCTAGTTTGTGGCTACAAACTCATGGGAGACTATCTCACCCGCAACAAAAAGCAACAATGGAAACATATTTCTATGTCACTTCCCCTGCTAGTAAGCAGACACTTTCAATCCTACCCTTTCACGCTAAGGGTGTATGAACCTTGGAGGGTCTCAGGGTGGGGAGGGGATCAGTGATAAGAGAGTCCTTCAGTTCAGCTGTTTATATTACGTAGGCCCAAGACCTGGTCTATTTCTAATTACTTGGCCATTTGTCTGAAAGTTTCAAGTTTCTGGCATCTACACTTGCCCCTAGTTTTGTCATTTGTCATTCTGATTTCTGCTTTATTCACTTTACTTGGCACTTAATTTCTCCTGCTTTCCTGCAACATAACAAGGTAATTTGAAAGGTACCGTTTGCTGGGATGTGTCTAACATCTAGGGGTTTTTTGAGGAGGGGCTTTTCAGAATACCTAGACTCTTTCTCTACTAAAAAGCAAACAAAATCTTTTAAACTGTTGTTTGTGCATAGAGCTTTATACCATGTATGGATTTTTCATATTTTGTGTCAATTTGTCTTGGAACTTTTTGAGTGAAATGTACATGTTTTTCTTTTTCTTTTCTTTTTTTGCAATTAGGATAGATAAGTACATACAGATGTAAAGAGAGATGTTCATCAAATGCCTGCTTAATGATTATTTTTATTTGGAAATAACTTAATGTCAAATAATAGAGGGTCTACAGAGTAAATTTTGCTACACTCTTACTTGGCCAATAAGAGTTGCATGATATGAAAGATGTTCATGAAATGCTGTGGAGTAAATAAGTTGTTTTGCATGACCCCATTTTTATTTATATAAATATATACTATTTACATTGGATAAATTCTGAAAGGTGACATCCAATATTTCGGGGTGACATTATTTTGTTTACTCCTTGTTGATCTCTACTTTTTAAATGAGTAAGTATTCTGTGTGTTTTTATGTTAAAGGGCAGAATTATTTACAACAACAAATAGTAGGGTTAGTAAACCACGTTCTCGTCTCGGAGTTGTGTAACTATAGAATGTACTAGTATGTCTTGTGGGTGGTGCACTCCCCAGTATTGAACATGTCCAACAGGCTGGGTGCCCTCCTGTCCAGGATTCCTGTCATTTTGTGATTCAGAGATGACCATTTTATTTATTTATTTTTGTCTGCCAACAGGTCAACCAATCAATGCCTCAGACCGATAAGCAAATATGCATTCCCCCGGAGCTGCCGGAATTGCTGAAGCAATTTACCAAAGCTGCGATCCGGACCCAGCCACCAGATCTCATCCAGTGGGCTGCGGAGTAGGTTCTCCTTTCTCACCTTCCGCCACCCATTCCCATTGGAGTTGGCGCTGGGGGTGGGGTGGGGGCGTGGAGGAGGGAGGGTCTTGGAAAACTGTGAGGCAGCTGTCATGGCTGCAGCCTGGGAATTGGTACTGGTTAGCGCAGTGGTCGGCAAATCGCGGCTCGCGAGCCATGTGCGGCTCTTTGGCCCCTTGAGTGTGGCTCTTCCACAAAATACCACGTGCGGGCGCGCACATACAGTGCGAAGTTGACTTAAAATTTTAAGTTTATTAAGTTAATTTTAGGGAACGTTGTGGAGTGAAAGAAGATGTAGTGTCGGAGGGGAAATAGTTTAAGTTTAAAAAAATTGGCTCTCAAAAGAAATTTCAATCGTTGTACTGTTGATATTTGGCTCTGCTGACTAATGAGTTTGCCGACCACTGGGTTAGCGTAATCTATGTGATGTTCAGCTCTTCCATTGCTTTGGTGCTTTAAACTCCACACATAAATCCATCAAACTGGGTCTGAAGATGAGATGCCCTTAAGCGAACCAGACTGAACAATAGGGAGTTAGGGCAATAGGCAAAGTGTTCTGGGGCAATGAACATGTTAGATTATCACATCACATCAGCATACGTACACTCTACCCTGACTCTGCACCCCAACCCCTGTGTGGGGGACGGGGGAGGGGGGGAGGGGGTGGAATGGAGCATGTGGGAGCTTGGCCGGCTAAGCAGGTGTAAACCAGGGCCTCGCTCCCCGGCCTCACCACTAGGTGGCAGCAGTGCACCTAGGGTAGGGCTGCCATCAGCCCACGCGGTGGATAGTGTGGGACTAGTCCAAGCCGCTCCACTCCTTTCCCGAGACAGCTTCCTCCGTTGCTGTTAAAACTCTCGCCCCAACCAGTGACCTTCTGCATGTTGTCATTGGGGAAGATGTCATTCTCTTTCGTGCTCCTTTGAACTGACTTATCCACACAGGACGCATCACATTCTGGAGAAATTAGGTGAAACAGTGATAAGGGCTGGAGAGCAGCACCTGGCCTGGCTGAAAACGTGCCTCAAATGCAGGTGCCCTCTGTCAGGCAGGTGCCCCGGAGGCTGCTCAAGGGAAGGAGCTTCCACAGCCGTGGCTGCCGGCCCGGCCTGAAGCAGCTTAACACAGAAAGCCTCTCGGCTTTGAAGTCGCTTTTTAGACCAAGTGCATCCTTGAAACGGGGGAACTGGGACTTGAGGCAGGAGTGGGGAGCTAACCAGACCTCCCAGGCCATTTTCCGGCTATTTTTACTGTGCCAGGGCCTCCTAGTAGCTGGCTAGCTAGTAGCTGCCGCGTGGAGCTGGTGGGTGGGGGAAGGGTGGTGCGGTTGAGCGGGTGAATTGAGCAGGTGGTGGAAGAGAGGTGTGGATACCTGGGGAAGGCACACAATGGAATCTAAGAGGAGCCTTCCAGAGGCCCTGAGCCAGTGCACTCATGCTCTTGGGTTGGGCCACCATGATGCTTTTACGAATGGAAGGAAAATAAGCCAGTGGCGCTCATAAAAAGAGACAGAAATGCGGTTGCTTTGCTAGAAATGAGGCCTGTTTAGTTCTCCATTCTACGTGTTATGTATGACCTCTACGTGTCAGAAAACTAATTCCTCTTAGGCATCACAGGCAGACATTGTTTTATACTATACAACGGTTTAGAATCCCATTTGATTCTTTGCTGCTGTTTTATAGCAAGAAAAATGACATTCCTTGGTATTGTCCCTGACATTTATGTAAGAAAACACTCCACTGTTATAGCCTGCTTGCTCCCCTACTATACTGTGTGCTATAAACTTTTTAGCGATCCATGAAGAGTCAGTTTGTAGTTCACTGCAGTGAAAAAGGAGAGCATGACCTACGAGCACACTCTCTGTTCAGACATTGGAACGCTCTTAGCACATGGTTTTATGTGGCTTACAAATCTGCAGCATTTTAGAGCATAAAACTCCACAAAGTATTTCCAAGACAAAATACAGATCTAATTCATCACACGCAGGAATTTCCTGCATATGTGCTGTCAATGAAAAAAAAACATTTTTCTTGTAGTTATTTCGGGGCTATGTGCCGCGGAGAGATTCCTTCAGTGAGAGAGCGGTCTGAGCCAGTCCCTTCGTCTAACTGGGCAGAGCTTACACCTGAGCTGTTGAAGATCCTGCATGCGAGGGTAAGGGCCACACTGCAGCATCCAGCGGAGGTGTGGGGACAATGTCCAGGCTGGGCGGGTTCGGATAGAAGCCCACTGTCCCCCTGCCGGGTCAGCTGGCCCCTCAGCAGCATCCTGCAGTTCACTAAACCCTGCACTGAAAGTAACTCTTCCCCGAGGGAAATAGGAAGGATGTCGAAATGGGCAGTAAGCTGAGTTGTCAGTGGCGTCATCCCAGGTTTCCCTGAAGCTGGCGGGATGTCCCAGGGCTCCGTGCAGTGCTAATCCCTTCTCTCCAGAAAGTGCAGGTCCACACCCCATTGACAGCGTCTCCCTTACTGATCAAGATCATAAGATGAGGACCATCACAGGTTGGGGAGGGGCATATTGTAGTTCCCAGGTGTCCCAGGTGTGGCCACAGACTAACTTTTAGGATAGCCCTGGCTCTCCTCTCTGCCCCATCACCCTGGGAGCTGTCTGGTGAATGGATGAGGCAGTATGGGTTAGCACCTTAGACCCTGCTGTAGGATCCAGGACAGAGCCGTTCGGGGTGACTCGGGACTGACTTAGCTTAGCATGCGCCTGTGAAGGCGTAGTGACACTTCAATGGAGCGTCTGTACCCTTATCGCATTGTTGGCCAACACTGGCCATTTTCCCTTTTTCCTCTTAATCACCCAGTGCCTTGTGCAGTGGGCATGGCAGAGATCTGGGGGAACTGGGGCCAAGCAACATGAAGCATCTCGACACGACCCCGATGTTATTCCTAGGAAAGGGGAGGGGTGCACGTGAAGTCTGGTGCAAAGAACTGAATGAAGTCCAGCAGCAAGAGACTTACCACCTAGTTCCAGTTTCACCACGAATTTGAGTCTCAAACAGTCTTCTGCCCCTTGGTTTCATTTCAGCTGCCCCATCTGCCTTTGAGGGACAACCTAGGGATGAAATAGCAGATGATAAGAGGATCAGAAAAAATTAAAATATAATATAAATGTACATTTTTCTCATAAGTCTGACATCTGAAGTTAAAATGATTGAATTTACCTTAGCATGTTCATCGTTGGCTGAATATTTCTCTACCCTTGCAAGGATAACTGCCAATCACAGTCCCTTTTATGCCCTGACACCCCTATCTTTTACCGGGTGCTGGGAAGACACAGAGCCTTTGCTGGCTATGTATTTCTCAGGGCATGCTCTCATCCTGTCCCTCATGCTCTATCTTGCATCTGTCTCCTACCCTGCAGGTTGGTGGCAGACTGATTGTCCATGTCGAAGAGCTGGCCCAAATGTGGAAGGTGCTGAGTCTCCCAACAGAGCTGTTTAATAGTGTGATGAATGTGGGCCGCTTCACCGAGGAGATTGAGTGGCTGAAGTTTTTAGCCCTTGCTTGCAGCTCTCTTGGTGTTGTAAGTTAGCTTTAATGCTTTTTTTTTTTTTTTGTCCTTAAGGGAAAGCCTCTCTTTTGGGTCTGATTAGGCAGTACATCTGTGCACACAGTCTGGTGATGAGCATGCATGCCTCCTCTTGTCCACCCCCTCGCCTGTCCGAACTAGGCACTTGCTGGCTCATCAGCCAGAAGCAGGGGTTAGGAGGGAAAAGGGAGGAAAATTGTCACCAGTCTCTTGGGAGAGGTTGACTGAAATGTGGCTTTTGGATTATTTATGAATTCCAATCCTTGCACTTGGATTTATTTCCATCACCACTTTACTCCCTCCATTCATATTCCTAGAGATAACCAAGACCCAGCTGTAGAATCAGGTTTGCTTACACTTGGGTTCCAGTCACCTAGAAGATATACACGAGAGACTTTTAAAAAAGAGGTGCAACTTTATATAAAACTATTTGATGAGCATCATTGGATAAAAAATCAGAAATAAGAGAGCAGGAAAGGAAAGATGAGGCTGTGTCTATACTTAGAGTCATGATATCATCATGGGTGCAATATGCTCACACAAATGTATGCCTTCTCCAAATTTCACTTGGTTTACAATTGGAAAAGCCATTTTCCTGTTTTAAAGAAGAAGATACTGCAACCAGTTCATACACACACACACACACACACACACACACGTATTTAAAAGCTTTAGGTATCATCTTAGACGTGACTCACTCTTGTTGAACACTGTTATAACTTAAATGAAGATTAATCAGAAACATGGTTTTTTAAAATCTCTGAAATACATACAAGTTTAAAAGTTAATGAGAGAGCCCAAACCGGTTTGGCTCAGTGGATAGAGTGTCAGCCTGTGGACTCAAGGGTCCCAGGTTTGATTCCGGTCAAGGGCATGTACCTTGGTTGCGGGCACATCACCAGCAGGGGGTGTGCAGGAGGCAGCTGATGGATGTTTCTCTCTCATGGATGTTTCTAATTCTCTGTCCCTCCCCCTTCCTCTCTGTAAAAAAAAAAATCAGTAAAATATATATTTTTTAAAAAGTTAATGAGAGAAGTGTTGCCTCCACCAAAACCAAATGGTATGAAAGGTACTTTGAATCATTCAGTATCTAGGCACGATTTTACCCTTTCTTCTCCAATATGCTTGACATGCATACGTGACGTTTTTGTTTCTGGGAAAAAGTACCAGAAATATTGTAGCCCACCTTTTCCTAAGGATTTCCCTTGCAACTTTCCTCCTCACCATTTCTTTGAGAGGAGGAGAGGAGGGGCCATCTGTGTTTTGTCTTGGTTTTTCTTTATGGCAACATTATATAATGAGTAAATACTCTCTTCCAGGGAGCCGAGGAAATGCAGCAGGGGAAGGTGAGCTGGGCAGGGGAGTTGCCACTCAGCACCATCACACTGCTGTGGAAACAGCCCCGAGGATCGGGGGGAATCACAGCGGGGAAAATACACAAGTTGAGAGTTCTATCAAAGTCTCACAGGGCCACGAATTTATTCATAGCACATTCAGAGATGTTTGGGGGCGGGGGGAATTATTTTAGGTAATTCCAACTTGCCTGATCTTCACGAAGGGTGAAGTAAGAGAAGAAATAGAATCAATCCAATTCTGGAATTTTCATCTGATGCAATAACTGCAACAGCTTTCAGGTGAATTGTCCAGTCCCTTGGGCTTCTCCTCACGGCTCCTCCCTTTAAGAGGACAGTGAATTGGCAGTTACTAATTAGTCCCGGGGATGTAAACAAAGCACAGCATAGGGGACATAGGCAATACCATTGTAATAACTATGAATGGTGTCAGGGGGTAATAGACTTATCAGGGGGATCACCCCATAAGTTATATAAATGTCTAACCACTATGCTGTACACCTGAATAAATATAATATGGAATGTCAACAGTAATTGGGGAAAAAGTATTAAATAATCAATTGACTATAAAAAAAAAAAAAGGATAGCAGTTGAGTATATTAGCAAAGGGGTAACTCTAGGACTTTAGAACACCCAGCTGAAAGGCTTCCCACAATCCTTGGTCCCCTCTGGCACCTCTGATCTGCCTGGAATACTCATCTTTGTGGTCGCTAGCTGTCTGCAATGTAAGTCTTTGGTCCACCTCTCTCACTGCACAGCAGTCCCCGCTGGCTCATCTACATTCTCGCTGGTGCTCAGGGCCTTATGGAGTCTCTTCCGGATTGCCCTCACCTGCTCTCTGAATTTGCTGGTCTGTTTCACAGCCCCTCACCACCTCGTGAGATGTCTGTGTCCTCTCCTTGGCCACATACCTCACAGTAACCAAGAGTGACCCTGGAAAGCCAAATTCCGACCCTCCCTCGGCTCAGCTCACTGTGCAGCTACTAGGTTGACTTTGATATGGCTGCCTCTCAAATTGGGGCGGGGGGGGGGGACCATAAAATGAATTAATTGTATCTTTCTACCTCCCTGCCAAGTGATGGCGTTAGATTAGATGTTCCATGAGATCCTTACATCTCCATTCCCTCTTCCCTGCTTCCTCTGAGACACACTCAGGCCTCACTCTGGAGACTCTCCAATTCTGGGAGGTCCGAGGGTAGATGATTTTGCCCCCCCATCATTTCTATGTCAAAGGACATCCAGAGGTCAGCCTGAAGGTCTAGTCCATAAGTAAAGGGCACTGTGTGAATCCAGGAACCAATACTGTTATACCCATTTGTTTCATGTTTTTCGTTGCTACTTCATAACTGTAATGTTGCTACTGTTATGAATCGTGATGTAAATATCTAATATGCAGGATGGTCTTAGGCAACCCCTGTGAAAAGGTTGTTCGACCCCCAAAGGGGTCTCGACCCACAGGTTGAGAACTGCTGTGTTAGACCATTGCTAGGAACATAAGTGTGGGAGTGGTCAGGGTGTCACCAGCTAGAGGAGGGCTTGCATTCTAGTTAATCCATTTACCCTTAGAGGCAAGCCCAGAAATCCCTCCTTTCTTTGCCAACTCGCCAGTCAGCCATGATCTCTGTGACACTTAGAAAATCCAGTTTCCTCCTTATAGAAAAGTCTAGTGGCAGCAATTTTAGGTAGCAGGAACTTCAATCGTGAGCTCTCTGAGTCTACACACATGATTGAAAATGCTAGATGAAGACCTGTATTCCTCTTCCCTTTCAGCACCCCCTTCTCCTAGAATAGCCGACACCTCCTGTTCCACTGAGACCAATTTTATAAAAGAAGAGGTTGTGCAATTGTGCTCCCGGAAGGAATGACATATTTTGTTAGCAAACAATTCACTTTCCGCGACTTTCACCTCTAAATTTGAAAATGAGGCTCATAAGAGGCTGAAAGGCTATCTCTCTGAAGTGGATCCCCATCTGACCAACAAGATCTGTGCATCAGAATGCAGATTGCTGTTGACTTTAGATTTATTTAAGTTTACCAAAAAGCTCCAGTCCAGAGAGCTCTTTCTCTATTCATCCATATGTTAAATTTTTAAAAATATTTTAAAATCTTATGAGGGCAGTAGAATTTGAAGGTTCTTTGAGTGACCAGTAAAAGATTTTGGGGTAGAAAACATCTATAGTAGTTTGCTGGAGCTGCCATAGCAAAGAACCATAGGCTGATGGCTGAGACCACAGAAATTTATGTCTCTCAGTTCTGGAGGCTGGAAATCTGAGATCAACAGTCTCATTTGGCTTGTACATAGCCAATGTCTCCCTCTTTCTGCATGTGGTTGTTCCTGTGTGCATGCATGTATTTTCTCTCTCTCTCTCTCTCTCTCTCCCTCCCTCCCTCCCTCCCCCTTTCCCTCCTCCTCTTATATGGACACAAGATCTATGGAATTAGGGCCACTCTAATAACTTCATTTTAACTTAATTATCTCTTTAAAGACCCTGTCTCCAAATATGAGTTGGGGCTTTAACATATGAACTTTGGGTAGACACAATTCATCTCATAACAACACCTCAATTTGGATGAGACTATAGGAAGAGAACAACCGGACAAAGGCAGCACGGGAGTAGGGTGGTTTTTGCTTGTTTGTTTTTTTGTTTTTCTTTTTTTTTTCTTAAAAAGAAGCAGAGAGAATGAGCTATGGATGGAAATTATGAAGTTCAGTGCACACATGCCTGCAAATCTACCCAAAACCATTATCATGCTGACCTCACCTACATGCATGCTCTCCATTTTCACTGACAGCCTCCCTCCCAGCTTCCGTGCATGCCTGGCCTCCCATCGCCTCTGCGGTGATGCCTGGCCTCACCCAGTGCTTCACAGTGATTTCTAGAAGAGGACTCCCAAGGGCAGGGAAGAAATGAAAGTGGCTTGCTGGAAACATAAGATTTCTTTTACATCATGCAGTATATCATTTTAAAACTCATATATGTTGAAAATTTTATTTCATAAAATAGCCACGTTTGTAAAATGTAAAAAAAAATTAATAATAGATCAATTATAATTAATTAAGGCAAATAATGTTTACATTACCTGGCATCAGGTAAAACTGTCACTCTAGGAAGATGGGCCAAGTTTATTCAGCATCTTCATATACCTCCCGACAGACAAACTTACATCCCCGGGTAACACATACCACAGTTAAAGAAACACCATCTAGACATTCATAATAACTCAGGGAGAGGAAGGCAGCAGAACAGCAAACAGAAGCTGCAGAACAATGAGGAACAATGTTGGCCAACCATGTGGAGAGTGATAGCAGCTGCTGCTTCTTTCACCCAGCTTCACTACTTGGGGTTAACTTTTCCCTGACCCATAGGAGAGTCTGTAAGAAGACTCTACACATCATCTGTTTTTAGTAAACCACCAAGATAAACATGCTGACCTGCCTTTGCTAACTCAGAGCTAAGCAATCCTTTCTTTGAATCATTTCTTTCCTTTATCCCATCATTGCACAACTCTCTTGCTTGTGAAATTTATTCAAAGTGTAGGTGTACTTAAAGACAAAGTCAGCCATAGCTGGTGTGGCTCAGTGGATAGAGCATTAGCCTGTGGACTTAAGGGTCCCGGGTTCGATTCTGGTGAAGGGCACATGCTCAGGGTTGTGGGCTTGATCCCCAGTAGGGGGCATGTAGGAGGCTGCCAATCAATGATTCTCTCTCATCATTGATGTTTCTATCTCTCTCCCTCCCTTCCTCTCTGAAATCAATACAAATTATATATTAAAAAAATAAATTAAAAAAGTAAAACCTCAGTTCTGAACATGATCCTTTAATGTTTAAGTTTCAACCCTCCCATTAAAATGTCTGGCATTCATCATCTACTAATTTTTCCCAGCAATTACCAGGTTAGTGTTATGTCATAAAGTGCTGGGTGGTTCTGATTATATGGATCCACGTGTTTTAGTAGAAGAGCTAGTTTTATTGTGATGTTCAGTGTCACTTTTCCTGATCTGGGGACTCTTATCTCCCTGGGGCATTACTCTTCTACCCCGTTCTCCTCTCTTCCTGTGGCATTTGCTCAAAGTATCTCTCTAATAATGACCTCATCCCCTTGGAGAGAAGCTTGGAGAACAATAATAATAATAAATCATTTTAATTTTGTAGATTGCAAATCAAATTCTTGAATAAAGTTCTGATTAAAATAATAAATATTTTAAAGAATTAGGATAATAAATATTTTTTTAAATATTCAGCATTTTATAAACTTAATTCCTTGAGAGAATCCCTCCAACAAAGAAAGAAAAGGAAAATAAAAAAAGATACCCATGCCTGATGGCTCAGTGGCTGAGTGTCGACCTATGAGCCAGGAGGTCATGGTTGATTCTTAGTCAGGGCACATGCCCGAGTGGCTTGATCCCCATTGGGGGACGTGCAGGAGACAGCCAATCAATGATTCTCTCTCATCATTGATGTTTCTATCTCTCTCTAAAAAAAATAAAGATACCCAGTAGACCAAGATTTTTTGATTGAATTAAATAGCATTTGAGTGTAAAAAATTCAAACTTGCCAGAATATTATATCATTCCCACTTCATTTTATAAGAGCAAAATTTTTGTTTTCTTTCTTGTATCTAAACTGATCTGAGGAATCTATTCTGGAATACTGACTCTCTCCTTATTTAATCTTATGGCTTTATAGACCATTTCCAAAACTCTCCAGATAGCATGTGAAGTTTTATCATGTGACCATGATTCTGGACCTGCCCGGATCCCTTTCAGCACCTTCCAGTTTCTCTACACATATATTGCTGAAGTGGACGGCGAGATCTCTGCATCACACGTCAGCCGAATGCTGAACTACATTGAACAGGAAGTGTAAGTAAACATTTACCAACAGGAGGGGAAGGAATACGAGGAAAAATAAATCTAGTAGGCCAAGGCATACTGAGGTTACTGCACTATACTGATCTGGGAACAGAGACATATTGTGAAGAACAAGAGATAAGGATCTAAAAGAGAAGGGGCAAGGGAGAGGGAAGAATGGCATAGGACAGTGATGGAGTGTTGCCAAGACCAGCAGCACAGCATCACCTGAGAACCTGTTAGAAATGCAGTTTCCCAGGCTACATCCTGAACCTCCCCAATCAGTAATTCGGAGGTGGGGCCCAGGCATCTGTGTCTTATAAGTCTTCCAGATGATGCCAGCTCCCGTTCAGGTGTCTCCAGTGGGTAGGAGTGGAGGAGGAGGGGCAAACAGTCAAGGGTTGAGAGAGAGAAAGGGTGATGAGGGTGGGAGCCACAGCAGAATTCATTGGGAGAGTTTATGTAATCTTTCTTAAGAGGAATTGTTAAATGGACTAACCTCAGATATATATTTTTTTCCAAACAGAATTGGTCCTGATGGTTTAATCAAGGTGGTTGACTTTACTCAAAACCCAAGGGTTCGGCTGGAGTAAAAGCACAATTTTGGAGATGATTGTGCTTCAGAATAGCTGAACCCCACACACCATCCGATGACCATTTTCTTGTACTACTGGTACACACTAATAAACAATTAGGCCAACATGAAATCTGAAGTGTGTGGAATTAAGACATAAAATTATTGGGACAAAACACATTAACAGAAGATTAGTATTCTTCCCACATGGATACTAAGTAACAGGAGTTGAGGAAGCATGGATAGAAAATGCATCTCAAATCAAAACCAACACTGTCAGACTTTCAAAATAGAATGTTAACCAGAGACAGTTTTGCTGTTGTAAGATTGTTAGGCATAATTTAGATGAGTATATTTTACATGGTCAATCCATGTTTTTACAAGTTTAATTCTACATCTGTTGGTATGATTCATTCATTCACTCACTCACCAATATTGACTGAGGTGAGCTATATGCCAGGGATAGGATTGCCAGGTAAAATACAGGACACTGGTTAATTTTGATAAATAATATTTTTATTCCCCACCAAACCCCCCCACCCCCAATACTTGGAAACCCTAGGCAGGAGCTATGCTGGCTTCTGAGCACATAAAAATAAATTATATCTGGATTCTGCCCTCAAGGAGCTCACAGTTTAACACCAAGACAAGACATGAACTTAAATCACTGTAATGCAAATGGCCCAGAGATCAGTCTTAGGCAATGTCAACAGGTTTCTGACACCACATACAGATGAAATGGGACCCTCTTGGGAATACCTCCTGCATGAGTTTAAGAGACCGGCTGACAAGGTCACAGAAAGGTTTTCCTTTTCCCCAAGAAACAGATGAGATTAACAGGCCTTGTGGTTATTGTACTTAAGCCCAGGTGTGCCAAGGTTGCTGGGTCCCTTCTAACTGTAATCCTATCCCCTCTTAAAAGTTATTTTTGAATAAAAAGCATGTTAGCTTACTTTTTAAAATACAGAACTCTCTACTGAATTGGGGAGAAATTAGTGTCCAAATAAATAAAAGAAGATGGTAACGGGGATATCACCAGAGGCCCTTGATTTTGAGCTAGAGTAAAACAATAAAAAGAGCTGAAACTTATTCTATAACCACGGTCAACCTGATCCTCCTGCAAGGGCATGACAACAACTAATCCTCCCTCTGTCTGCCATCTTAGCCAAAGTGGCCCGTCATTTCCACGCTGGGGCTTTTGGCTGTTTGAAAGGGCTGACACACTTCAGGTGAACCTGGCAGTATAATTAATCGGGATGAGAGAATGAATGAAATCCTTTAACCTGACTCAGTTTCTCTTTCCTTATGATCAAACATGTAAATATGGCCCAGCCAGCATGGCTCAGTGGTTGAGCATTGACCTACAAACCAGGAGGTCACAGTTCGATTACCGGTCAGGGCACATGCCTGAGTTGCAGGTTGTGGGATCAATCCCCAGTAGGGGCATGCAGTAGGCAGCTGATCAGTTATTCTCTCTCATCATTGATGTTTCTATTTCTCCCTCTCCCTTCATCTCTGAAATCAATAAAAATATATTTTTAAAAAAACTAAAGATCATACTTGCTTGGGAGTGGGGAGTGAAAGGGAGCAAAGGGAACAACCCCAATTTGAAAGGCCCTTAGCAAATTAAGTTCATAAACTTAATAAAAGTAATGTTTCTGGGGCAGTGTTTCCTCTACGTCAGTGGTTCCCAATTGGGGCACATGCCCCACAGGGGGGCAATTTGACTTTTAAGGGGAGCAACTTAAGAATGAGTTATTAACAGTGATTTTTTTGCATTTCTTATGGTTCTAGGGGCCTCATATACAGTATAGAAATACAAATTGTGGCATATTTGTGCATTTCAGTTCTCTATTATATGTTTTGAAACTTTATTTGCTATGTTTTATATCACTTCATACTATTATTATTTTTTAACAATTAATGATTTCTTCCTCAGAACTTCAACTGTCCTTTTATTTTTCTCTTTCATGCATGCCATGTTCTTTGGAAGCTTGTTTAGACCAAGTTAATGGCCTTTTAGGCTTCCTCAACGTGAATAGGAGTTCACTTTTTGAATAATGAGAATTGTATGCCACAGGGAGTGACATGGTGGGGCTGGCGGTGGGGGGGAGGGGAAGGGCTACGGGAGGTTGGCCGGCTGGCCCCACCTCCAATTTGGCCAGTTCGCTGGCTATGGTGGGCATCATGGCCAAAGAAAGGTTGGGAACCACTGCTCTAAGTCATTGCTATTGCTAAGCCCCATATGCTCATTAGACACCCAGCCTCTATAGCACATCTTCCAAACCTCCTTCAGCAGTCATCCCAAGGTTGGAAAACAGTCTTGCCCTCAACCTGCACTATGCTGTATTAACAATATTATAAATATACCACAGACCCAGTGCACAAATTTGTGCATGGGTGAAGTCTGGCTGGCCAGCCCCAATCGGGGCAGATCTGGGTGGGGCCTGTTGGGAGGAGGAGAAGGTGGAAGGTTGGCTGGCTGACCCCGCCCCTGATCAGGCCGATCAGGCCCAGGCCAGCTGGGGGGAGGGGCCGTGGGTGATTGGCCAGCGGGCCCCATCCCCAAATAGGGTTGGGGGGTCCGATGGGGGGGCAGCAGCCTGGGAGAGGGGCCATGGGTGATTGGCCAGCGGGCCCCATCCCCGTATAGGGTAGGGGGGTCTGATCAGGGGGCCAGCAGCCTGGGAGAGGGGCAATGGGTGGTTGGCCACTGGCCTTGCCGCAGTCGCTGGCTTTTTATATATATAGATTATTGACAATAGTCAATGTTTATTAAAGTACTTACTATGTACAAGCCATAGTGCACAATACTTCACATGTATTCTCAAATATTTTTTTATAACCTGACCTGATGAGGTCATTCATTATCCCCATTTTATAGATGAAACCATCTTAAAGAAGTTAAGTTGTTCATTATCACTGATGAGAAGGAATTTGAATTCAGTTTTGCTTTACTTTAAACTCGTGCTGCCTTGTATGCTCAATGCCTATCTTAATATGGAGTTTCCACACCCCAGAAACAGCCTCTGAAACAAATATTTAAGTGCAAGCAGTTTAGCATTTGGGAGGCAATGCCAGGAACAGTGGAAAGGGAGTAAGAAAAGTAAGCGATGGGAAGAAAGCTAATAGAGGGTGTGCTATCAAGCCAGCCATCCCTGGAGCCCAAGCCTTCTGGAGGACTCGTGGAGACAGTGGAGGACACACCTCAGAATTATCCCAACCTGAGGGATGAGGGAGCCCCCCACCATGTGCTAAGGGCTGCTTCCTCACCAAATTTCCATCTGTCATTGACTGAGGGCTGCCTCCAGGGATATTACTTTCTGGCATTTCCAGCTTGCCCAGCTCCTGGCCTGAGCTTACTTCCTTTGCTCCAGAAAAATAATACTCTGGTAGGAAATCATAGGTGTTCACAATAAGCATATGGATTGGGGCACCACTAACATCTGCTGCAATGCCTTACAGAGATTTTAATGAAACAAACTTTTAGCGTACTAATCATTACCATTTCTCAACTTGGGTCAGGGCAATAACTGACTGACACTGTACTGTATTAAAAGCACACTTGACCCTCAAACCTGGCACATTGCCACAAACCAAGCCTTTCTTCCTTGGAATGAGATCATTCCAAAGGGGCTCTCTTAGTCCTCGCTGCCAACAGGCCCTTGTCAGACCCGTCCCACTAGCCTTCCTGGCATGACCAGAAAAATCTGAATCCCAGCATGACCTAAATTAAGCTGTCAAACTGAGGCCCCTGTAACATATGGTTTGTATTTCTCCTTTAAGGAGAAAAACATTCAGGAAGCAATAAAATCAGGATTTTATAAAGAAAAAGAAGTGGGCTCTTTCCTAAATTAAGCTATTTTGACTAAAGTGAACACTGCAGATTCTTTTCAAGTTTCAGTGGGAAATGCTAAGATTGTGGCCCAATTCCATTTTCTCTGTGTTCCTTGCTTTTCTTTCCTTGATGCTGTTCAGTCAGGCACCTCACTATTCCTAGTTAACCAACAACTTCCAAGATCATCAGGGCCCTGCAACAGAAGGAGCTGGACACGCAAGTGTGGAAAGCTGGTTCTGAATTAGGTAAAAATAGAATTCTTAACCTGAAATCCTTGGAGAGGTTCATTCCAGAACCTCTGATAAATTATATATCCTATATAATAAAACCCTAATATGCGCATAGACCAAACGGTGGGATGACCGGTTGCTATGATGCACACTGACCACCAGGAGGACGATGCTCAACACAGGAGCTACCCCCTGGTGGTTAGTGGGCTCCCACAGGGGAGAACCACTCAGCCAGAAGCCGGGCTCACAGCTGGTGAGTGCAGTGGCGGTGGTGGGAGCCTCTCCCGCCTCTGCAGCAGTGCTAAGGACCCCTTGGGGTCCCAGACTGTGGGAGGGTGCAGGTCGGGCTGAGGGACTCCCCTCAGTGTATGAATGTCGTGCACCAGGCCTCTAATATATATATATATTGCACAGTAACATTTTTCTGAGGGGAAAAAAGCCTTTTAGCAAATTCTCAAAATTGCATATGATCTCCAAAGATTTAAGAACCACGGGATTAGAAATCATTCCAGAAGACACCAAATGACTTGAGGAAAAGCAACAGGGCAGTCTCAGATCTTTCCAGGCAGATCTGAGCTCATGCTTCCAACACTTAATTTATATTCCAGTATACAGCTTCCGACTTTTGAATCTTGTATCCCGGCTATAAATCTTAACTGTGTTTTTAGTTCAACTATTGGTCTAATGCACTAAATTATAAAACACTGCCTTGACCAAGCAGAATCATTAACCATGATGCGAGAAGGACATAAATGTCGTGGATAAATCTGAGTCTCCGAGCATTTACGTGGCTGTCAGCCCCAATGTACCAAAGCAGTCCAAACACTGGTTGGTTCATTTATTTACTCAATAATTTAAAAGGTTCTACTATATACAAGGTATTATGCTATATATTGGGATACTAGGCTAAGATAAGGTCCTTGCTTTCATAGTGACTAAATTCTATTTGGGAAGACAGACATTAACAACTAATCACACAAGTGATAAGTGGTACAATAATATCCCAGTACAGGGGCACATGACCTAGTTTACAGGAGTGGGATAGAGAAGTGGGAGGAAAGGCTTTCTTAAGGAGGCAAGCTGGAAACAAACTCAGAAGCTTTTGGCTTCCGTTCCCACAGATGACTCAGGAATGTGTATCCCATACCTCCCCACCAATCTCAGAACTCCCTTCTTGCTATCTCTAGGATGACTTCAAGGCATCCCTAATCAATATGCCCAAAAATGAGCTCCTAGTTTATATTTTTCATAATAAAACATTGGGGGAAATGAGTTCATAAACTTCCCTCCCATCACCCATACAGATACAAAACCTGGAAACCAAGGTCAATGTAAACACCTCCCAAATCTTCACCAAGTCTTGTTCATTTTACCTCCTATACAGAAGTACATCTGTCCTCTTTATCTTCCCTCACCAAACCCACCCTCCACTCCCAGCTACCAACATATTTCCTCTGGACACTATGGTGACTTCCTATGAGTCTCAATATGGTAGAAAAAAGAAGACACCCTTAGCCAAGATTTTAAAGATAATTAAAAAGTTATCAAGTAGCCAGGCCTTTGTGGTTCAGTGGTTGAGCGTTGTGGAAATCCTAATCAAAGTATGCCAGATGTTCATGGCCAATTGGAGTGTGGGGTCCCTGTCCAAAGTATGCCGGATGCTCAAGGCCAATTTGTCATATACAAGTGCAAAAGCAAGGACACAGTGATTGTACTGTATGCACTGCGCAAGCGTGACTTTCTGTAGCACAAATATTGATGTCACAATTTGCAAGGAGCTTCTTTTGTCTAAGTTGGTATAAAGATGTGTTACCAGCTGGTGAGAAGCTGCTTTTATATAGGGCGCACCTGCTTGGTATAGCTCCTGTGTTTGCTATACAAGGGCTGCTTTGAGCGGCTACTGTGTGAAGCTACTTTGAAGAACTGCTTTGTCTAATGGCTCTTTAGTAGCTATGGCTACTTAAGCTACAATAAAGACTCTCTTATACACCTATGACTGCTCATACCTTCTCCGTCTAATACCCGGCGTCCATGAAGGTGCAGTTCCTAGCAGAGGAGGACCTGTGCATCCCATAGTTGGCAGAGTTGAGCAGGATGAAGGAGTAAGTACTCCCATAACTGGCGCTGTAAGCAGGATCAAGGAAGAACTTACTCCAGCAAGCATCAACTTAGGAACCAGGAGGTCACAGTTAAATTATGGTTGGGACACATGCCTGGAGCCTCTGGGCTCCATCCCCAGTAAGGGGTGTGCAGGAGGCAGCCGATGAATGATTCTCTTATCATTTATGTTTCTAGAAAACTAGAGATTTCAACAACAAAAAAACTGTTGAACTGATACAAGAATTCAACAAAGTAGCAGGATACAAATTTAACACACAACTAACAACAATCTGAAAAGGAAATTAAGAAAGCAATTATATTTACAAGGGCATCTAAAAGATGCCCTGCTGAGTCCTGTCGTCACTTCCCCCAGCTGACGCAGGGTGGCTCTCCTCCACCAGAAGCCCTCACCGCAGGACCATGAACTCAGGTCTTGCAGGTCATTGCGGAACCAGTGGTGCTCAGCCCAAAGCCTGGACTCCTCGCCCCACCCCTCCTCACCGGCCCCGCCCCTCCTCGCCAGGCCCCGCCCCTTCCCTCCCGGTCCCGCCCCTCCCGGGCCCCGCCCCGTTCCC
>NW_006297146.1:824497-834074 GCF_000327345.1 Myotis davidii | reverse complement strand
GTATTCCGCGGGCTTCTTCCCGGAAGCGGAAGCCCGGTGGGCGGGCCAAGGGCGGTCGGGAGTCCGCGGCGGTTAATTCCTTTTATCGTATGGTGTTGCTTCCTTCGGTCTGGTCTTCTCTGAGGCTGCAGGAGATGGTTAGGTCCGGATCCCGGCCGGGCCAGGTGAGGGCTGTGGACCTTGAGGCGTCCACGGTGCGGCGGGAGAGGGACTGAGGGGGGTTCTCGAGCTGGGAGAAGTGCAAAACTGTGACCCCAAAAATGTCAGCGCGCTGCATTACAAATGCTGGGAAGGAGGAGTCGGGGAGACGCCTGATCCCGGCATCGTAACAGCCGCTCTGAACATAGGTGCACCCTCTGTTCTAGGCGTCGCCCTCCGGAGCGCTGGCTTTGGCGAGGCCCGGGTTCGGGTTCAGCCTCGGCCGCTGGGTCGGGGGACTTAGGCTCAGGACTTTGTTGCAGCAAATCCAGGTTCTTGGCTCTTCCACCAACTGCGCTCGTAGTTGATCTTTCGTCACAATTGCTGGCATGTTACCAGTCGTTGAAAAAGTCGTTTAGTTGGTGTCACTGCCTTTAGTCTTTACTCCTCTCAAATGCACATCCTCGTTGTAACTTAGCGGCTCTGCTTATAATCTGAGCCGGGAACATTTACTTTTCAAGATAAAAATCTCAGTTCTTCGGCCCGAGACTGCATTTCTTACCAGCCCTGTCCCTGCATTGCCCAGCGCTGCCCACCTGTTCTGCAGAGCCCCGGGCGCCGGGGGCCTCCCGCTTCCACGCCGGCACGGAGTGTGCAGCCCAGATGCCCTTCTGTCTCTGCATCTCCACTTCCCACCTCCTGCCCCTCAGCTCGGTGGCTACTTCTGGAAGCCTTGCCCAACACTCTCCCATCCCCATTGTTTGGGTGCCCCTTGGCTCCCCTTTTGTGCCCTGTTCTAACCTTAAACCCCCTTTCAGGCTAGAGAAGTCGCTAAACTACCCGCCTCCTTACTGCACAGTTCATGTCTACATCTTCAAGGCCCAGGACAGCACCTGACATGGAGTAGCTACTTCTCCTTAAATATATCCAGCCCTCTGCCTTCTTTTTGTTTTGGTCTTCCATCATTTATTAGCTCACCTATAATGCTGTTTTCCCCATGAATGTGAATCTTACCGGGTTTTTTTTAAAGACTTTCTCATGAGTACTTCCAGACCAGCCTCACCTTCATAGATCTTTCTCTTATATTAACTCAGAATATACCCAGTCAGCAAGAGGCAGTACCATGGTTTTGTAATCATAGTCACAGATTTAAATTCCTATTCTGCCACTACTGTAGTGATAGTAAGCAAAGCACTTTTTACTTTCCCGAGCCTCCTCTATAAAATAGGTATAAATAGGTATTAAATTGGGAAGATTAAGTCAAAAAATCTGGTGAAACATCTGTCTCAGACTTGGCATAAATGTAACAAAATGTAGTCCCCTTTAAAACTTAGTTTACTACTGTCTTAACGATGGCAATAGCAGCTAAATTTAGATAGCGATGTGGTAGGTACTATTGCAAGTGCTTGTATGTATTACATATAATTTTTCATGTAATCTTCACCATAGCCTTAGGAGGTAGGTACTGTTATCATCCCCATTTTATAGGTGAGGAAATTGAGGGATGGAATAAATAATTTCCCTGCAGTTACACCCATGGTTAGCAATGGAGACAGGATTCAGACCCATAGAGCTGGGCCGAGTCCATTCTTTTAAACATTACACTATCCTGAGAAGGTGTAAGGCTGAATAAGCCACCTTTCTGAAACTTAGGTTTCCACCTCTTACAAATAATATCAGCTCACAGGGTGTGGATTAATTAGAAATGAACATCTCTGAATCATTCCACAAATGTAAGTTTATCTTGCACTGGTTGGTAGGAAGTAGGACTTATATTTTTCTCAAATAGCAAAGTAAAAAGTGGAAGAAAGTGTGAGGTAAAACATATTCTCTTGTACATTGTGATTTGGGGCATTCAGTTTGGAGAGTGCTTCTACAATTTGTATCAAGGGCCTTCGAACAACAAATAGCCTTTCATCAAATAAGCTTAAAAAAACCTTCACCCGAGAATATGTTTTTTTTACAGTTTTAGAGAGGAAGGGAGAGAGAGAAACATCGATTGGTTAGCTTCCACAGGCACTCTGACCAGGGATCAAACCCTCAACCTAGGTATGTGCCCTGACCAGGAATCTAACCTGCAACCTTTTGGTGTACAGGATGATGCTCCAAGAACGACGCTCCAACCAACTCGGCCACCTGACAAGGGCTAATTAAGCTTTTAATCCGGAATATGAAAAGGCTCTTTTCAGTATATGGAAAGATTTATTTCAGGTTCATTTTTAAATTGTGAAAAACAAAAAGCAAACCAAGGACATATCATGTTACTTGCACTCAAGGAAATACTATGTATCCATTAAAAAATTTTGAAGACTATGTTAATATGGAAAAGATTTAAAAATAAAAACACAAGATTCAAAATTACACCTATCAAGTCATGATGACTAAGTAAATAATCTTATGAAAAAAGATTGGAAGCTGCAGTAGCAAAGAGCACATCTAGTGCCTAAATCTTGGTTTCTAAATACCATTGTCTATTAAAAGGAACCACAGCTTCTTGGAGAAATGGTCAATTCCGTTGGAGAAATGGTCAATACAAGAGCTGAGATAGGGAAATCATAAGATAAGCAGAGCAAAGGGAATAATTAACAGAGTGAAAGCACAACTTAAAGAATGGGGAAATACATTTTTATGACCTATATCTGATAAAGGATTAATATCCACAACATAAACAGACTCCTGAAACTCAAAAATATAAAGAAAAACACAACCTAATTTTAAAAAGGGCAAAGAACTTGTGAATATTAATTATAGACATACAAATGGCCAACAGATATGAAAAGGTGGTCATCACTAATCATCAGGGAAATGCAAATCAAAATCACAGTTAGGATCTCTATTATGTATATATGAAACCCAAACAGGAAATAAGTATTGGTGAGGATGTGGAGAAATTGGAACCCTTGTATGTTGTTGGTGGACATGTAAAGGGTACTGCTGCTGTGAAAAACTGAAGGTTTCTCAGAAAAATTAATCCCACTTTGGGTGTCCAAAAGAAAAACAATCTTGAAGTGGTATTTGCATTCCCATGTTCACTGCAGCATTATTCATAATAGCTAAGGTGTGGTAACAACCTAAATGTCCATTGATGGATGAATGGATAAAGAAATATTATTCAGCTTTTAAAAAAACCGGAAATTCTGCCATATGCAACATAGATGAATCTTGATATTACGCAAAGTGAAAGAAGCCAATCACAGAAGGACAAATATCACATTCCACTTATATAAGTTATCTAAGATAGTCAAACTCATAGAAGTAGAGGAGAATGGTAGTTGCTAGGGGCTGGAGTGAGGAGGAAGTGGGAGTATCTTTTTAGTAAGTATAAGGTTTCAGTTATGCCAGATGAATAAGTTCTAGAGATGCACTATACATCTACACTAATAAAAGAGAAACATGGTAATTGGCGTATGACTGGCGTATGACCGCTACCCTTCCCATTGGCTAATCAGCGAGATATGCAAATTAACTGACAGCCAAGATGGCGGCCGGCAGCCAGGCAGCTGAGAACAGGAGGCTTGGTTGCCCCAGCGATGGAGGAAGCCAAGGTTCCCCGTCTGCAGCTGCGGGGCTCTGAGCTCCTGAAGCAACAACTCCAAAAGAAACAATGTTTCAATTATAGAAGCTAAAAGATGGTGGTTAATTTGCATACTCAGGCTCCAAGCAGAGCGAAGCCAAACAGCCCTGAAGCGGCAGGGCAGAGAGGCCTCAGGGCCCGGGGATCAGCAGAGCCGACAGGCCTCCTGGCCCCAGATCAGCAGAGCCGAGAGGCGACCCAGCCCCGTGATCAGCAGAGCCGAGAGGCATCCTGGCCCCGGGATCAGCGGAGCAGCGAGGCCTCCCAGCACCGGGATCTGTGTGACGGGGCAGCGACCAAACCCCTGATTGCCCTGAGGGCTCTGGGTGTGACAGGGTGCAGAGCCCCAACCCTCTGATCGGCCCTGCTCTGTGTGTGACGGGGTGGCGTCGCAACCTCCCTATCGACCCTGCCTTGAGTGTGGCAGAGGGCGGTGCCCCAACCCCCCAATCGGCCCTACCCTGAGCGTGACTGAGGGTGGCATCGCCACCTCCCAATCCGCCCTGCTCTGTGCATGACAGGGGGCGGTGCCCCAACTCCCCAATCGGCCCTGCTCTGAGCCCGACCAGGGGCTGGACCTAGGGATTGGGCCTGCCCTCTGCCACCCCGGAGCAGGCCTAAGCCAGAAGGTCGTTATCTCCCGAGGGGTCCCAGACTGCGAGAGGGCACAGGCCGGGCTGAGGGACCTCTTCTCTCCACCCCAAGTGCAGAAATTTTTGTGCACCAGGCCTCTAGTCTATATATATAAAAGCCTAATATGCAAATTGTCCCCTTGGGAGTTTGGCTGGGAGACTGGAAGTTCAGTGCTCTCTATGACGTCTATTGACCACAAGGAGGTGGAAATAAAGAAGGCCTGGCTGGCAGCTGGGGATGGGACGCCCCAGCTGGCAGCCAGAAGGAAGGCCCTGATCGGCCCTGATCTCTAGCCAGGCCTAGTGACCCTACCCGTGCACGAATTTCGTGTGCATAGGGCCTCTAGTCATGTCTATAATCAACAATACTGTGTTGTACATTTAAACATTTGTTAAGATGTTAGATCTCATGCTCTGTTCTTACCACAATTAAAAATTAAAAAATTTGCCCAGAGCCACCAACACCAACCCAGAGCCAGTTTGAAGAGACTCATACTAAGAGACTCTGGGACAATTTGAGCATCAAAATAATAATAGTGGGCATAACCCACTGAATAAAATAGTAATCAACTAGTCTGTAATAACAAGTAAATGAAGAAGGAAAAGTGCTTCAGTGAAGTCAAATGCCAATTAATTATTAAAGGAATGGTGTAAGTTAGAAAAATCACTGTTTGGCAAGCAGTTGATTTAAGGTAAGAATCATCAATGGATACTAAAACTACTGAGCAAAAGTTTGATGAATAGGATGTCTGCATGATCTAAAGTATCTCCTCACAAGATGCTTAATATTTACAAAGGTAAAAAAGGAACCTTACAGTCCAGCCGTTGTGGCTCAGTGGTTGAGTGTGGAACTAGAGAACCAGGAGATTACAGTTGATTCCCAGTCAGGGCACATGCTAGTGTTGCGGACTTGGTGTTATAGCTCAATCCCCAGTGCGGGGCATGCAAGTTGCAGCCGACCAATGATTCTCTCATCATTGATGTTTCTATTCCTTTCCCATCCTCTCAGAAATAAATAAAAACATTTATTTTTTAAAAGTAACCTTACAATGAAAAACTTAGCAAGCACCATCTTCAGTACTCCAAGTTTATATCAGCAGTAATGGGACAGACTGATATCATGTGCCTACTCAGGTTGTATAGAGAAAGACATGGCATCCTTTTTGTGGTATTACTGCCAAAAATGCACAACCTGAGTCTAATAATGAGGAAACATCAGAAATAATCTAAATGTCCAGAGAGACACTACCAAAATAGCTGGTTTGTATTCTTTAAATATGTCAGGGCTGTAAAAGACAATGACAATTTAAGAAGCTATTTCATACTAAAGGAGGCTAAAGACATATGACAACTTAATGCAACATATGATCTTGGATTGGACATGGACCAGATTTTTATAAAGGGCAGTATTGGGGTGATTAAATGTGAATAGTCTGTAGATTAGATTATAATATGGTATCATTGTTACTTTCCTGATTTTGATAATTATATTTTAGTTATATGGGAGTGACTTTGTTCTTTGGAAATCTTTAGGATTAAATATTTAACTATAAAGGGGTATGATGTCTGAAACTTACTCTGAAGTTACTTCAGATAATTATATATATATATACACGCATATATATATATATACATACACACACATATATATTCTGAGAGAACATGACAGATGTAATAAAATGTTAACAATTAGGGAATCTGGTTGAATTATACAGCTTTTTGTACTATTTCAGTTAGAAATTACAAAAAAAATTGACGGAAATGTGTCAATATGATAATTACTGTTGTAAAGTGTCTTAATTCTAGGTAATTTTCTTTGCTTGATTGTAATATAACCTCATGTATATTTTTTGGAGAAACACTATGTATGATCTTACAATTATGCCATACATTTATCTCATTACTTTTGATTTTGAAAGGTAATAATTATGGTAGTTGTTTTGGACTTAGCAGACTCATGCTTTGGATTTTTATTATGGTTCTGGCTCAGACACCAACATAGATAGACAAGAGAAAAACCCTAAGGATCTGCAGAGACCATTGGTTCTCACCGCTGGCTGTGACTCCATTGTATTCAGCTTATCTCAAGGAGAAGTATAACTCTATCAATCCAACTTTTTCAGTGTGTTTTCAATAGCATTCTTAGAAGGAAGGAGTACATATTCAAATAAATAAAAGAACATTATATAAATCCAGAAAGCTTAGTTACTGCTCAGAGCTATCTTGGGATGAAATATGTAAACATGTCAAGAAAAATAAAAAATGTAACTGCCAACAGTGACTACACCTGAGTGGTGATATGAGGGAGTAAGTAGGGATTTAACCATGTCTTTTTAAAATTACATTTTAATAGAGATAATATATTTATTTGGTATAAAGTTGTCAAGCTATGAAAGGAGAACCATGCAAAGTCTCCCTTCCTGCTCTGTCCCCCAGATTCTTAGTTTCCCTCTCCGGAGGCAACTACAATGAACTGTTTCATGTGTAACTCTCAAGATATTGGATGCATGTAAAAACTAGTGCATATTTTTTCTTACACACAAAAGGTAGCCCACTTACATTTTAATTAAAAAAATTAATAAAAACAGTATTGCTCTATGACTTTAAAAAGAAAGATTGAGAGAATGAGATGTGGATAAAGAGGAATGGTAGTTTTTGTGTGCTGGCCTTGTCAGGCATTATAAAGAACTAGAGGCCTGGTGCCAAATTCGTGCATGGATGGGGTCTGGCCGGCCTGCCCTAAGGGGGTGTAGGGGGTTGACCGGGCCGGGCTGGCCAGGGGGAGGGGCAGTGGGCGGAATGGCCCCGCCCCCCTGGTCAAACTGGTCAAACTCCTGGTTGAGGCTACAATTTGCATATTAGGCTTTTATTATATAGGATGTGGATAAATAGAGTTATGGACTCTGCCCTATACTTAAATTACAGGCAGTCCTCGGGTTATGTCAGAGATCCGTTCCTACGGCTTGACGTAACTCAATTTTCGCTGTAAGTTGGAATACACCTACATAAGCATCTACATCACTCACATGGAGCACATACACAGCAGTAAGGAAGTGAAACAGTAAAAAAATTTAAAAGATAACAATTCCTGACCTTGTGGTAAATAGATAATAAAAAACATAAAGCACATACGTACATATGTCGAAATGACAGAACTTTTTTTTTATAAATACTGTAAATGGGAGAAGGCGACATAACCACGAAATTGACATAAGTCGAGTCCGACGTAACCCGAGGCCTGCCTGTATATGTTTTGAAGAATTTGGGAAATGTAGAACATGTTCAGGGATTGACTATAGTCCAACCTACTCTGGTTGGTTACAATCATATTTCTTCACTTCAACTCATATAGACTTAAGGAACAAATACATATGTTGCTGGCTTGACATTTTATATAGAACAAATTGTGAGTTCAGTTGTAATTATAAGTTTTTAGAATATATCACATTTATGAAAAACTAGTATCATGGTATATTCAAAAATGGAATATTATTCCGCCTTAAAAAGGTAGGAAATTTTGATACATACTACAACATGGATGAACCTTGAAGATGTATTAAGTGAAATAAGCCAGTCACAAAAGGACACAAATACTGCATGAGCTCTCTAGAGTAGTCAAATTCATAGAGACAGAGTATTGGCCAGGGCTTGAGAGGAGAAAGGGCTGGGAAGTTAATGTGTAATGGGTACAGAATATCAGTTTGGGAAGGTGAAAAAGTTCTAGAGGTGGATGATGGCAATGGTTGCACAACAGTATTAATGTACTTAGTGCCACAGAACTATACATTTAGAAATGGCAAAAATGGTAAATTTTATGTTATGTTTTACCACAATAGAAAGGAAAAGAGTGATATTTCAGGTTTTGTCAAGACAGTATACTGAGGGTATAATAGAAAAATATTTGTGTAACTACTATAATACATTATTTCATAGGTGTTATCTTCAGGAAAGCACACCGGACCTGCTAAATTAACAAATGGAAAGAAGCAGTAAGTACTTAAAGAAGCTTACAACTTCAGGAAATCTCGAGATTTTTCAGGTCCTTGGGCTGGACTAAATTTAACCTACCCTAGATAACTAGTAGGGCCTCTACCTTCACAAAACTCTAGGTAGGAACCATCCATATCTACCCATGTTGATCATTTTAGTGTTTAACAGGCTTTACAATCTTCATAAAGTGCTATATAAATCCATCTTTTTACATGGTTGGACAAGTTCTCTTATCCAACCTTTGCTTGAAAGAAAATGACTACTTATAATATATTATGGGGAAATAATTTGTGTATTATTTATAAAAATATTCAACTTGTTTTCTAGGATCCTTTTGAGAAAGCTATCACGTTGTAATGCAGATTCTGGCTATCCCATCTATTCTGACTCAGAAAGTCAGGTAAGATTAAACTGAATCGATACATTGCACACTTTTAATTACTCTTCAGGTAAAAGCTAACAAGTGGGGATAAAAATTCAAAGGGAAAGTATTAGTTGCCCTAAGGAAATATGGATGCTTTTACTTTAAAACATTTTCTACCAATACTAAATTGTTCCTAAAAGAAAATTTTAAACTATGCAATATTTTCTTCTCCTGCATTAAAATTATATATAAATGTTTCCAAATGACTTCCTCCTTACAGACTGAATCCGTACAGGGGCTTGATGGCTGTGCTTCTTTGCTGCGGAACATTTTGAGAAATGAAGATTCAGGTTTTATTTATTAAATGCTTCTATTTTGATAACCTTTTCTCAATGAAGTAGTTCCCTTAATGCTTATGAATTTTTGTTTTAATTAATAGGTTCAGAAATAGTATATTCAGAAAATAGATGTAATCCCAGACTTTTAGAAGGCAAAAGACATGGATCTAAAAAGAAAGGACATGAAAATCATACTGTTCCTTCATTAGTCCGGAAAGAAATTTGTAAGTCTTTTTTTTTTTTTAATCTTTAAATTCTTTATTAGTTAAGGAATTACAGGTGTGTCCTCATTCCCCCCCCCCATTAACCCCCATCCTCCCCGACCCCCACCACACTCATGCTCCCATTCCCCCTGTTGTCCATGTCCATTGGTTTGGCTTATATACATGTATACAAGTCCTTCGGTTGATCTCTTCCCCTTACCCTCGCCCTCCCCTACTTCCCTTCTGGGGATTGATAACCTGATCGCTGTTTCTCAGTCTTTGGGTCTGTCCCTTTTCCTCAGTCTAAGTTGTTCTCTATAATTAACAAATGAGTGAGA
>NW_006297146.1:818809-822667 GCF_000327345.1 Myotis davidii | reverse complement strand
CCAGTAGTTTGCTTTCTTCCATTTCTGTCATCTCTGTCCTTTTTCTTAGTCTCCACATTTTTTATGCTTCCCTGTGTTGATAAAGTGGTTCTCTGTGCTGAATGTCCTCTAGGGCCCAGTGGTTCAGCCTCCCCAATTACCTGAGGGGGATACTCTTGGTGCACCCCCTTGTGGTCTTTGTGCACAGTCTTGTTGTAGTTAAGCCTTGATTGTTGTAGTTATCACTATGAGGAATTGACCTCCAGGCCAATTGGCTGTGAGAATCAGCTGTGTCTGCAGTGGGAGAACTTCTGTGCTGGAGACACCCCTCTGGGGCAAGACTTGCTTCAATGGGGCTTTGGTGCTCACTGAGTCTGCCCCTTGAGTGTGTCCCTTATGGATCTGAGGAGTTGTAATTTGGATGGTCCCACTCTGACCAGTGGGTACACAGGCTCTTGGATCTCTAAGGAGGTGCTAATTTAGCCTCTGCCTGAGGCTACCCAGCAGGAACTATGGAGAGATCTGCAGATTCCTCTTCCTTGTTTGGGTTTTGGAGGTGCCCAGATGAGGCCCAGCTGTGAAGCAGTGCAAGCTGCTGTGGGGCCTTGGGCCTTCCTTAGGATGTTCTGGGTCTTTCTGACCCAGCTGCAGTTTGTTAGGTAATTTTAGATCTCAAAGGGCCAGCCCATTCATATGCAAAAGCCTCTGCACACAGCTTGGGGTGGGGGTGTCTCAGGGAATCAACAGGGCGGAGCAAACAGCTATGGTTGATCCTCAGTCCTGCCCCTAGAGGCCCCGTGTCTCAGTGTCCCGTGGTAATCACTGCAAGCACCTCTGAGAGAAAGCCGCCCTCAAGTTCCGCCCACTGCCAGACAGTCCAGTTTCTCCCCATATGAGTCTGGATCCCCAGAGACTCTTCTGGAACTGGGGTCAGGGCCATCAGAAACTTGTGCCTCCCTCCCAATTGCAAAAGACACCAGCGTCCTCCATTGCCAGCCCTTTCCACGCGCGCGCTCGAGCCTCTGGAGCTCTGCACTTTACTTCTGCACCTCCTCTGAGTCTCAGTGTGATTTTCCCTTTCCTTCTAGTTGTAGCATTTCCACTCAGCCAGCTTTCCTGTGGTTCTGGGTGATGTCTGTTTTGTCTTTTAGTTGTATTTTTGAAGTGGTTGTGCGAGGCTGCAATTTCAGGTGTTTACCTATGCCACCATCTTGGTTTCTCCTTTTTTTACTTTTTTATTTAAATATAATACTTAATTCTTAGGGTTTAATAAATTATCAGGATTATGGAATTGGTCTTCCATTTTAATAATATGTTGGTGTGTGTGTGCTTATGCTTCCCTTTCTCTATTCAGCATCTAATTGCTAAGTAGTTACTTTGTTTATCATCATGTTCCCAGGAAGTAAAGTAGATAAGTGACTGAGTTTTGTAGGAGAAAAGATTAAAACTCAGAATGGTATTTGGGAGGTATGTAGAGTTACCTTTGTTCTCCTTGCCACTTGTTTTCATAGATAATATTGGTTGAGTTACATTAAGTATATACTTACTATTTTTTTAAAAAATATATTTTATTGATTTTTTACAGAGAGGAAAGGAGAGAGATAGTCAGAAACATCAATGAGAGAGAAACATCGATCAGCTGCCTCCTGCAAATCTCCCACTGGGGATGTGCCCGCAACCCAGGTACATGCCCCTGACCGGAATCGAACCTGGGACCTTTCAGTCCGCAGGCCAACGCTCTATCCACTGAGCCAAACCGGTTTCGGCTATACTTACTATTTTTAAATTGTTATGTATTTATATATCGTAGTAGATTCGGTAGCTCAACTTGTTGAGTTGCACTGTTAGTATACATGGTACATAAGAAGGTAGAATTCCAAGTTGGGTAGATATGCAAGGAGAGAGAGCCTGTTACCAATTGACGATGAATGTAGGCAAGGATATTTTATACCCTCACAGTTAACTTGCTGACTTAATTAAGTGTAATAATTCAGCAAACAGCTTAGAATAAGCAAGTTTTGCTTATGTTGTCTCTTGGAGACATATAGAACAAGATAGCCCCAAAATAAAGATGATGTCCATAATGGGAATTCAGATGGACAAGAATGGGACTAGCTAGTTCCGCTGCTCAGGTGGGCCAGCTCAGTGTTAGCACAGCAATGCATGCTGAGATTCAGCTCAGGCAAGGGGTGAACTTTAGAAAATCATCTACAGCAATAGTCCTAGATATTAACAGATCAGGATCTAGGCAAAGAGGCTGAGCAAATGAGATGAGAGCATGCATAGGACTAGAGGTTGATGTTCCATATGGCCCTTGAGTCAGAGGAAACAACCTACTAACCCAGTGATGGCGAACCTTTTGAGCTCGGCGTGTCAGCATTTTGAAAAACCCTAAATAACTCTGGTGCCGTGTCACATATAGAAATTTTTTGATATTTCCAACTATAGTAAAACAAAGACTTATATTTTTGATATTTATTTTATATATTTAAATGCCATTTAACAAAGAAAAATCAACCAAAAAAATGAGTTCGTGTGTCACCTCTGACACGCGTGTCATAGGTTTGCCATCATTGTACTAACTCATGTTGGAGGCCAGTCATATTTAGCCTCACATTATCTTGACCTGCACTGGTCAGGGTGGTAGTCACTAACCATTGAGTGTTTGAAGTATGGCTAGTACAAAAAGGAGCTGAATCATGAAGTTTTTTAATTTTAATTAAAAATGTTTTTTAATTTTAATTTAAACCTGGGAACTGTTATTTGATCCAGTTATTAGAAACATTTAAGTATGTTTGGAATAACATGAGTACATGAACCTACTTTTTCAACTGAAAATGTTATTAAAACAAAATACAGAGCAAGTATTTCTGATGAAAATTTAGCATCCAGATTGAGGTGTGCTTTGTATAAAATACACACCAGTTTTAAAAGATTTAATACAAAAAAATAAAATAACTTTTAAAATTAATTGCATGTTGAAATGGTAATATTTTGGATATACTGATTTGAATAAAACATGAAAATTAATGTTACCTATTTTTGCTTTTTTAATATAACTACTGGAAAACTTTAAATTGCACATATGGTTTACATTATATATATATTTTTAATTTAAATCTTTATTGTTCAGATTATTACATTTGTTCCTCTTTTTTCCCCCCATAACTCCTCTCCTCCCAGTTCCCACCCCACCCTCCGCCTTCGCTCCCTACCCATTGTCCTCATCCATACGTGCACGATTTTTGTCCAGTCTCTTCCCGCATCCCCGCCAAGAATAGGCAGTCCATTCCCTTTCTATGTCCCTGATTCTATTATAATCACCAGTTCATTCTGTTCATCAGATTATTTATTCACTTGATTCTTAGATTCACTTGTTGATAGATGCATACTTCGTGTTCATAACTAGTATCTTTACCTTTTTCTTCTTCTTCCTCTTCTTTTTTTTTTAAAATATATTTTATTGATTTTTCACAGAGAGGAAGGGAGAGAGATAGAGAGTTAGAAACATCGATGAGAGAGATACATCAATCAGCTGCCTCCTGCACACCCCCCACTGGGGATGTGCCTACAACCGAGGTACATGCCTTTGTCCGGAATCGAACCTGGGACCTTTCAGCCCGCACGCTGACGCTCTATCCACTGAGCCAAACCGGTTTCGGCATTCACTATTTCCTGAATTATTTCTGCATACTCTGAGATTTTTACAAACATAAATCCATGTATTAATCATGTAATTTAAAATGTTTATGTCTTAAGAGCAGATAGCTAGTTAAACATGGAGGAAAGAATTTAAAAAGATGATTTCAGTGACAAGCATAAATGAATCATATCTCAACAAATTCTGCTTAACATTGTATTTGAAACAGAAGCACTTAG
>NW_006297146.1:786977-817877 GCF_000327345.1 Myotis davidii | reverse complement strand
CAGCTCAATCCCCAGTGTGGGGTTTGATTTCAGTGAGAGAAAGGGAGAGAGAGAGATAGAAACATCAATGACAAGAAAGAATCATTGATTGGCTGCCTCCTGCACAGCCCCTACTGGGGACCAAACCCACAACCTGGGCACGTGACCTCCTGGTTCATGGATGGGTGCTCAACCACTGAGCAACACCGGCCAGGTGTGATGGGGAACCTTTTTTCTGCCAAGGTCCATTTGGATATTTGTGACATCACACTTGGGCCATACAAATTTATTCACTTAAAAATTAGCCTGCTCTATTTGGTCAAACATTTAATTAACTCACCCCTAATGCCTTGGCAGGGCCAGACCAAATGATTAGGCCCACGGGCCAGACATTCCCCATCCCTGCTCCAAACCAATGCTGACCAATACTACAGCCAGTTTTATTTTATAAATAATGTTTACTTATTTATTTTGTAAATTTTTGTCAGAGCACAGCCATGCTAATTCATGTATGTATTTTCTGTGACTGCTTCTGTGCTGTAAAGGCAGAGTTGAGTAGTTGTGACATAGAGTCCACCTGGGCTGGTAAGCCTAAAATATTTATCCACTAGCCTTTTAAGAAAAAGTGTACTAACCCTGTTCTAAACTCTTAAAGCAGAGGCCTATGTATTACGGCCCAGTAGACAAAGAAAGGGTTGGTAGTACCAACTGCCTATTCCTCCAGGGTCCTACTTTTTTCTCAAGGCAGGTTATTTCTTGTCCAGGGCACCCTTCTTCAAGGAACTCTCATTTGGAATGTACGTGGATGACAGTAGTGGTGCTATGGTAGCAACTTGGATCCCAGCTTAACTACTTGTTACTCAGAGTTCCAACAGGAAACAGATGGCAACACTTAAGATAACAAGAAGGGTTTATTTAAAAAAAAAAATCATTACAAAGGTGTAAGTGGGGTATAGGGAATCCACAAAGGATTGTACCAGCCTAGTGCCAGCAGCAGCGGAACTGTTATCATCTGTGGGCCTTAAAGGATGAGGTGTCGGAGAGGTTACTGGGACTCAGAAAGAGATACTGTTGCATAGGGGAGGCCAGTGGTCGGCAAACTCATTAGTCAACAGAGCCAAATATAAACAGTACAACGATTAAAATTTCTTTGGAGAGCCACATTTTTTAAACTTAAACTATATAGGTAGGTACATTGTTACTAACTTATTCACTCCTAAGGTTGACTCATTAGGAGCAGAAACATCCTTTCCTTTAGGTCAATACTCCATCTATTCTAGTTTACCAAACTGCAGCACTATCTAGAAAGGTATATTTTTTGTGTGTGGTTGCAGCTGTTAATACACTGTTATCACAGTGCTCAATAGCACACAAAAACTATGCTCTCAGTACTTGCTCTTTTCCATCTCTCCACAAGTGAAGTAAATTATAAATAGAATTTTAAGGAATTTGTTAGAGTATGTTAACTAATATATATCTATAATTTTAATTTTAACATGCATTATCTTACTATTGGAGGTATGGCACCATGTGTGTTTTCTGCCTGGGACCTGTCAGCTCATTTAGTGTCTATGGAGTCGAGCTTGCCTAACTTAATGTATCCTAGGAGTAAAGAGGCAGAGAGGCAGTTCCAGAAGTGCATCGAGCTTACTTTTAGAGTACTCCTGACAGTTAAAGAAAAAAAATCTAAATATATAGAAGGCTAATATGCTAAGTGTCCAGCCATCTGGGTAATGACATGTAGCAATGCCTGGCTTCCTCTCCCTAGTGACTAGCCTCCTTGCAGTTTCTTTAGCCCAGGAACACAACTTGCTTGATAACCAGGCGGAAACACTTTACACTGTAACCAAATGTTTGTGAAGCGTTTTCCCGTGCCTCATCTCATTTGATCTCACAGAAGTCCTGGAGTAGGTAGATACAAGACTCAGTGGAATCCTGTTTTCTTTACATTAGCTGGAAAACGGAGATTTAGAAAGCTTAGAAACTTAACCCGACTGACAAGAAGTAAGAAATGGTGGACCTTGAAAATGACTTCAGGTTTTCTCACTGTGCAGAATATAGTCAAACACTGCTGCAGTTAAATATTTTACCCTTTGTTCTCCCTGCATGATCTATAATAATAATCTGCTTTGTGTTGATATTTCCTGCTGTGTTGCTGACAATTACCTGAAAGATAAGTTGGCATGCTTCAATGGGCTGGAAAAAGTTTAGCTAAATCAGAAAGTAGGTCTAATTAAGCAAGTTTACTCTATATTTATAAAAGGCTAAGTTGACTTGTGCATGCATGATACATATAAAGCTCTTGCTGGTGCCAATCTCTCACTGGTGCCAATCACACATGTGTGTTTTGATCTGTCATTGTCGATCGTGAATTTGGTTGACATTCTATTATAGAGAAAGGGTGAATAGTGATATTAAAATATTTCTTCTAATTAATTTACTTTTAATGTGCACGAGTTCGTGCACTGGCCCACTAGTTTTTTAATAAGCAGTTTTTTTACATTTGATAACTGTTGAATACTGTAAGCACATGACTCTGCTTTCAGTAACCTACATATATTGCTTCTCTCACCTTGGGGAAATAAATCACTACAGACAGAATACTTTCAGCATTGATTGCCTCCATTTAGGCTAGGTGTTCTTTACATATTTCAAATTATAATAGGCATCCAGCAGTTCTTATCTGCAGTAGATGTTTGTTCTGTATTTGGTTGGCAGGAATTATCTCACCTGTCAGGCAGTGTGTATACCCAAGGAGCAGTGCTGTACAGCAGTTGGAATTCAAAGGCTGAAAAAGTTTTGAGGACTGAATAAATAAATGTATCCCTGTCATGATTCTAGTTATCAGTGGACACCAATTAGACATTTTGCCATCCTAATCTATTAGGTAAAGTTTTCATGTAGGTGCTTTGATGTGATGAACAAGAGCAAGAAAATATGCTTTTGAAGTAACAGGTGGTGGTTTTTTGTTCATTTTAAAATTGTATAGTAGTATAAATGCAGTCTTTCTTATATCCATTTTTTGTTTTTAACTTGTTTTGGATAATTTGCTTTAAGATTTTTTCTCAAATATAAATCTTCATTATCAGCAGAGTTTCATATGGACTGAGTTAATAGAGGAGCAAAGTAAGTCATTTTAATTATAAGACTTCGATTTCTAAGAAATGTTTGAAGTTCATTAATTTATGTTGGAGGATGACATCTGCTGGCAGACGCGTAATATTGTAGCTCATCTTTATCACAAATTGTGAAAACCCCTTGAAAAGAAGGTGAATGAGAGCCTGGACCTGCGAGTGTGAAATCTGAGAATTCCTCAAACCAGACAATTCTTATCTTAAATGAGGCCAAAGGAAATCCAAGAGCAAAGAGAGACCCACGAATTAAGACGAAAGAAAGAGCTGTGTACTGGATGGGCTGACCCTGATCTCACCCTCCATCATTTTAGATTTCAAAGTTAAAATATATCAGAGGATTCTTTTATGTTTGATTTATAATAAAATTATATTTTCAATAAGAAATATTTCTCACAGAAATGTTAATTAACCAATTTTGTTGTGGATCATTTATTCAGATAATAAAGAATAACTATTATTGCTTAGAGTAGGCAGACATACTTAGAGATTTATTATTGATATCAGATGGGAAATTTGTGAAATATTTGCTTGTTTGTATTAAGATTTTACACCCATTTGACAATATAGGTAATATTTGTTGAGTTCTTAAAATGTGCTAGACATGGATACTTTACAAGTATTATCTCATTTACTTCTTAACATAACCTTATAAAGTAGATGATACTTTTGTTATCATTTTTCTGATGAGGAATAGGTCAGGTTAAGTAATTTGCCATAAATTACTCAGTTTATTCATGTTAGTGTATATTCACAGGAATAGATCATCTCAAAAGGAGGCATATCCCAAGTCAAAATGGAACTCTCTAATATCTCCAACCATTTTCATAGTCAAATTTTAACTTTGTAGTTTTTTCCTTTAACATTTTTTCTCTCTTCATTGGTTATAGTATTTAATCTGCCTTAATTTTTTGCTTTTGCACATAAGGTTTATGCTTTTAGAAATGTTATTTTCAATACACTATATTTGTGTAATTCCATACCAGAAATTTAACTGTTTTATTCTTTAAACAATTAAGGGATAACTTTCATAAAGCATAAATCTCGATAAAGTTTTGTATGTGTGTACTCCCATATAGTCACCTCCCAGGTGAAGATATAGAACATTTTCAGCACCCTACCAGGCTCTTGCATCATCATTATCCTCACCATCACCTTTCCCCTCATCCTCAGGTAACCACTTCTCTGACTTCTATCTCCATTAGTTGGTTTTACCTATTTTTGAACTTCATATAAATGCAATTGTACACTGTGCAGTCTTGTGTCTGACATCTTTCATAAAATGCTATGTCTGTCAAATTCATATAAGTAGTTGTGTATATCAGTAATCTGTTCTTTTCCATTTCTATGTAGTATTCCATGATATAAATATACCACAGTTTATCCATTTCTATTATTCATGGCTATTGGGTGTTTTCAGTTTTTGGCTACTGCAAATGAAGCTATTTGTGCACATTATCATTATATACCTGGGATACAATTGCTGTGTCAGAATATTTGTATATTTAGCTTTGGTAGGTACTGCAAAAAGCCATGTATTTTTCTAAATGTATCTCGTACCCTAATAACCTGTGATCAACCAAGACCACAATCATTTTTGTTAATAGTCTTTTTTTTTAATCTTTATTGTTGAGAGTATTACAGATGTTCCTCTTTTATTCCCCCATTGCCCTCCTATACCCGGTTCCCACCCCACCCCAGGTCTTCATCACCCTATTATCTATGTCCATAGGTAATGCACATATGCATATAGATTCTTTGGTTAATCTCTTCCCGCCCCTTCCCTCTGAGATTTGTCAGTCTGTTCCATGTTTCCATGCCTCTGGTTCTATTTTATTCATCGGTTTATTTTGTTCATTAGATTCCCTGTTTGTTTATTTTGGTTTTTAGATTCAATTGTTCATAGATATGTATTCATTGCCATTTTATTCTTCATATTTTTCATCTTTACTTCTTCTTCCTCTTCTTAAAGAATATCCTTCAACATGGTAATGAATTCATTTAGCTTTCTCTTGTCTGTGAAACTCTTTATTTAATCTTTAATATTAAATGACTACAGGCCCAGGGCATGAAATTCATGCACAGATAGGGTACCTAGCGGCTGCCGGCTGCTGGCCAGGACCTCCCTTCCCCCGGTCTGTTGGCTGGAGGGCAGTGGTAGGGTCTGAAGAAAAGCAGCACAGGTGGCCTGACCAGGACCCCGGTGAAGGTCACCCCCTCTCCTCTCACAGGGAGATGCAGCATGGTGGAACAGTACCAGACCTTGTAAGAACCACGTCACAGAGTCCCTGCTATGACTCTCTCCCCCTGCCACTCGCTAGCTCCTGATGTTCTGCTTTGTCATTTTGTGTCACTTAGGGGCTCCATCTGCCTATAGGAGTCCCCACACAGTGACCACAACCCTGCTCACTCTCCAAGCCAAACTGGTCCTGGTGGACCAGTAAGTCTATGACCGAGTTCCTGGGTCAGCTGACTGCCACCCTGGTGGAAGAGGTAGCCTCCCCCTTTCTCGATGTCAATGAGGGCTTGGGGGGTGGGGGCAGAAGAAGGGAAGGTCACTCCCAGTGACCCAAGCCAGTGGTTCTCCAGAGGAGAGCTTGTTATCTCCTAGGCTAGATTCAAACAGCGCAAGGGGTGTGCTTCCCTGAGGAACTAGAGAAGCCATGTTCATCCCTTCCTGCTTCTGGTGGCTCCAGGTCTCCTTGGTTATGCCAGCAAATCTTTTTTGTTGAGAGTATTACAGATGTCCCCCCTTTCACCCCATTGCCCTTCATCTGCTTCCTGACCTGCCCCAGGCCTTCACCACTCTATTGTCTGTGTCACGCATATATGCATATAAGATCTTTGGTTAATCTCTTCCCACCTCCACCCCCCTTTCCCTTCCTTCTGAGATTTGTCAGTTCCATGTTTCCATGCCTCTGATTCTATTTTATTTATCAGTTTATTTTTTTCATTAGATCCCTTGTTCATTTATTTTGATTTTTAGATTCAACTGTTGATAGATACGTATTTTTTGCCATTTTATTGTTCATATTTTTTACCTTTTTTTTCTTCTTCCTCTTAAAGCAGCGGTTCTCAACCTGTGGGTCACGACCCCTTTGGGGGTGATGAACTCCTTTAGCTTTTTCTTATCTGTGAAGCTCTTTATCTGACCTTCAATTCTGAATGATAGCTTTGCAGGATAAAGTAATCTTGGTTGTAGGTTCTTGCTATTCATCACTTTGAATATTTCTTGCCACTCCCTTCTGGCCTGCATATTTCTGTTGAGAAATCAGCTGACAGTCGTATGGGTATTCCTTGTAGGTAACTAACTGCTTTTCTCTTGCTGCTTTTAAGATTCTCTCTTTGTCTTTAACTCTTGGCATATTAATTATGATGTGTCTTGGTGTGGGCCTCTTTGGGTTCCTCTTGTTTGGGACTCTCTGGGCTTCTTGGACTTGTCAGTCTATTTCTTTCACCAGGTAGGGGAAGTTTTCTGTCATTATTTCTTCAAATATGTTTTCAATATCTTGCTCTCTCTCTTCTGTTTCTGACACCCCCCGCCCCCATAATGTTGGTACTTTTGAAGTTGTCCCAGAGGCTCCTTACACTGTCTTCATATGAATACATATCTTTTTTGCTCTTCTGATTGGTTGTTTTTTGCTTCCTCATATTCCACATTGCTGATTTGATTCTCAGAATTTTCAACTGTATTGTTGAATCCCTGCAAATTATTCTTTATTTCAGTAAGTGTATGCTTAATTTCTGACTGTCTGAAATTCTTTTTCATGTCTTTGAAATTCTCATTAAGATCTTTGAAAGTCTCACTGAGTCTCTTGAGCTCTCATTAAAATTCTTGAGCATCTTTATAACCATAGTTTTGAACTCTGTATCTAGTAGTTTGTTTGCTTCCATTTCATTTAGCGTTGTTTTTTTTTTCCTGGAGTTTTCTTCTGTTCTTTCATTTGTGACATGTTTCTTTTTCTCTGCATTTTGTTTGCTTCCCTGTGTTTGTTTCTATGTATTAGGTAGAGCTGCTATGACTTCTGGAATTGGCAGAGTGGTCTTGTGTAGTAGGTGTCCTGCGGGGCCCAGTGGCTCAGCCTCCCGAGTCACTTGAGCTGGGCATTCTAGGTGCACCCCAGTATTGGCTGTGTGCACAGTCTTGTTGTAGTTGAGCCTTGATTGTTGTTGGTGTCACTGGGAGGCGTTGACCTCCAGGCCAATTGGCTGTCAGGACCAGCTTGTGACTACAGTAGTAGAGCTGATGTGCAAGAGACACCCCTATGGAGCAGGACTTGCTTCAGTGGGACTTAGGTGTTCACTGAGTCTGCCCCTTGAAAGTGTCACTTGTGGATGTGTAGAGCTATAATCTGGTATGGTCTGAAGCTGTCCACTGGGTGCATTGCCTCTGGGTCCTCCCAGGAGGTATAAAGTCAGCCACTACCTGGGGCTACCTGGCAGGAGCTACAGAGCAATTTGCAGTTCGCTGTTACTTGTGTTGGGCTTGGAAGTGCCCAAATGAAGCCAAGCTGTGAAGCAAGGCAGGCTCTGCTAGTATTGGGTCTTGCTGATGCCAGCTGCTGCTTGTCTGAGAGATTTTAGGAAAGTCTGAAGCCTGAGCCAGGACAGGCCATTCATATGGAAAATTGCTGCAAACAGCTTGAGTGGGGCTGCAAATTGGATGGGAAGGGATCTTAGGGAATCACCAGGGTGGAGCGAACAGTGTGAGCCAGGCTGATGGGAACTCAGATATGGCTGCCAGTCAGCTCTGCTATGGCAGCAGTCTCAGTATAGCAACAATGACATCTGCCAGCACTTTTGTCTGGGAGAAAGCCGCCCTCTAGTTCTTGCCCCGGTGCCAGACAATCCAGTTCCTTCCTGTATGTCCCTGGATCCCCCTCACGCTAATACCCCAGCGCTGGAACTCAGAGGGAGCAGGACAGTGTAAGTTTGTGTACCTGCCCTTTAAGAGAACTGCCTGGGTCTCCTGCAGACTCCGTGTCACTCAGCCACGATCTCCTGCTGGTTTTTATAGCCCGAAGTTACAGGGGCTTCTCTTCCTAGCTCTTGGACCCTGGGCTGGGAGGCTCGTGTGGGGCTGGGATCCCTTGCTTCTCAAGGGAGGCCTCTGCAGCCCAGATATCCTTCCCAATTAAAAAAACACCAATGTGGGTGTTGGACCAGCCTGTTCTGCACCTCTGCCCCTCCTTTTAGTCTCAGTGTGCTTTCTTCTTCTCTAGTTGTAGGACTTCCGGTCAGCCAGGTTTCAGGTGGTTCTGAATGATGGTTGTTTGTATTTTAGTTGTAATTTTGATGTGGTTGTGGGAAGTAGCAAGTACCGGTGTTTACCTATGCTGCCATCTTGGTTCTCCTTCTCTGTTAATAGTCTTTAAAAACATTTGGTGCCCTGGCCGGTTTGGCTCAGTGGATAGAGTGACGGCCTGCGGACTGAAGGGTCCCATGTTCGATTCCAGCCAAGGACACATGCCTGGGTTGTGGGTTCTGATTGGTTGCAGGCACATCCCCAGTGGGAAGTGTGCAGGAGGCAGCTGATCGATGTTCCTCTCTCATCGATGTTTCTAACTCTTTTTCCCTCTCCTTTCCTCTCTATAAAAAATCAATAAAATATATTTTTAAAAAAACATTTGGGAAGGAGAACTTAGTAAACGGGGATATAAATTTTCATACTGATCTGTAGAGTACTGCTATGTGGAAAACTTTGTTTTTTCTCAACAAACTAATACCAGGTTACTGCTTTGTACTACTCTGTACATAGACTAATAGGGGACTTTGGGAGAAAATAATGAAGTATAAAATACAGTTCTGCCTTAAGAAGCTGAGTTTAGTCAGATAGATGAGAGAGTGAAAGATAAGCAATGTAGTGTAATCTGCAAATGATATATGATTTGTATAAACAATATGTGCTCTCGGATTTTGAAGAGCAGTCACTGGCCTGGAATGATAGGGAAAGGCTTCATGGAAAAGGGAAGCCTTCAGATGAGCCTTGGTGGGTGGGTAAAAGTTGCACTGGAAGAAATAGTTCATCATGAATAATGTTATAGGAAGATGGAAAGGCTTGTTGGGAGTCTAAATGGGCCTGGTGATTGAAAAATTTAAATTGGGGATGATGGGAAAAAGTAGTTGGTCAAGCTTTGGAGACTTTTAAATGTCAGGTTAGGATTTTGTTTCATTGTCCAATATGTAGATTAAGTCCACTTTTGTTCTTGTTCTCAAAACTCTGATTGATATTTTTACAGTCAAAGCATCAGAATTGTTACAAAGTTTTCTGCTTTTAAAATTTCATTCTTTCTCTCCCCCCCCCCCCTCGCCCCAAGGTAAAAGACTTTTATTGGATTTTAGAGAGAAAATACTTCCTAAAGGGGGGGGAGGGGTCTTGTAAATGAATGGGAGATTTTACAAATACCATTTAATAGAGATTTTAAAGAGATAGTATAGATCATTTTTTACTGTATAATTTAATTGATTACAAGAATCAGTAAAAAAAAGAATATGAGGTGATTTTCTTTAGATATGATAGTGCTAAAACCCTTCTGTAAAGCATATAACGAGTTGAGCTACTTCTGAAAGTTTTTCCCCCCTAATGTCTTATGATAAAAGTTTCTGAAAAATATTATTTCCAGACTCTTTTTTTCCTTCTTCCACGTTAGTATCTTCAGATTATAAGAAACAGATACCCAATGAAACTTCTGCTGGAAATGAAAGAGATTCATCAGCTATACCACAAAATTGGTCATTCCAAGATCATTACAGAATGTATTCACCCATAATATACCGAGCCCTCTGTGAGCATGTGCAGACTCAAATGTCACTGATGAATAATTTGGCTTCAAAGAAGAACCCTAATGGAATTCCTGCTATACCTTGCCACATTGTGTCTGGTTCTGGTTAGTATGAATGATGTTTTTTAAAAGCATAAATATAAACTATAATTAAGTTGTTTGATTATTGTATATGCAGTATGGGATGTGAATGATTTTTCTCTCTTCTTACCTTATAGAATGTCAGGCAACTCCACCTTCTAGTTATGGCTTATCTACTTCCACTCCAGTCCAGTTACCTCAGCCACCACACTGCCCTCCAATGGTTCATTCTGTAGGTACAGTTTATATACTACATAAGTAATTTGCTTTTAGAAATTGTTATCTTTAGAGAGAATTTTGAAGTTATTGATTGTATGTATCTCAATGCCCTAAGACAGCGGTTCTCAACCTGTGGAATGCGACCCCTTTGGGGGTCGAATGACAGTTTCACAGGGGTCGTCTAAGACCATTGGAAAACACCTATTTAATTACATATTGTTTTTGTGATTAATCACTATGCTTTAATTATGTTCAATATCTAATAATGAAAATACATCCTGCATATCAGATATTTACATTATGATTCATAACAGTAGCAAAATTAATTTTGGTAGTAACGAAAATAATTTTATGGTTGGGGTCACCACAATATGAGGAACTATGTTAAAGGGTCGCAGCATTAGGAAGGTTGAGAACCACTGCCCTAGGATGTATAAAGAACATTGATTTTTTTTCCCAAGTTATTTTTTAATACCCAAGTTGTTTTACTTATTTCTTAAGAACAATAGTGAGGGGAAAGTGGGAGAAAAGATCAATAGAAAAAAGAAATCACTCATACCCACCACCCAAACACAATTGCTGTTAACACAGTGATAATCATTTAATTCTCTGTGTAGATTTTGTTTTTTGGTTTTTATTTGTTAAGTCTGCTTTTTTAAAAAAAATATTGTTATAATTAAATGTGTACACTTTTATGTTCTGCTTTTTTCACTTAACATTTTATTGTGAACATGTTTATTTATATACATTCTGTAAATTTTTAATAAGTTGATTAAACTTTGTTTAGTGGAAATACTATAGTCTATGTAATTACTCCCCTATGGTAGACATTAATCAACAGTTTTTTACTACCATAACATTTCTGTTTGTGCAAAAATCTTTGCATATGTCTGAGATTATTTTCTTAAAATTAAATTCCCCAAAGCAGAATTTTGTTTTTAGTCTCCAAGTAGACTAATTTTTTATGCCTTTACCATTAAACCATGTGCGATATTTATAAACAGTCTATTTTAGTCATGGCTTTATTATGTTCTCATATTGCAGAGTAAGCAAATTTACTTTTACAAAACTATAATGTCAGTGCTCATGTTTTTGAAACTTGTTTTTTTCTTTCTTTAGGAAGTTCAGACTGATGGTGACAACCAGTTTGCATCACAACATAACACAATTCCTGTGAACTGCACTGATATTCTAAGGAATTCTTTCAGTTCTAGTCTTGGAGTTCAGTGTAGCCTGCCTCAAACTGACAAACCAACTATTCCGGCTTTTGAGCAGCTGGATCTTACTAATGAAATTCTGCCACAACAAGAAGTTCCTAAGGAACCAGACCTATTAAAGTGTTTCCAAACATATATGAATTTGTTGCGTTCTCAACCAGACCGTCAGACAAACCGAAGCCCCACTCTATTACTGCCAACTTCCTTGGCCACTAATGAAGAAAATTGTGCCAAAGAGCAAATAGGAGAGGTCACAACTGAGGGAAAGGATTCAAATATGCATGTGCGAGATTCAAGAATAAAGGGTGTCCAGAAATCAAAAAATGGGAATGAGAGTGCTGAAAAAATTAGAACTATAAAATATTTGTTGGGAGAGCTGAAGGCCCTAGTAGCAGAACAAGGTAGATGAGTATCTATATATGTAAAAGCCTAACACATGAATTGTCTCCTCAGGAGTTAGACCGGGAGTTTGATCACTCACTATGATGTGTGCTGACCACCAGGGAGTGGTGCGGAATGAAGGAAGGCCCCAGGCGGTAGCTGGCAGCCAGGGAAGGGAGGTCCCGACCAGCACCTGGAAGGCCCCGATTGGCCCTGATCGCTGGCCAGGCCTAGGGACCCTCTGCCTGTGCATGAATTTCATGCACCGGGCCTCTAGTTTCTTTACTAATAACCAACTATTCTAATGCTTAACAAATCTCACTGTGAGAAGTAACCCAAACCTTTTTATTCCCTTTTCATTTAACTTTTGAGATTTTTTTATTAGATCATGGAAAATGTCTTAGGTGGTGTTATGAGATATTTGAGCCAGGTTGTATTCACTGGTTTGCATCATGTGTGTGTATTCTAAATAATGGCTTTTGCTTAGCGTGAGCTACAGAGCTGTCATCTTAGAAAGCATAGTAATTGATTATAGAAGCACTGATTGAATGCCTAATATTTGCAGACTGAGAAAATATTTCAAAGCTTTAAAAAATATCTATAAGAATATAGCACTATTATTCCAGAGGTTTGATACATTAATTTTCAGACCCACAACTTACCACTTACCCAAAACATAATAACAATAATAAGTTACAGTATTCACTATCACTTATTAAACATTTACCATATGCCTGACACTGTGCTGTTTTACGTGCATTATCATAGTAACAATAATGATAGTAACAGTATTCACTATTACTTATTAAACATTCACCATATGCCTGACACTGTGCTAAGTGTTTTATGTGCATTATCTCATTTAATCCTCTCAGCAACCCTATAAGGTACTATTATCTCCCTTTAACCATGAAGGAATTTAGGCTGCAGGAGTTAAGTAATTTGACTAAAGTTATTTTGCTAGAAAGTGGTAGAGCTCAGGTCACTGCCTCCAATATTTATGAGCGAAACCACGGTACAAATGATTGGTAGAGGACTGCTTAGTAATTGGGCATAGTTGTTTACTGTGTGTATAAACTTTGCATCAGGGTGTTTAAATATCTGTGAGTTATTTTTGTAACAATATATTTCCTAATTTCTTTTAGGTATCAGCTAGTTAAAAGTATAATTATTAAACGTTTTCAGTCAATAAAATATTTGAATAGAAATGAAGGGAGAAAAATAAAAGACAAAAAATCTAAATTCCACTTTCTACCTGTGTCTGCCACCTCCAAAACCATCCAGTTTTCCCAATTAATAAAAAGAAGGGATACTGCTATCAATGAGGTGTGGCTAGTTATGTTAAATCTCGTTTATAAAATTAAATAATAAAACCTCATATTAGTTTACCTTCTCTCAATATTTTGCCAAATTGAATTGCCTAAAGTGAATTATTTGCAATAGAATAAAAGATTGTGTTGTAAATACGAATACTGTATTAATTATAGGAAACCTGTTAGCAATTATTGGATTCTAGTAGTCCTTTGGCAGTGTGAACTAAGAGGCAAGTGTAAACTATCTTCCTATTAGATACTTCAACTGAGGAATATCACTAATATAACAATGCTGTGATTTAAGATTCATCTTTAGTGTCTGAATTTAATTTCTTCAGAATTTTTATGAATAGGCAAGCAGCAGGAAAGAGGAAAATAGGGTCTGTGTATTCAATTTAGAAATAATCTGAAAATTTTTCTTGTTTAGCAATACACATGAATAGTCTTATTCAAAACCAACTTACAATATGTTTTTACTCATTTCTTCTGTCTTTTATAGAGGATTCAGAAATTCAGAGACTGATTACAGAATTGGAGGCATGTATATCTCTACTTCCAGCAACTAGTGGAAACAAAAATACTCAAGTTGAAATAGCACTGGCCATGCAACCACTAAGAAGTGAAAATGCTCAGTTACGCAGGTGAGAATTGCTCGGAATATTTTTGTCTCTATTGCAGAGATGTTCCATAGCCAGAACAAAGGTGCCAAATGAAATACGTGGGGCCCCATCAGAACAGAAGATTTATTGTCAGTATTACTGTGTTTCTGCTTTTTCCCCCCTGCTTTTTAAACATTGCTTGCATTCTTTAACATTTCCATTACTTCTGCCTATTGGTACATATTTACCCCCAACTCTTACACCTCTGTTATCACTTGGTTGATGGTGTATAGAGAGCAAAATGAATTATTTCAGGGTATTTTTTAGGCTAGTCTAAGCTATGCAGCAGTAGCTAAGTCCAAAATCTTAGTGGCATAACAGCAAAAGGTTATTTCTCCGTCACAGCAAGACTAGCATGGGTCATCAGAGGCTCTCTTTCATCTTATGGCTCAGGATTTAGTTTCCCTTCATTATAAGGCCATTGTCTCAGTGTTTTCCAGGAAAAAGAGAATATGGATATGGCACACTGACTCTTACACGTCTCCGCTCAGAAGTGACAGTCTCACTTATTATATTTTGTAGGCTGAAAAGAGGCATAGGCCCTGCCTTATATAAACATCTGGGGCATAAATTTTCCCCATATTTCTTATTCAGGAAAGGAGAGCCTGATATGGGTGAGCACCAGTAGCCCCATCACACTCAGACATAGAAAAAAAACTCATTCCAATTGCTTTTTAAGATGGAAACTCATTTCCATCTTATATATTGGAATTATAGTTTTAATTTATTTAGAAAAGATGTAAACCAGGGATCTAATCTAGAAATCACTTAACATATTATCAATAATATCTTAAATTTGAGTGTTTCGGTGATGGACCACCAAGGTCACCACCTCAGTGTCTGTTTATCAGTATAGTTTGCAGAGAACTGGAGCACATCTTCTGCAGCACTGTGGTGTGAGTGTGCCTTCAGAGGGCATTGCAGTTGCATGTGCTATAGACGCTGCATCAATAGGTAGGACCTGGAAGGACCTGCACAGAAACTGGAAAGCAATAGAGTAGGATTCTTAGTTGTAAAGTAGCTTAAGTCCCTGGATCTGGAGCCTGCAAGACACGACACTCAGTGAGATTTACTTGTTTAAGATTATTTCTCTAATAATCATTAGTCTCTAGATCAGTGGTCCTCAAACTTTTTAAACAGGGGGCCAGTTCACTGTCCCTCAGACCGTTGGAGGGCCGGACTATAGTTTAAAAAAACAACAACTATGAACAAATTCCTATGCACACTGCACATATCTTATTGCGGACTGGAAGGTCCCAGGTGCGATTCCGGTTAAGGGCATGTACCTGGGTTGCGGGCACATCCCCAGTAGGAGATGTGCAGGAGGCAGCTTATCGATGTTTCTCTCCCATCGATGTTTCTAACTATCTCTCTCCCTTCCTCTCTGTAAAAAATCAATAAAAAAAATATATTAAGGCCGTAGTTTGAGGACCCCTGCTCTAGATACTATGATATATGATAGGGTTGTGGGGTTTAAATTCTTATAATATTGTCTTCTAAATGATCTCTATAATAATAGCATTAGTTTTTCAAAATCAAAACCAAGAGTAAATAATAATAATGTTAAAAGCCAGTACTACATCTAACATTTATTTTTAAATCCTCACCCAAGGTTATATATTTTTATTGATTTTAGAAAGAGAGAGGGAGGAGAGAGAGAGAGAGAGAGACAAAGAGAAACATTGATGTGAGAGAGCAACATCGATGGTTGCCTCCAGTACATGCCCCCACCAGGGATCCAGCCGCAAGTTGGATATGTGCCCTGACTGGGACAACGCTCCAACCAAGCCACACAACCAAGCCAGGGCTTAACAACCTTTATATGTGTCATCTCTTTAAATTCTTACAGCAGCTCTATAAGGTAGGTATTATGTTATTCTCATTTACAAATGAAATCAAGGTACAGAAGTTATGTAACTTGCCCAAGGTCACATACCTAAGAAGTAACAGAAACAAGACTCAAACCTGGGCAGTTTGATTTTTTAGAGCATAATCATCTTAATTTCTATACCTCTACATTGCCTCTGCTAGAAAATAGAGATTAACTTATTTATACTGCAGTATTTAGGTGAATTTTGTAAAACAAAAGAATATGCTATAAGCCATCTATACTAATAAAAGCCTATGTGGTCATCATGCCCTCATGCCCTGATGCCCTCACACCATAGCAATTCATCACCAGGAAGCTGCGTGCGCAGTGGGCACGCGCATGCAGGTGGGAGGGGACTTGACGCTGTGTGTGCAGCATGGAGGTGGGTCCTGGTGGCTCTGTGGGGAGCCGTGGAGGCAGATCCCGGTGGCTCCTTGTGTCGTGGAGGCAGGACCCCCAACTCCAGCCTACCTCTTTGTGGCAATCCATCGAGGAGCCCTGGATGGGTGGGCAGGGCCTACCTCTTTGGGGCGGTTGATTGCAAGGCTCCTGCACTGTGAGAGGGCACAAGCCAGGCTGGGGAACCCCCTTTTCAAGGGCACAAATTTCGTGCACCAGGCCTGTAGTTTAAAATAAACAAGCATGTTTTTAAAGATATCACTATCAAATAATTGGTGAAGTAAATGAGCAGAACTTATTCTCAGATACTACTTTAACTTAGTGATCATGGGAAATATCAATAGTTATTAGCTATTTCTATTCCTTAGAAGATTTTAGAGCTGTTTTAAGAGCTTATTTATAAACCCCTTAAGAAAATGATACCACATTATTGGTCATTTGCTTTTAATTCTTTTTAAATGTATTATTTTGATATTTTGAACTAATTCTTCAGACTTGGCACCAGAGTTTTTGGCTCTGTATCCTTAGAGGACAAAGATTATATAGTATATTGCCATTGTTTACTTGACTTTCTAAAAAATGAAGTTATTGAAGAAATGAAGAATTTGTCAGATATATGCTCTTTTTTAGCAGATTGAGGTTTCCAGCACAAGTGTAGGAATTTTTGTGCCTCTTTGGAAATCTTAATTTAGAAAGAATCATCCATAATCTCCATTTACAATGAAAGTTGGAATGCATTGGCTCATTCAAAAATGTTTTTCAGCACGTTCTAACAAAGTTTTCTTTTTGTTTGTGCATTTAGCAATTACATGTTCCTTTTTAGCCAGAAAGTGATCTTTCAGGGTTTTCTTGGAGTTTATTGCCATCTTGTGGCTTTTATAAAAATAGCTAGATGCATTGTTTCTATGGCAACTGGGCAACTGGGTCATTGATAGCTGGACAGTTTTTATGTGGATTCCTGACACAGCTCAACATTTAGCCCTCCTGGTCCTTACCCACAAAGTGTCTGCAGCGCCCCATTCAAGTGACCTCCAAAAGCCTTGGCACGTTTCTAAATTTCCTGTATATGGCTTGGAGGGGTACTACTTCATTTAGGAACCAGCAGCTAGAGAGTGCCTTAATATTTATAGTGTAAGTTAGAATTCATGACCACTTCCTGATCTGAGATTCAAATACAAGACCATTATGTACCCACACAGAACAAGAAGTGAAATGCAGTAGCATTCAAGCTTTTGATTTTATCATTTGACAGATGGTAACATAATTCTTCCAGGTCGAAGCTACTAAAGAAATACTAAATTATTTGTTTTTTATTTCACTTTATTTTTGAGTTCAAAGATGTAATGGGAAAGAGCCAGTGAGTTAAGATTTAGACATGCTGAATGTGTCATTTAGACCATCTGGACATATGTATGGTACAAATAGAACATAGGCTTATGATTCAGGCTAGAAATGTAGACTTGGGAGTTTTTCACTGAACTCGTGTTTATTGAGCTTTTACTATATATTTCGCATTGCTTTTGACACCAGAGTCATGGTGATTAAAAGCAAGTGATTTATTATCAGTGTAGAAGTAATAAATTCACCAGGAAGGTTTAAAGCGTGAACACAGCCAAGAGTGAATTGGTGGAGAATAACAGCTTTTTAACACAGCAAGAGGAACCTGCGAAAGAAACCTGAGAAGGAACTAATAGCAAAGTAGCAGAAAAACTAGGAGAAAATGATGTTACAAAAGCTTTGGGAAGAAAAAATTTATAGGAGAGATCACTGCATAAAAAAGGACAAAGGTGGATCAAGAATAAACATCACAAGATGAATTGCCCCAAACAAACTTGAAACAGTATTCCACAATCTCTAGGAAATTAATAGAACCTTTTTTAGAGGCAGAAAAAGAGAGATTGAGAGAGTAAGAATTCTTAAAGAAGACCAGACAGTAAAAGGAGAAGAAAAGTGAATTTGATGAGATCAAGAAAATAAAAGAGAAGCAAAAACATATTACAAAAATGAATGCCCCATTCGAAACAACAGCAAATTAAGCAAACATGAAATCAGGGATGTTATCATCTATAATAATAAAAGGGTAATATGCTAATTAGACCAAACATCATTCCGGACATCCTTCCTGATCAAGCTGGGGGCGGAGGGAAGCAGGCCCGGCTCCTGGGTGTCTGCCAGCAGCTGGAAAAGGAAAGCCCAGGTCCTGGATGCCAGAAGGAAGCCGGTGCCAGCAGCCGGGGGAAGGAAGGCCTACTCCTGCACAAATTTTCGTGTATCAGGCCTCTAGTGTTCCTTAAGAACCTAAGCAATATAAAGGCTGAGTTTGTTGTTGTTTGGGTTTTATTTTTCTTCTCCCCCAGATAATCTTTCTGCTTCAGTTTCTACTAAATTAATAGTGTCACCTAACAGTCTTAGCTTGCTTCTCTTCCCAAACTCTTTATAAAAATAATTTATTAATTTATTTTTATTGTGGTAAAATATATGATATAATACTTATTTTTTAACCATTTTAACCATTTGTAATTTCACTTGTATTAAATATACTCATAATGCTGTCTTTCCATAACACTATTTCATCACCAGTATAAACTCTGTATCTAATAAGCAGTAATTCCCCTTCTCCCCCAGTAACTTCTTTCTGTTTCGATAAATTTAAGAAGACTGAATTTTTCTCTTTTGTTGCTGTTTTTCCATTGCTGAGAATTGTGACTAACACCCACTCTAATAAATACTTGTTAAATGACTGAACACATGGTAGATAGGCTTGACGAAATACTACAAAACAAAATAAAAAGAAATAATCCAAAAATTATTATAAATAAGAGGATACATTTGGAAGATAAGCAAAATAATATAAAATTAGCATAATTAGTGTTCCTGAAAAAGAGAACAAAACAAATGTATTAGACAATATCAAAATATACATAAATGGAAATTTAATAATCTAAAGATGTGTCAGCTGATCAATAGGACATACAGGATCTCAGAAAAACTATCAAAATGATCAACACCAAGACATGTTGATAAAGTTACTTCACCTTAAGAACAAAAAATTAACTTTTATAGACACTCAGTTTTCACAGCAGTGTTCATTGCCTGAAGATCATAGAACATCATTTACCAAGGGAGAGAAAGTATGCCCCAAGAATTTTATATGTGGTCAGCTGCCCTTTTAGTGTAAAGGCAATAGTCATATTCTCAAGTATGCAAATAGTTAGGAAATGCAACACTGTTGGACTAGAAAAAAATTGTTCAGTTGCAAAGTCCATTTGATCAAGATACGAATTCACATAAAGGAGTGGATTAGAAATGAACACTGCATCTAAGACAACTGTGGGAACTATGGTTACAGAATATAATGTGTTAGTAATCTTGACAATGTAAACTTTACTTCTTTTATTTTAAGTTATTTAGGAATGTGAGTTTTTTCTTTTTAAGTAGAGAAATATTTGCCTAAAGTTCATTAGTGAGTTCTGGTTTTACTCATTACTTTTCCTTCCATTAAAATCACATAATCCTAAATTCAGTATGTATCATATTTAAAAATTCTGTATAGCTATTTTTTCTTTCTATACCAGAAAAATGTCTAAATAATATCCAGCAAATAGTGATTGATATTCTATTCAGCATTGTGCTAGAGAATCTAGCCAATGCAATAAGGCAAGAAAAGAAATAGGAGCTAGCCACATTGCAAAAAAGGAAGTAAAACTGTCTTATTTACAGATGACATGATAGTGTTTGTAGAAAATCCTACAGAATCTACAAAAAAGCTACTAGAATTAAAAAATGAACTTAGCAAAGTTGTAGGGTATGAGATCAGTATACAAAAGCCAGTTATATTTGTATGAATTAGCAGTGAATAATTTGAAAAGCGATTTTAAATCATTACAATTTATAGTAGAATAAAAAATATGAACAATTAGGAATAAATTGGATAAAAGATGTGCACCATGAGACACCACTGCATACCCAGTAGAATAGCTAAAATTTAAAATAACTGGCAGCCATCATTTTGGCCCTCGTGACTTTTAGTTCCCTGGGAGCTGCCATTTTGAAACAGCAATGGTCAACCCCTTCCTTTAAATTAGCCAATCGTGAAAGACTGAGCCTAAGCTCCAATCAAGAGTGAGGGACAGGTCATATGTGTCTGGAGTATAAAGCTGAGTGGACTGCCTGCTCAGGGTATGTGTGCTCCCAGACCATGTGTGTGCAAAAAAAAACAAAAAAAGACCATACCAAGTGTTAGTGGGGATGTGGAGGAACTGAAACTTTCATAATTTACTGGTGGGAATGAAAAATGGTGTAATGACTTTGGAAAAGTTTTTCAGCTTTTCTTAGAAATTAAAGATACCATATGATCCAGTCATTTCCTCCTAGGTTTTTACTCAGAAGTGAAAGCATATGGATTTGTTTTGAATGTTCATAGAAAACAATACAAATGTAGATATCATACAATAGAATACCACTCAGCAATAAAAAGAAAGGAACTATTGGTACATGCAACAGCATGGATGAATCTCGATATAATTGTGCTGAGTGGAAATAGTAAGGCTAAAAGTACATATTGTATGATTCCATACAATTGTATGTGTATATGTATAATATAAGACTCTAGAAAATGCAAACTGATCTATAAATCAGTGATTATCTGGGTAGGGGGTGTTATGAGATGGGGCATGAGGACATTTTAGGTGATAAATACCTTAATTGTGGTGATGGCTTCACCATATCATATGTCAAAACTAATCAAATTATATACCTTAAATATGTGTAGTCTTGTTTATCTCATTAAAGCTATATTTAAAAAGAATGAATGAACTGCCCTGACCAGTGTGGCTCAGTTGATTGGAGTGTCCTCTTGTGCACTGAAAGGTTGCAGGTTCAATTCCAGGTCAGGGCATATACCTAGATTGCAGGTTTGATCCCTAATTGGGACACAGACAGAAGGCAACCAATTGATGTTCTCTCTCACAACGATGTTTCTCTCTCCCTTCCCTCTCTCTAAAGTCAATAAGCATATTCTCAGGTGAGGATTAAAAAAAGAATGAACTAAAAAAGAAACATTTGCCTAAATGTCTACAGTTCTTTTGCTTTGTTAAAGTATACCTAAATATAATATACTAGAGGTCTGGTGCATGAAATTCATGCATGGGAGGGGGTTGTCCCTCAGCCTGGCCTTTACCTTCTCCGATCTGGGACCCCTTGGGGGATGTCTGACTGCCAGTTTAGTCGGACATCCCTCTCGAAATCCGGGACCGCTGGCTCCTAAACACTTGCCTGCCTGATTGCCCCTAACTTCTGCTTGCCAGCCTGATCACCCCCTAACCGCTCCTCTGCCAGCCTGATTGATGCCTGACTGCTCCCCTGCCAGCATGATCGTCCCCAACTGCCCTCCCCTCCCGGCCTGATCACCCACAACTGCCCGCCCCTGCTGGCCTTATCGCCCACAACTGCCCTCCCCTATGGTGACCCACCTCCTCCACTGGGCCCCGCCACCACTGTGCACATGGCCATCTTGTGACAGCCATCTTTTGATGATGTTCGTGTGTGATGCGTGAGGGTGTCATGACCACCTAGGCTATTAGTATAGATAATATTTTTTAAAAGCATGCATAATTACACTTTTCTAAAAGAGTCTCTTTGTTATGTACTTTTAAAAATCATATATAATTTTTAAAAATACAAGAATCATATTTTAAAAGCCTGACCTTGAAAGCTGAGAATCAGAGGGAAGGAGAATAGCTAATGGTACAGTTAGGTTGGAGGGAATGTTTTTTTAATTATGAGAACCATTTATTATGCTCCTCAGCTCAGGCACATGAGCCAATAAAGAGGGAGAAGCTGAAGATGGAGAAGATAAAAGGAATGGAGTAAGAGCAGAGTCCTTAGGGCATAGGAGGAGCTGGGATTCAGGGAGTTGATGAGGCCCCCTTTCTCTAAGACTAGAAACAAAGTTAGGATTAGTATATATATGGGTAAACTTGTGCACCCTGGGACAGAGGGATAACAGAGTTTGTCCCCAAACCTTGTTATTTTTAATGAAAATAAGAAAGTATCCTGTTGAAAGGAAGGTAGGAATGTGAGGTTTATGAGTGATAAGTTGAGATTGGCTATGTTGGCACAAGAATGTGACCAGGGACATACAAAAAGATTGTCAAGCAAAGCTTCTATCACCTACTTGGTGTGTAAGAGGACCTTGGCACCTACTGTTTGTTGGAAAATACCAAAAGAAGTATTCCGTTTGGAGTTATGGATGACCAGTCTGCTGCCTTTTCTAGATCTGCTCTCTGTTGTCAAGGGGAAACTTCAGAAAAGCAGTATTCTGTTTTTTAAAAATTGAGTTATATTATGATGTTGTTCTATAGCTTGCTATTTTTCACTTCATAATGTATCTATCCATGTCAGTACATATGAATATCTTTTTTAAAAAAATATGTGTCTGAGAGTATTAGTATCAATATACAATAATTTATGTACCATTTTTCGTTTCCAACCTCTCAGTATTAAATATTGCTGTTGTGAACATCCTTATATGTATTTACAAAATTTAAACAGGACATTACAAAACATGTAGAAGTTTTGCACATGTACAGCTATTTCTGAAACTAAATAGTTTACTTAGAATTGTTTTGCTAAAAGTTATGAAACAGTTTACATTTTGTTGCCATCCAAAATGACTATTATACCAATAGACTCCCACCAATTGAGATAATTCATTTTCCTATACCACATTTTCCTCACCAACAAATAATGTTATTTCCTTTTGTTTTGGCCAATCTTGTGACCATAAATATCTCGTGGTGGTTGTTTTTTAATATGTTTTTCATAAAGAGAAGAAGGGAGAGAGAAAGAAACATTGATCGGCTGCCTCCTGCATGCACCCGACCTGGGATCGCACCCGCAATCTGGGTTTGTGCCCTGACCAGGAATTGAACTGGCCACCTTTTGGTGCATGGACGACACTCAAACCAACTGAGCCACACCAGCCAGGGCAATATCTCCTGTTTTAAACCTGCATTTCTTTATATTAGTGAGGCTGAGCATTTTTCACATGCTTATAGACCATTTCTGTAGAAATAGACTTATGTGAATTACCATTCTTATCCTTGATCACTTTTTACTGCCTTTCTTACTGATTGGCAGGAGCTTGTTAAATGTATGGACCTCTTGTTTGTGATATAGTGGAAGGTATTTTTCACTTCATAATGTATCTTGGAGGTCTTTCCATGCCTGGGTTGCAGGCTTGATCCCCAGTAGGGGGTGTGCAGGAGGCAGCCAAGCAATAATTATCTCTCATCATTGATATTTCTAGCTCTCTCTCCATCTCCTTTCCTCTCTGAAATCAATAAAAATATTTTTTTAAGTTTCCAGTTTTGACATAGTTAAATCTTTTATTCTTTCCATTTATGGTTGCTAGATTTTGAGTCTTATTTAGGAAATGCCTTCCCCACTTTAAGATTTTATAACTTTCTTCCAGAACATATAGTTGGTTTTGTTTGTTGTATATTTTATATTTCTTTCTTTAATCTGTCTGGAATTAACACAAGTAAATGATGTGATTCAGTAACAAAAATAAATAATGTAGAATATTTTCAGGTAAGTAATTCTGGAAATATACTAGAGATAACCTTTAATGTTAACCTCTTATAAGTAAAACACTTGTAGTTCCCTCTGTATCTTCATATTTGTGAAGCAGCTATACATAGTGTGAAGTTCATTTGTAGGGCAAAGTTGCTGCTTATTAGCATTCTTTTTATTTAAACAGGACATTAACTTCTCCATCCGACAAAGAAATTATTAAAAGCATAGATAACTTTCCCAATTTTTTCAGTGTGTGACAAACTAAGCAGATAGATACCTGATAGCAGTCAGTCCTGGAGGTATTCTAATACATTGTTATGACAGATATGTTAAAAACTAGATCATTGCTATAGTAGTGAAAATACAGAGAAGATAGAAGAAGAAGAGATAGGAAATAAAAGAGGGAAAACAAGGAAATCATTGAAAAGATAAAAGCATTTAATAAGTGAACAGGTAAAAATCAGAAGTTAACCTTTTAATCTCAGGCCTACAGATAATGGTAATAGTGTGGTTTTGTTTATTTGTGTGTATGTTTTCTTTTGTTTTGGGGATAATATGGACTTCTGCTCTCCTCTTGGATACCACTGTTTGTGTTATCATTTTTAATAGGCTGTCAAATGTACATTGTTAAATGAGCTTTGGATTCTTGTATTCATATTCATATTTCTTCATTATTTCCTTTAGGCAATTGAGAATTTTGAACCAGCAACTTAGAGAACAAGGAAAAACTAAAAAGGCATATGGTTCTCAGGAATGCAACCTTGAATGTAGGTAAAAGAACTTTAAGAACTGCCCTTGCCGGTGTTGCTTAGTGGTTAGAGAGTTGGCCTATATACCAAAGAGTTGCAGGTTCCCAGTCAAGGGCATGTACCTGGGTTGCAGGTTCGTGCCCGGACTGGGGCGGGGTGCATGCTGATAGGCAACCAGTGAATGGGTCTTTCTTACATCTTTGTTTCTCTCTCTATGTCCCTCCCTCCCTTCCACTCTTTCTGAAAAAGCAATGGAAAAAATATCCTCTGGTGAAGATTAAAAACAACAAAAAGAATTTTAAGAACTCATGGTAAATTCCTTGTGGCTCTGGAAATATTGATAAAAATTGAGCTTTCTTAATTACTCTGTCGTAAGTGGACTTAGTATTTTTTAATCCTCACCCAAGTATATGTTTTCTGTGTGTGTGTGTGTGTGTTAAATACTAGAGGCCCAATGCACAAAATTTGTGCATGGGGAGGGGGTCCCTTAGCCCAGCCTGCACTGTCTCCAATCCAGGACCCGTCGAGGGGTTTCTGACTGCAATCTGGGACTGCTGGCTCCTAACCGCTCACCTGCCTACCTGCCTGATCGCCCCTAACCCCTCTGCCTGCCTGCTTGCCCCTAACTGCCCTCCCCTGCCAGACTGATTGCCCCTAACTGCCTCGGCCTCGGCCTCTGCCACCGTGGCTTTATCCAGAAGGAAGGCAGGATGACTGGAAGATGTCTGATTGACCGGTCTAATTAGCATATTAGCCTTTTATTAGTATAGATGTTTTTATTGATTTCAGAGAGAAGAAGGGAGAGGGAGAGATAGAAACATCAGTGATGAGAGAGAATCATTGATCTCCTGATTCATAGGTTAATGTTCCATCATTGAGCCACACCAGCCAGGCAAGGATATGTTTTTATTGATTTTATTTTTTTGTTGTTAAGCAGCTGCCTCCTGCACACCTCCCACTGGGGATGTGCTTGCAAACACGGTAAATGCCCTTGACTGGAATCGAACCTGGGACCCTTCACTCTGCAAGCCAACACTCTATCCACTGAGCCAAACTAATTAGGGCTTCTTGTTTCTTAAGGTAGACCTGTAATACTGTGAACTTCCCCCTCAGGACTACTTTCTCTGTGTTCCATTGATTTTGAATTGTGTGTTTATTCATTGTTTTCGGGAAATTTTTGATTTCTACTTTGATTTCATTGGTATTCCATTCACTGTTTATCCATTCGTTTAATAGCAAGCTATTTAGTCTCTATGTGTTTGAATGTTTTTGAGTTTTTTATATCATAGTTGATTTCCAGTTTCATGCTATTGTGATCTGAGAAGATTCCTCATATGATTTCAATCTTCTTTAATTTGTTAAGACTTATTTTGTGTCCTAACATATGGTCTGTCTTTGAGAATGACCTATATACAATTAAGAAGAGTGTGTATTCTGCTGCTTTATATAATATCAATATAATATCAATTATATCCTTCTGATCTAGTGTGTCATTTGTTTTTATTGATTTGAGAGAGAGAAACAGTGATGTGAGAGAGAAACATTGATTGGTTGCTTCCCGTAGTGCCCCAAATGGAACTTGAAACCTAGGTATGTACCCTGACTAGGAACTGAACCTGCAACCTTTTGGTGTATGGGACGATGTTCTAACTAACTGAGCCACCCAGCCTGGGCAGAATTTCTTCTTAATCAAAAATTTAAAAAATAGGAATAGTACTCTTTATTAACATTTAAAATAGTACAGATACAGAAATATGAAAGGTCCATGAAACCGCTTCCCAGTAATATATTCCTTTTCTTTTAAAAAGGCTGTATTTCCACCCTCACCAGTTTGGCTCAGTGGCTAGAGCGTCGGCCTATGGACTGAAGAGTCCCAGGTTTGATTCCAGTCAAGGGCATGTACCTTGGTTATGGGCACATTCCCAGTGGGAGATGTGCAGGAGGCAGCTGATCGATGTTTCTCTCTCATTGATGTTTCTAACTTTCTATCTCTCTATTTAAAAAATAATAAAATAAAATAAAAATAAAAGGCCCACCCAGAGTGGCTCAGTTGGTTGAGCATTGTCCCATGCACTGAAAGGTGCTGGTTCAATTCCTGGTCAGGGCACATACCTGGGTTGCAGGCTTGATCCCCAGTTGGGGAGCATATGGAAGGCAGCCGGTGGATGTTTCTCTCTCAATTGATGTTTCTCTCTCTCTCTCCCTTCCTCTCTCTAAACATGTGCTTGAGTGAGTGTTAAAAAAAAAATGTTTTAATGCCCAAAATACCTATTTGAAAGGAAAGGCATGCCTTCTACCAAACAATTAAAAAAACAAAAGAAGAAAATTTAGTATTAACACAGAACTGCCCAAGCATGTAATTTTTAAGTAAAATCAATATATTCTAATCCTTTTCTTTTTTAAATGCAACTCTTTTCCAGGTTTATACTTTTTATATTTAAAAAATATATATTTTATTGATTTTAGAGAGGAAGGGAGAGGGAGAGAGAGATAGAAATGTCAATGATGAGAGAGAATCATTGATCAGCTCCCTCCTGCACGCCCCCCTCTATGGGTAGAGCCTGCAACTTTGGCATGTGCCCTGATCAGGAATCAAACTGTGACCACTTGGTTCAGAGGTCAATGCTCAATGACTGAATCAAGCCACACCCACCAGGCCAAGTTTGTGCTTTTTAAATTGGGGAAACAATTATTTGATCTGTTTTGTCTTACAGTGTTTTCCCTTCAATCATTGAATAAGTTACTTCAAAATCAATTACAGGAATCACTAAAGAGCCAGGAATTACTACAGAGTAAAAATGAAGAGCTTTTAAAAGTGATTGAAAATCAGAAAGATGAAAACAAAAGATTTGCTAGTATATTTAAAGAAAAAGATGAAACTATACTTGAAAATAAACAGCAATTTGACATTGAGACAACCAGAATAAAAATTGGTATGTATTTGAGCTGTAGTTATGGTCACATTTTTAAAAAGGAATAAGGAAACTGAAACTTATTTGTTGTTTTAGAATTGGAGGAAGCCTTAGTCGATGTGAAAAGCTGCCGGTTTAAGTTAGAAGCTGCTGAAAAGGAAAATCAGATATTGGGAATAACATTACGTCAGCGTGATGCCGAGGTGACTCGACTGAGAGACTTAACCAGGTAATATTGAAATTTGAATAACTTATTCCTTTTAATAGATATATCTATAAACTTTAAAATAAATTTAGACCTGTTCTCTTTCCATTCTTTTGTTAATGTTTTTGCTAACTCCTAATGGTTTTTGTTTTCTGTTTCAAATAAATTACTTTAGAATTTCAAACCTGGCAAATGTTTTCTTAAATCACTTGATTCCAGGAAAAGGGCTCTGATGAGGAGCTAAAGACTTATTTAGCAAAATGGTTAAGAGTGCTCTGACTCTAAAGCTATAGAGACCTGAGTGTAATCCTAGCTATACCATGTTTTAGCTATATGACTTTGAGCAAGTTATTTATCTCTCTATACCTCAGCTGTAAAGTGGGGACATGAATAGGGTTGAGGGGAGGACAAAGAAATAACTCAGGAGAAGCAGTTAGCACAGTAGCCTTCCTGCCATATGATGATGGGTAAGTCATTAGCCTCTTTGAGACCTATTCATCAGTAAAATGAAAGTTGGCACCTACCCTTAAGATTCCTATGTACCTGAACAAGTCTTTACTCAATAAAATCACCTCAATTTTTATATAATATACTAGAGGCCTGGTGCACGAAATTCGTGCATGGGTATAGTCCCTAGGCCTGGCCTGCAATCAGGGCCATTTTCCCCAGCTGCCTGTAGTCAGCCCCGCCCCCCGCCGCCACCCACCCCTGGTTCCCCATTCGCCATCAGGTGATTGTTGCCTGACGGCTGGGGGAAAGGACCGAGAGATTGGTTGTTCCTGCCCGCTTGCCAGCCCTGCCCCCGCAGTGGGTGGCCATCAGGCGATCGGAGCCTGCTGGCCGGGGAAAAGGACCAAGAGGTGGTCAGTGCACCTCATAGTGACTGCTCCAGCAGTTGTTCTGGTCATTGTGCTGTTAGGGTCAATTTGCATATTACCCTTTTATTATATAGGATAGAGGCCTGGTGCACAGGTGGGGACCCCTGATCAGGGTAGGGGTCGCCACTGGAATGGGGCCGGCCTAGGCAAGGGGCCGCCAGTAGTTTGCAGGCAGGCCACACCCTGCAAGAGCTCCAGTGCATGTCTGGCCTATTTCACTCAGTCCTGATCAGCCAGACCCCAGCAGCAAGCTAACCTACCAGCTGGAGCATCTGCCCCCGGGTGGTCAGTGTACATCATAGTGACTGGTCAAGCAGTTGACTGTCTGCCCCCTGGTGGTCAGTGCACATCATGGCAAGCAGTTGAGAGGCCTTAGCATATCATTAACATATTATGCTTTGATTGGTTGAATGGCCAACTAGACAACTGGACACTTAGCATATTAGGCTTTTATTATATAGGATTAGGCTTTCGTCAGTGTTTCTAAAATGTTGGCCTATACCAGTGGTCAGGAAACTGCGGCTCGCAAGCCACATGCAGCTCTTTGGCCCCTGGAGTAAAAATACCACGTGCGGGCACACACGTACCAGTGCGATTGAAACTACTTGGCCCATGTACAGAAGTCGGTTTTGGGCCTGGGTGAGTCTCTTTTGAAGAAGTGGTGTTAGAAGAAGTGGGGAGTGTCGGTCGGTTGGGCGACGGGAGACGCGACACAGGTGGGCCGCGGGATATGCAGCGCAGGAGAGGTACATTGTTTTGAGGTACATTCACCGAAGTCAACCCCTTCCAACTTCTCCCATCCACATTTGTCTATCTGAAACAAGTATACAAGACGAATGTGGATCGGAGAGTTGGAAAGGGTCGACCTAAGCGAATGTACCTCAATCAGATTGAGGACGTTTTTAGCAAAGGCCAGCTTAGGAGTACCCTAATTAAGTTAATAACAATGTACCTACCTATATAGTTCAAGTTTAAAAAATGTGACTCTCAAAAGAAATTTCAATCGTTGTACTGTTGATATTTGGCTCTGTTGACTAATGAGTTTGCCGACCACTGGCCTATACTACTCTTTTTCAAAATAATCGAGATTTTCTCTTCTTATGAAAGTCTTTATAAGGTTTCTAAAGAAATAACATCTCTTCGGAGGATACTTTTTGGGTGAAAACTCTGTTGTAATGAACTTTTTATGGTAAAAAGAAGCCAGTCACAAAAGGCATCATATCCTATGATTCCATTTATATGAAAGGTGTAAAATAGACAAACTAATGGAAATAGTAGGCTAATGGTTTCCCAGGGCTGAGAAAAGAGGGGAAAAATAGAGAGTGACTGCTAGTGGGTATAGAATTCCTTTTTAAGGTGATAAAAATGTTCTGAAATTCAAAAGAGGTGATGATTGTACAACTCTATAAAAATACTAAAAACCACTAAGTTATATACTTTTAGAAGACAGAACAGCAAGCAAGCATGGTCAAGGTCGATGAGTGGCTGCTTAGGTGTCACTGGGAGCGTCTCTGCCACTATAAGGTGCTTGATCCTCAGCCCCAAGCAGAAGATCTGGTTCCCTGAGAGTTTTCTTTTCTTCTCACAATTTCTTTAAAATTTTTATTTACTCACTGATTTTAGAGAGAGAGGAAAGGGGGAGAAATAGAGAGAGAAGCATGGATTTGTTGTTTCACTTATTTATGCATTCGTTGTTGATTCTTGTATGTGTCCTCACTGGGGATCGAACCCACCACCTTGACATATTGGGACGATGCTCCAACCAACTGAGCTACCTGGCCAGGGCCTCACAATTTTTTCTTTATACCACAAAATCCAGCTCCTTTATGCGCATGAAATCAGAAGCTATTATCTTTTATTTATAAAGTACTTTGATTTTTTTTAAGTTCTCTCTCTCCCATATTGTTTTATTTGTCATCAACTCTGGAAGGAAGATTTTAATATCTGCATTTTCATAGATGGGGGAACTGGAACCGTGCAAGTTAAGTATCAATAGAAATTTAATGACAGAGCTGAGACTAGAACTCACATTTCTTGATACCTAGCCATGTTTTCTTTTTATATATTCAGAGTGGCCAGATTATTATGACCACCTGACGTTTGTAGGAAAATTAGCTATAATTTTGCACTGAAGTTGCTAGACGGCCAGACCATTATAAATAGGAGAGCAGGTTGTTTACCACAACAGTAGAAGTGATTTTTTTCTGAAAATATAGGTAAACAATGCAATTTAACAGCCTTTGAACATGGGATATTATATTAGTGCCTTGGAGCAACTTGAGTTACATACAGTGGGGCCTTGACTTACGAGTTTAATTCGTTCCGTGACGGAGCTCGTAACTCAATTTACTCGCATGTCAGATCAACAGTGAATGAGTGAGACACGTGATGCTGGGCTGATGTTGTCGCATTCACTGTGACGTTCACTGCGCCAACTAGCGGTGGGGGATCTGAAGCTGGCTCGTAACCCAAGTTTTAGTTCGAAATGCAAAGCAAAAAATCGGCCAACAGACGGCTCTTATCTCGAAAAACTCGTTAGGCAGGACA
>NW_006297146.1:783727-786945 GCF_000327345.1 Myotis davidii | reverse complement strand
CTGTCCAAGCCTTGTGTTCCTGTGCAAATTGGAGACGTTTTATCTTGGTAACTGCCGACAGCAAAGGTGTTCGAACAGGCCTTCAGCTTCCATATCCCATACGATGCGGTGTACAGCTAATTTGCCTACAAACGTCAGGTGGTCATAATCTGGCCACTCACATTCAAATATATGCCATGTTCAAAGGCTGTTAAATCTCGTTGTTTTCCCATATTTTCAGGAAAAAATCACTTATACTGTCATGGTAAACAACCTGCTTCCCTATTTATAATGGTCTGGCCCTCTAGCAACTTCAGCGCGAAATTATAGCTAATTTGCCTACAAATGTCAGGTGGTCATAATAATCTGGCCACTCAGTGTGTGTGTGTGTGTGTGTGTGTATTTTATTGATTTCAGAGAAGAAGGGAGGCGGAGAGATAGAAACATCAATGATGAGAGAGAATCATTGATCAGCTCCCTCCTGCACGCCCCCTACTGGGGATTGAGCCTGCAACTCGGTCATGTGCCCTCGACCAGAATTGAACTTGGGACCCTTCAGTCTGCAGGCTGAAGCTCTATCCACTGAGCCAAACCAGCTAGGGCTCTTTTTATTTTATTTTTAATAATCCTCACTCAAGGATATCCCTTTATTGATATGCCTTTATATGCGCCAACCAGGGATTGAACCTGCAACTTGGGTATGTGCCCAGATCCGGACTCAGTCCTGTAACCTTTTGGTGCAGTGGATGAAGCTCAAACCAACTAAATCACCTAGCCAGGGCAAATTAAACTGCCATGTTTTCTTTCACTCTTGCATATGTCATGGCATTAGATAAAATAGTTTATTCCTTATAACAATTCCTTGCCTAATGTAGTCTAAATAAACCTTAACCTTTTTTAATCTGGGAGATGGATGGATGGATGGATTCATTTGCTTATTCATTTATTCAACAAACATTAATTGTTATTATGTTCCAAATATATATGTGTGAAAAGCTCACAAAAACTTTTAATCACTTTAGTTGCTAAACATCCATATCATCAAGCAAAATGTTTATTCCAGTGCTTTATAAGGAGATAACCTTTTTAAAGGATAAACAGGACTAAAAACTATTTAACATGCGTAGAGTAAGTGATAGTATAATTATTCCAGAAATTAGCATAAATGGAAGCCCAAAGAAACGAAGGGACTTACCTGACTTTCACAGCTAGTTGGTGCCTCAGTTTGGACCTTAGCCAAGATTTTGGATTTCCTCTTCAGCCTTGCTTACTGCTTTGAAAAGAACAGCTTCTCTCTAACAGAAAATTACTCATTATTGAGAGATTTTTCTACCTTTGTACCTGTGTATTTTTTAAAAATAACACCGTCAGCCTTTTCTGGTGTTCATTAGGAATGAAAAAGGATTTGCTTGCAAATGGAGTCTTCTCTTAACATTTACCCTAACACAGAAGCATTGGAACTGAGAAAGCTTATTAATTCTTATACTGTGTATTATCTGCTCTTAGGAAAGGCTGTCTAAACTATTAGATACACAGTTGTTTTGTTCTCCTTTCCTTAAAACTCAAAAATTTTCCTGCCATTTTTTTTCCATTGTTTTCAAGGACCTTTTATTTTTATGCGGGCATGGGTCCTGCTTATCTATTAGATTAACTTTAAGTGATTATAGAATCATTGTGGGCTGGCTTACCATATGTCTTATAAAGGTTTGTACTACTTGTACATTTTCTGAAGATTGAGTAACACCTTCAAAATGCAAGTACGTATTACCCATTGAGGCAATGTATTTTGTCCTTTGAATTAAAAAGCAAAACAAAATTTTAAAGTCTGTCTTTGAGCTTACTTGTGTCTAAATTCACCCATGTTGGTTATCCTATATAATAAAAGGGTAATATGTAAATTGACCCTAACTACAGAATGACCAGACGGCCGCTGACCAGTCACTGTGAGGCGCACTGACCATCTCTTGGTCCCTTTCCCCAGCTGGCAGGCTCTGATCACCTGATGGCCATCCACAGTGGGGGTGGGGCTGGTGAGTGGGCGGGAACGGCTCACCTCTCGGTCCCTTCCCCCAGCCGTCAGGCACCGATCACCCCATGGTGATCAGGGAACGGGGGGTGGGTGGTGGGGGGGTCCAGGGCTGGTTGCAGGCAGTTTGGGAAGATGGCCCTGATTGCAGACCAGGCCTAGGGACCGTACCTGTGCAAGAATTTTGTGTGCCGGGCCTCTAGTTTATAATATGTTCGATGACACCCTATGCAATTCAATTAATTAGGAACATCTCCAGTACTATACTAGGCTCCTGTGACTACTTTGTACTTCAACATTAAAAAGCAAACTAACAACATCTAGCAGTACAGATTTTTCTACACATTATGCTTATATTTTATTATTTTATCTTTTTTAATGTTCATTGTAAATCTTCTCATTCATCTACCTTGTTCCTTGTCTCTGCAATAATATACTTCAGTCAGATAGATGATGTCTTTTTATGTGTGTTTTTAAGAATCTCTCAGAAGAGATTTCACAAAATTTCTGAGTGCCTTTCTTAGCCTATTAGGGAGGGATAATGGAACTAGAAGATACACATATAAGTTCTAACCAAAATCCCCCTAAACCATCTCTCTCTTCTTTCTCCAAACTTTAATACATTAAAGGTTTTGAAATACATCTTTATCATTTTTTTAAAATATATTTTTACTGATTTCAGAGAGAAGGGAGAGAGATAGGAGATAGAAACATCAATGATGACAGAGAAACATTATTCGGCTGCCTCCTGCATGCCCCCCACAGGGGACCAAGCTCTCAACTGGGTATTTGCCCTGATCCGGTATTGAACCCATGACCACCTGCTTCATAGGTCAACGCTCAACCACTAAGCCAGGCTGGCTGGGGAATTTTTATCAATTTTTAGATTTTTCTACAACAGATACAAAACCAATAAAATATTTTCAGTAACTAGTAAGTCTTCTAATAACTTATAAGAGCACTCTCTTTTTTTTGTAGATTATATTCTTTTTTTATTAATTAAATCTTTATTGTTCAGATTATTACATTTGTTCCTCTTGTTCCCCCAATAACTCCCCTCCACCCAGTTCCCGCCCCACCCTCCTCCCTCACTCCCCATCCACTGTCCTCATCCATAGGTGCACGATTTTTGTCCAGTCTTCCCGCATCTCCCACACCCCTTTCCCCCCCAAGAATAGTCAGTCCATTCCCTTTCTATGTCCCTGATTCTCTT
>NW_006297146.1:759918-782365 GCF_000327345.1 Myotis davidii | reverse complement strand
TGTGGAGCTGGGGTCCCTAGAGATTCGCCCGGAACTGGAGCTCAGAGCCTAAGACTCCCTCCCGATTGAAAACGACAACCACGCCCTCAGCCGCCAGCCTGCTCCACATGCACCTCCACACCTTAGTATTTTACTTCCGTACTGCGCCTCCTCTGAGTCTCAGTATGCTTTTCTCTTTCCTTCTAGTTGTAGAATTTCCACTTAGCCAGCCTTCCTGTGGTTCTGGGTGATGTCCGTTCCATCTTTTAGTTGTATGTTTGAAGTGGTTGTTTGAGGCAGCAAACTCCGGTGTTTACCTATGCCACCATCCTCTAAGAGCACTCTTACATGTACTGATAGTTATTTAAAGAAGTACCTGTATATATAAAAGGCTAATATGCTAAGTGTCCCTCCGTCCTACTGGTTGCTGTGATGCACACTGATCACCAGGGTGCAGATGCAACCAGAGAGGAGGGAGCCCAATTCCTCACAGGGTCACATGATTCCACCTTCGCCTGTGGGTTATGTTGTTGCTGGGGCACTGTCGGCCCCAAATCTGGTTTACTGCACACTTGCGTTTGCATTCCACACCCTGTGTGACAGCAACTTTGCAAAGTGCCCTCTCACACTCTGGGACCCCTCAGGGATATCAGAGAGCCAGTTTCGGCCAATCCCTACAGGCCAGGCCAAGGTACCCCACCTGCCAGAGGGACCCAGCTTACTCCGAAAATGCCTTTTGAGCCACGGTGCCACCCCAGGTGCAGCCTGCTGGGGAGGGACCGCAAGAGGTTGGCTCCAAGGCATGTCCAGCCCATTTGCTCTGTCCCACCCCGCCGGCCACCTTCTAATTAATTTCCTTTCAATGTGCATGAATCCGTGCACTGGGTCACTAGTATTTTTATAACTAGCTAAAAAAGAACCTTGCATGTCTTATGAAATGTGCCAGTTGGTTTTTGTTTTTTTATTAATCCTCACCCGAGGATATTTTTTCATTGATTTTTAGAGAGAATGGAAGGGGCGGGGGAGACAGAGAGAGAGAAACATGGATGTGAGAGAGACACATTAATTGGTTGCCTCCTACAGGTGCCCCAACCAGGGCTCGGGATCTAGCATGCAACCAAGGTATGTGCCCTTGAGAATCGAACCTGGGACCTTTCAGTCTGTAGGCTGATGTTCTATCTACTGAGCCAAACCAGCTAGGACTGTGCCATTTTTCTAAGTATTAAATATCACTGGTTTAGTTGTATCCCATGTAATACAAACACAAATATTTTCTCTTTGTAGCTATTTTAGGTGCATTAAAATTTCAATTTCTTTGTCCTGGCCGGTTTGGCTCAGTGGATAGAGTGTCAGCCTGTGGACTGAAAGGTACCGGGTTCAATTCCGGCCAAGGGCACATGCCCAGGTTGCAGGTTTGATCCCCAGTAGAGGGCGTGCGGAAAGCAGCCAATCAATGATTCTCTCTCATCATTGATGTTTCTCCCTTTCTCTTAAATCAATAAAGAAATATATTTTTTAAAAAATTTCAATTTCTTTAATTATGGAGATTTTTCTTTTAATTTCAGAGACAGTGATGAGTCACATTTTGTTTATACATCAGAAGCTTAATGGTTGACATTAATTTCCATAGACTGAGCTGTTATTAATGTCATTGTCTCTTCCTTCCTTTCTTGATCACTATTTTGTCCACAGCAAAGATAACATTTTTATTTAAGTCTAGAAAGAAACCTCATCATAACTATGTTTTCCTTTTCCAAAAATAAATAGAAATTTCAGTATGTAGTTCTGTTTGAATTAATTAGAGGGGTCATTATTCATTTTAGCATTCCTTTAAAGATATGTTCCTATAGCATTTTTTTTTCTTTTAATAATAGCTCATTAGCTTCTTGGAAGTTATGTGAGAAAAAAATGGCAGGAGCCATTGCCATTTGAAAAGCAATCAGAACTCAAAATAGAGCCTGACAGTGTAAGCCAAGTTGGAAAAATATTTTTTTTGTAGGAAAAAAAAATCATTCATTCTGTATCCGGAGATATAATCACTGCTGTTTAATATAGAGATTTCCTTTTAGTATTTTATTTAGATGTGTGTGACTGTTTACAAAAATAGTATTATATGCATATTACTTATGGCCTGCTCTTTTTAATTTAACCTTATATAATGAATATTTCCCCATCAATATTCATTCTTTGCAATATTACTGTAAATGTTGTGATGCAATTATACCATAATTAACCAAAATAGTCCACTGTATTTGAAGGTAAAGATGTTTAATCCATCTGTTTGGTTTTTTAAATTATAAATGATATCTTTATAAACACATCTTCGGGTGCAGCCTCTTGTATATAGTTATATCAGTAGGACAAATTCCTAGAAGTGCAAATTGGTGGGTCAAAAGTGTGGGATATACAAATCTTCTGATGTATTGCCAGTATGTTCTCCAGAAGAGTTAAACCAGTATACACTTGTAGTACCTGCTGCTCCAGGCTTCTCTAACAATGGTGTTTTTATTTTACTATGTTAATTTGGTAATCCAAAAGATGCACATCTAGAAAATTTTAATTTCTTTGATTAAAAGTTGTACTCTTAAAACATGCTTATTGGCTGGTTGCAAGCTTTTAAAATTACCTATTGATGTCCTTTGTATCTTTTTAAAATTGGTGTGTTTCTTGTCAATATGAACAAATGTGAGTGAATTCAAATAGACTGAGGCTTAGTACAAAATGGCTTTAATAAGACTACTAATAAAAGTTGCCATAAATGGACACATATTTAGCCTGAAACTGTGCTAAACACATTATCTTTATATTTTATTATTTTATCTTATTTAATGTTCATTGTAATTCTGTAGTAGGCATCTTTATTTTGCAATTGAGGAACTTGAGGTTCAGAAAGGTTGAGTGCCTTGCCCAAGATCACAGCTAGTGGTAGCACTAGGATATGATTCCATTTCTATCTGACTTCAAACCCTGTGTGGTTTTCCTTAAGTCACACTTTTCCTGGTACTTAGCCGTTGTTTATACCGATTTATGCTAGATAATTTTCTAATCATCCTTTTTTACCAGTATTGCTCCAGTGTCCTTTAAATATATATATTTGAAATGGAGAGAAATAACTTAATTACTAATAGAATCAACTACCAAATAAGTAGTATAGTTACCATTTTGCAATGTTTGTCAAGAATAAAGCATCTCCATACCTTAATAGAAAAAAATGCCATCTTAATTTTAGACATAATAATATTAGATTTGATGCACACCAGGATCTTTTATCATTTGTTATTGTAATTAACTCTTGGAAAGGAGCACATTCTATGATTTTGTGCTTTTATTTATGTATTTATTTTTGCTTTTCTCCCTATTAAGAAGCAGGCCACTTGCCTCAAATTCTTTCTTTTAAACATGATATATAATGTAAGAAATGGGTAAAACAATAATTAGTGTACTAAATTCTTCTTAACAGAACTTTACAGAGCAGTATGGCAAAGCTTCTCTCAGATCTCAGTATGGACACTGCTCGCTCCAAGCCTGGGAATAATCTTACCAAGTCACTTCTGAACGTTTATGAAAAACAACCTCAACATGACCCAATCCCTGCTCAAACTTCCATAATGAGCTACTTAAATAAGTTACAAACACATCGCACTTTTACACATTCAGAACCACTTTCTGCAATTAATAATGAGGAAAACATAGTGCCAGATAGGCCCTATGAAAATGTTCTGCCTTCCAAAAGCCCTCAACACAGTAACACCAGGAAAATGGAGGAAGTATCAGCCCCTGGAATTATTTCTACCCTTTCAAACCAGGATTCTGATGAGGAGAGCGAAATTCCAACTCTAACAGAAGGTGAGTGTAATCTGGATAATACCATTTATATTCCCTTTGCCAGAAGTCCTTCTAAAAGGAAATCACCACTGTCTACGAGACTGTCCCCCCCGCCTCAGATCAGTGTAGCACCACGACAGCTGCTCAGCAAAGGTGGACCTGTCTCAGAAAAAGAAAATAAATCATGCGCACCTGGAGTTTGTTCTGCCAAAAAGGAAGCAGAAGATGCACCTGAGAAACTTTCCGGAGCAGCTGAGATGGAAGACAAGCAGCTCCTCAAGAAAATAAAGGAAGCCATCGGCAAGATCCCTGCTGCCACTGAGGAGCCACAGGATCGGGCTGCGTGCCATGCTCAAGTGAAAAGCAGTGCGGTCTCCGACGGGAGCTTTTTAAATTCTGACTTGACGTCTGACTGGAGCTTCTCTTCTTTCTCAACATTCACTTCTCGTGACGAACAAGACTTCCGAAGTGGCCTTGCAGCCCTGGATGCCAATATTGCTCGACTCCAGGAGTCCTTAAGGTTTGGTCTTCTAGAGAAATGAACTCGGAAGAAAACAGATTGAGTATCAATGTAACTTGGTTACATTGAATGTATATTTTGAATTTCTTTATAGAGAAATGATGTTTTATATTAATTATGTGGGGAAAATAAATTGAATAATAAGTTTATTATTGGAATATATTGATACTGTAGAGCTTATAAAAAGTCATCTTAAATGGGCAATTGCTAAGAGAAGAAAGGGAGTTGTAGATAACTAGAGAAATAGTATAAATAATATTTTATTTTAGCACTTAGCAATTAGAGTTCTTTTATTAACCTGCTGGGCAAAGGTTTGCAGGTTGGAAGGATTCTCTAAAGGATAATTGGAAGGGAATCTCGGTACAATTTACTGTATTCACACTAGAGTTTCTCTTTCAGGAGTCCTTCTTTTTTTTTATGGCATTGTGTTTTTTGTATGTGATGCTCTTTGCTACAGGCTGGTGTTTTTGATGAGCTATATAAACATTTAAGACAAAATATTCCATTTCTTAAAAAACATTAGGTGGTCCAATAAAATATTGGTTACATCCTAAGTGAGCATATTATTTCTTAAAACTTTGGCACTTTTCTTTTTATCCTGATTGCATGTTTAAGATCTTTAAAAAAATAATGTCAGATTGATCAATGCTAACAGATAAGTTTCAGTTTTGGCAAACTATGTTTTTTAATAAATAAGTATTTGTTTTTTGTCCTTAATATATTTGAACATGATGGAGTTTGTAAATCTTGCACTGGTTATAACTCTGTCTTTCTGGACCAATTATCTTCAGTACTTGAGCTGATATGAACTAGGTTGGACTCTGCTTCTCTATACTAACACCCCTAACTACTCAGTATGTCTTCCCTCCATGTAAGCAGCACATTTTTTCACTTAGGAAGATGGATATTGTGCTATCACTAATACTCCATATAGGTCACCTGCCTGGTCTCATGTGTTTAGTGCTTGAATAGGCTTTAGCATTACAGAAACTGTCCCAGAAACTCTTCCTGCTGGCCCTTAAGTGTTGGTGCTACAACTTCTAAAGTACCCAGATATAGTCTGATTTTATAGATAGAAATATATTCAGATTTTATAGATAGAAATTTCTTAAGTCTAAAAATATTAGATGAATTCTAGGCTATTTTCACAGAATTATCTGTTAATTCTTTCAATTTTTCTTACTTCCAGTATTCATAAATAAATATGTTAGTATATTTGGAGGTAATAGGTCTCATAAGTTCTTTGAGTTCAGAAGTACAGGTCAGAATACAAAATAATAAAGCAAAGAAGAAAATTGTGTCATCTGTCTACTCCAAAATATTCAGCTGTTATTCATATGCAGAAGTAATGGCTTAAGATTATTATATAATAATACATCATTAAAGATCATTCTGTTTAGCCCTTAATATAGGATGAACATCCTTATATGTGAGAAAATTTTTAAATGCTTCTGAGTTCATTTAATTAGGGGGTTAATAATTTGACTAAAGAACAAATGAGACGGGAAAATCCTCGAGGGACTGTTTGATATAAGAAGAGGGACTGTTTATATGATATACACAGCATAGAAACATGAAGAGTTCGGTTAAATTTCAAGGTGGAATATGATCCTAACAAAATAGAAGAGATAGTGGGTTTCATAGAAGTTTAAAGAAGGAAGCTACAAAATGGTAGGGGGAAACCTAGAAGGGAAGAAATTTCATTTGGATCGTAAAGAATGTATAGGATTTTAATAATTCTGTGAGTATCTTCAAAATGTCAACCCCTGTAGAAAGTCAGTATCACAAAACATAGGGGTTGGTTGAATAGTATATTTAGAGGATGGTGGGTACATCAACCTGACTAAAATGGAAGAGTCAAGGTTATATAATGGTAACATTTAGAAGAGTTGGAGTCAAACTGTAGAATGTCTTAAGCTCCAGGCTGAGGAATAACCATTAAACATGAAGTCATTGGGGTTTGGGTATCTTTGGTGGTGATACTTTTTTTTTAATGGAGGATCACCAAATGAAATTGGGTGTTCCTAAAGTTGCATAGAGTGATGGTAAATAAGAAGGATTAGTGGCAATAAAAGTGAAAAGGAGAGAGAAATTGAATTTTTTTTTTTCAGTAGGCTTGATGATTTACCAGAAAGTGAAAGGGAAGGGGAAATCAAAGATGACTCTGATGTTTTCAGTTTGATCACTTGAGTCACCCTGAGCACCGTCTAAAGTGAAAAATCAAGTTCTTGATTAAGTCCTAAGTTAAAAAAAATTCCAAGTTTAATAATAGAGACCATTATAAACTTTTGAACAATAATAGATACAGAGGCAGAGCTGCCTCAAACAGATTGTCAAACTGCAGCGGGAATGCCTGGGAGGGTTGGGGGGCAGGAGGGAGGCGGGTAAGAGATCAACCAAAGGACTTGTATGCATGCATATAAGCATAACGAATGGTCATAAGATACTGGGGGATAGGGGAGGCTAGGGGACTGTCAAGGGTGTGGGGGGGAATTCCAAGTTTAGTCTTGATAACAGTACTATACCAGTAAATGGAGAATGGGATAAGAGAAAGATTGCCCATTCTCAGTAGTCCTCTTTAGATCTTCACATCAGGAGTCAGTATAACTATCTCATCATAGGAGGGTCATTCTGATCCCAAATCTCATAGAAGCTTTAGAGGAGTATCCCCTAACCTCTGCCAGGGTGAATTCAGTATCTCCTGATAGATACTGAGTGTAGAATGGAAAGGAACATCCTCCAGCATTTTGTCACTATGCTGCTGTCTTTGGATCTGTGGAAACTTCACAGTGGATACAGTGTTTGTGAATACCACTGAAGATGAAATAATCTGATTCTGTTTGACCAAGTGTAGAGGTCCTAGGGGCAGGGCTAAAGAAACCAAAGAAATTACTTGATAACATTCTTCCCTTATTCCTACCACTCTTGAAGTTAGCAACTTTTCCAGCAATTTTTAGTTTTCATGAATGGTGGTATTTATGTCAAGTGCTTTAAAAAATTATAAAGGCCTGCTTAAACTACATGGAAAGTAGAGCAGAATTGCAAGGCTATTAGGTAGAAAGGGCATGCAGCCAAATCACATCTTACGAAGTATGTATCTAGTGTCAGTGAATGAAATGAAAGCTCTGATATGTACCAGCTCCTAGTCTGGACTCAGAAGACAACAAAGAACAAGACAGATATTTTCTGCCCTCAAGGAGCGGCATTACGGTGGGACACAAGAAAAGGAACATATAAGTACTGTGAAGAAAAACGGTGTAAAGGAACAAAAATGACAGAATTGACAAGTTTTGATTATCAGGGTAAGAGGCTCTTCCTCAAAAATTATGTTTAGGGGCTTATAATTTAAGCATACTACTAGATAAATTGGATATGATTTACCAGCTAACAATCATTTTTCAAATCTGTTAACCCTAACTTTCCTTCTGCTCAAAATTGCTTAAACAGATGAGCTCTATAACTATATTACACCTCAGTGTTTTAGTATAACACTTGTAGAGAACAGGGCACTATTTTATTTAAAGCATTTTATTTTAAGTAGAACCTCCCAGAGATTTATTAGAAACTAGGGGCCCTGTGCACAAATTCATGCACCTTGAAAGGAACTGTGGGCCGAGAGGCTGTGGTGGGCACAAGGCCGGGTCTCGGCCCATCCTCCATTCCCCACCCCAGCCCCTCCTGCTTCAGCCCCTCAGTCCCTTGTCTGCTGGCAGCCCCACTCCCACCACCACCACTCCCACATGCTGACAGCATTGGCCCCGATCGCACCTACTGATGGCATGGAGCAATTGGGGCCGGCACCAGCAGTGGGTGTGAGTGATGGCTGCTGCCCCAATCACCCCTCAGGAGCAGGGGGAGGTGGAGAAGCCCTGAGGGGTGCTTGGGGCCGGCAACTGCTGCTCGCACCTACTGATGGCACCAAGCAATCAGGGCCAGCTCCAGGCGCCGGCAGTGGGTACAAGCAGTGGCTCCAGCACTGGCAGTAGGTGCAAGTGGTGCTGGTGCTGGCAGCAGGTGCAAGTGCTAGGCGGGGACCGTGCTGTGCGGGAGCAAAAATTTGCAGTAACCACCAGAGGCTTGCCCCAATGACAGGGACTGGCACCCCACCTTGGTCTGACGTCCCCGCTCACCTGCTCTATCATCCCACTATGGCCAACACTGGCCATGGTCCACACGCCCCCTAGTGGTCAGCGCACGTCATAGCAACCGGTTGTTTGGTTTTCTGCCGTTTGGTCTATTTGCATATTAGGGTTTTATATATATAGATGGTAAGATCTGTGGTTCTTCTGAAGGGCTGAGCTTATAAGTTGAATTTTTGGAAGGACTTTAGAAGTCATGTATCTCACTTATATCCTTCCTACCCATATGCTTCTTAAGGGCAGGGACTAGGATTTAGTCATCTTTGACACCCCCTGAGACACTTAGTGTCTCTCATAGTAGGCAGCTAATAACTATTGTTGGGCTTAATTAAATCCCTGACATGGTCTTCTAGGCTTCACTTGATTTTCTCGGTGCTGGTAAATTCATGCAGCATCTTCTTAAGTGCTTGTTTGAAGATTCTAGCCGGGGTGTGCAGCTACACCTACACCCTTGACTGTAGACCGGTCCTCTCCTCTGGGGGAAGTTCGTCCTCTTCGACCAAGTGCGCAGCTTCAGGAGGGACACACATGGACACATGGATCAGTGAGGGAGGAGGGGAACACCTGCCTAGGCAGCCAGACCAGCCGAATCAACCCTGATGATCAATGGGGTGACAGATGTTGCAGCCAGATTGCCCTCACATCCCAACAGCTTCTTTTTTTTTAATATATTTTATTGATTTTTTACAGAGAGGAAGGGAGAGGGATAGAGAGCCAGAAACATCAATGAGAGAGAAACATAGATCAGCTGCCTCCTGCACGCCCCCCACTGGGGATGTGCCTACAACCAAGGTATATGCCCTTGACCGGAATCGAATTTGGACCCCCGAGTCCGCAGGCCGACGCTCTATCCACTGAGCCAAACCGGTTCTGGCCCAAGAACTTCTTTATAGCTTTATTACACACATCTAAACTCATTTCATTAGCCTTCCTGTAACTTTCATTCTTTATTCCTATTATTCTGGAAAAAAAAATCACTTTTGCTTAGCAAACACTTGTACACTATTGCTTATTCTAAGAAGTGACAGATTGTTAAATATTTAGGATGGGAGATAGGGTGAAACCATTTTTTAACTGTCACCAGTGCAAGGATAATCTATCCCACCAGCCTACCTCACTGATTTGTAGGAGGGATAAATGTAGGCAAAGCACTTTGAGAACTGGGGGGCACTGAGCAGTCTGTGACTTGTGACATTTAAAGAGCCCTCAGCACCCTCTTGCCCTTGTTTGATGTCCTCCAGTTGTCAATATCTTAAAACTTAAATCCAGCAATGAACCCCAGATGTGATATGATCAAGCGCAATACAGTTAGATTATCATTTCCTATAATTTTAAGTTATTTTAAAATGGACAAATATTGAGTTGGCTATCTTCAGCCATCACATATTACTGCAAACCGTATTCAGACTCCTAGTTAGTTTCTAGATAGTAATATTCACATTGTCATTCCCAGTGTTGAGTGGCATCACATTAGGGCAGCTTGGAGGAGGGAGGGGGGCAGGAGGGGCAGGTCCTGTCCAACTAAAAATGAACAGTTCCTCAAAGACTCGGGTTCTGACCAAACAAGTGGCCTCAAAACCCCTAAAGGAAGAGCTCACGTTTACTACAAACTGGAAGGGTTGTTCTTGAAGCCAAGCCTTAAACACCATAAAGAATAGTGAAAAGAACTAGATTGGAAATCAGGTGGCCTGGGTTTTTACACAGGTTCTGCTGCTGTTTTCTGTACTGACTTTGTTTTTCAATTATAAAATGTGAGGATTTGACTAAAACTTCTCTATAGTCACTCCAGGATTCAACAATAATTAGTTGTATATTTTAGCATTTTGGACAGGACATCTCTTTCAGTTAGTCAACTGTGAGAGTTCTACTTAAGGTATTTAGAACTCAATATGAATGAGATGATGGCCCTGCCAACTCCTGAGAAGATATTATGGAAGATTTTATTTGTTACATATGATTCCAAAAAAGCTGTGACATTCCTGGTGTCTCTATTAAGAATTGGATCTATCTCAGGACTAGTTTTTGAACATCATTTCTATTAGCATTCGCTACTTAGAAGCTGAAATACTGGCATAAAAATATTGTGGGTAACTTTTGCTTTATATTTTACAGACAGACTTTTATAGGTACTGTATGATCACCTAGCTCAATCTTATTTTTAGAATGGAAACAAACCAAAAAATATTAAACACTTGCTCAAGGCCACACAGATAACACCTTGAATCAGATATTGTGAGTTTTAGTCTGCTTTTTTCCCCATATTGTCTTCCCACTATTAGCTAAATCTCATAACTATTTGAACCCCTGGGATCTAAATCTGTTACCAGAATCTAGTTGTATGCCATTCTCTCTACTAGCATGGTCTCATAAGGAATTTCCTCTGGGATCTTTGAGGATTAAATAAGTGAAAATACTTTGAGAACTATAAACACTAAATAGATTTAATGATCACTAGTTATATATAAGTGGTCTACATGTATACACATGCATGTACCATACTAGACACTTAAGGTTTTACTTTTGCTTTATGAAAGGTACACAATGTTCTTAAAATCTGTTTAGCATGTGACATCATGCTAGTAAAACAATTTTTCCACCTGTCTCTTGGCCAATTCCATTTAAGCCACTATTTATACTTATTTTTTAAGTAGATAGAGGTTACTTGAGTTTTTCTCCCATTAACACTGACATTTGCAGTGAGTTCTGACATTTCCAGGAGCCCAGCTCCATCTTCTGCTCAGCCTGGAAGGTAAGAGGGGTCATTTCTCCATGGAAGCGTCCAGGAGACACGCAGAGGCATCACACACTATCCAACAGGAAAAAAGTGGTCCCCTTTGGAGCGAGAGACTTACACATTTGTTGGAATCTGTAACAAGGAATGTTTCCCACTGCTCAGGAGGGAACACATAGCCAAGTTACGTATTTTCACCCCATCATCCTTTTCAGATTATTCTGTACTTGGCTGTGAGCTCTAGGCCCAGAATGGGGTAGGAGACTAGAATCAAATATTTTAAAAGTCAGCAGCTCCAAAACAAGCAGAACGGACCTCTTGGAGGGTAGTAGTTTGTGGTTTGGCAAGAAGAAATGAATAAAGGAAAAATAAAATTTGAAATCCAGAGCCTCAGTGGATGGAGAGAAAAATTAATCTTTTTTTTTTACGTCATTCAGTACTATCAGATTTTTCTGTCTTAGGATATGGAGCTAGGTTGGGGAAGATGAGACAAAAAATAGAAGTCAACAAATAAGTATTTGAGTAAATAGGTCTTCCCTATTTGAAACCATGACCTGTATCCCACTACTCCACTCTTCCCTCACCACAAAGCTAATGATCATTTTTCTTCACCAGAGACTCAGACCATTGTCATCACTTCTTCCTTTTCCTAGCCCAACCAGTCTAATAATCTGGTCAGATTGCTGGAATAATGGATGATTAACACATCAAGCAACTTCTCTGAACCCCTAACTTATCCAGAAAGAATGAGAATTTTAATTGTAGTTTTGTATCTTTGGCCAAAGTTTGAGAAAAAGTTATTGATCATTAATGAATATGAGACACTTAAACAGGCAATGATATTTGAGTCTGTGGGAAAGTTCATTTTAATAATGATGCATTAGAAGCACAAGAACCCTGGATAGGGAGTCATAACCTAGTGACTCTGTCTTCATGTTCTATGAATAAAAGAGAAACATGGTAATTAGCTGTAACTTTGCTACCCTTCCCATTGGCTAATCAGCGAGATATGCAAATTAACTGCCAACCAAGATGGTGGCCTGCAGCCAGGCAGCTGACACGAACAGGGAGGCTTGCTTGCTCCAGTGACAGAGGAAGCCAGGTTCCCCGCCTGCCTTGCCGGCCTCTCAGCTGCTCTCTAAGAAACATTGTTACAAATATAGAAGCTAAACAAAACCCCAGAAACCTGCTTTCAGTCAGCCAGGATCTCAGAGCTGGAGTCGCAACAAAGTTTCAAATACAGAAGGTAAACAAAGCCAGAAACCTGAGGTCTCAGAGCTGGAGCCAAGCCTCAGAGCTGAAGATGGCTCTCAGCTCCAGTGACAGCCATAGAAGGTAAATAAAATCCCAGAATAAGAAAGAAAAAAGAAATAAAAGAGAGGTCGGGAGCTTCAGTCACCCACCAGCCTGAAAACGGCCCTCAGCCCCTCACGCAGACTGGCCAGGCACCCCAGTGGAGACCCCCACCCTGAAAGGGCTGTGACCAGCTGCAAACAGCCATCATCCCCTCATCCAGGCTGGTCAGGCACCCCAGTGGGGACCCCCACCCTGATGCGGGACCCCCTTCAGGGCAAACCAGCTGGCCCCCACATGTGCACCAGGCCTCTATCCTATATAGTAAAAGGGTAATATGCCTCCCAGCCCCAGGATCAGCGGAGCCGCAAGGCCTCCTGGCCTGGGATCAGTGGAGCCGCAAGGCCTCCTGAACCCGGGATCAGTGGAGCTGCGAGGCCTCCTGGCACGCACCAGGATCAGCAAAGCAGCAAGGCCTCCTGGCACCAGGGTCAGCGGAGCCGCGAGGCTTCCCAGCACCGGGATCAGCAGAGTCACGAGGCCTCCCAGCACCGGGATCAGTGGAGCAGTGAGACCTCCCAGCCTGGGATAAGCGGAGCCATGAGGCCTCCCGAACCCAGGATCAGAGGAGCTGTGAGGCCTCACTGCCCTGGTGTTAAGCGGAGCCGCGAGGCCTCCCAGCACTGGGATCAGCGGAGCCGCAAAGCCTCCTGGCCCCTGGAGCAGTGTGACGGGGCAGCACCCAAACCCCCTGATCGCCCTGTGGCTGTGTGTGTGACAGGGGGCGGGGTCACAACCTCCCTATCCTCCCTGCTCTCTTCATGACAGGGGAAGGCTCCCCAACCCCCTGATCGGCCCTGCTCTGTGCCTGATAGGGGGGAGCTCCCCAACCCCCTGATTGGCCCTGCTCTGTGTGTGACAGGGTGGAGCCGCAACCTCCCCATCAGCCCTCCCTTGAGTGTGACGGGGTGGTGCCCCAAACTCCCAATCGGCCCTACCCTGAGCGTGACTGAGGGTGGCATCACAACTTCCTGATCTGCCCTGCTCTGTGCATGGCAGGGGGATCTCCCCAACCCCCTGATCAGCCCTGCTCTGTGGGTGATAGGGGGGAGCTCCCCAACCCCTTGATCGACCCTGCTCTGTGTGTGACAGTGTACGGAGCCCCAATCCCCCTGATTGGCCCTGCTCTGTGCATGACAGGGGGCAGCACCCCCACCCCCTGATCGGTCTGCTCTGTATGTGACAGGGTTGGCGCCACTACGCCCTGATCTGCCCTGCTCTGTGCGTGACGGGGTGGCGCCGCAACCTCCCCATCGACCCTGCCTTGAGTGTGACGGAGGTGGCACCCCAACCCCCCAATCAGCCCTACCCTGAGCGTGACTGAAGGTGGCATCGCAACCTCCTGATCTGCCCTGCTCTGTGCATGACAGGGGGCGGCGCCCCAACTCCCCAATCCGCCCTGCTCTGAGCCCGACCAGGGGCTGCAGGGCAGGCACCTAGGGATTGGGCCTGCCCTCTGCCACCTGGGAGTGGGCCTAAGCCAGCAGGTGGTTATCTCCTGAGGGTTCCCAGATTGTGAGAGGGCACAAGTGGGGCTGAGGGATTCCCCCCCCCCAGTGCACAAATTTTTGTGCAGCGGGCCTCTAGTCTATATATATAAAAGCCCAATATGCAAACTGTCCCCTCGGGAGTTCAACCAACTGAAAGTTTGATTACTCGCTATGATGCGCACTGACCACCAGGAGGCGGCGCGGAACAAAGGAAGGCCCCGGCCAGCAGCCGGCAGCCAGGGAAGGGAGGCCCCAGCCCATGTATGAATTGAGCCTCTAGTTTGCTTATAATTTATCAGCTCTCTACTGTGTGTTGCACACTGAGCATTTAAAGATCTCAAAGACCCTCTCCAGTTCGAAATGCTTTCTTTTTCAAGGAGAAATCTCCCAACTCCAAAGGAACTAGGCACATAGTTCTGATATATACACTCATACTATATTGGGTGTCGTATGAACTTTTAGCTATGGATTGCTGTTCTTTCTCTCTCTCCCTTAAATATTCTTATCTTAGGTGCCCTCCATATTTATTTGATGTCATTTTCAAAGAGTATCTTTGTGTGGTGACTCTCCTAAGACTGGAATTTTTTTATTTTACCCTCACATTAAAATGATAGTTTCCATTGTATTTCAGTGTGAAGATCATCATGTAGATTTGCCCCTTTCCCCTTCCTTTGTAGACATTAAAACCAACAAGAAGAGTATAAACTCCATTTATGGTGGAAAATAGGAGAGAGCTCTAAAACCAAGCCACAAATTAGCTAGAAGGACTGCCAAAAGCAGTACTTACCAAGCAGGGTGCCTATGAGAGGAAACCGAGAGGGGATGCTGTGGCTCCAGAGAGCAAGTAGAGCTAGTAGAGTACTATTCTCAGTGATGAACAGTCTCATCCAGAGGGAAAAGTTTTAAATCCTTAGCTTATGACACTGGAAAGAAGATCCATAGGCTCTACATTAGGGGGACGTAAACACTAAGCAAATTAATGCACAAAACTAAAGTTTAAGGAAAATTCCAGCCCTTCTTACAAGAATTCTGTCAATTGCTGACCCAGAAAAAAACTTCCTTATCCCCTTCAAAAAGGTGCGTCATCAAGAAGTACTATAGAACCCTAACCAGTGAGGTTCGGTTGGTTGGAGCATCATCCCCTACACCAGAACGTGGTGGGTTTGGTTGCCTGTCAGAGCACATACCCAGGTTTTGGGTTCAATCCCTGGTCAAGGCAACTGATTAATATTTCTCTCTCACATTGATGTTTCTCTCTCATCTTTCCCCTCTTTAAAAAATCAATAAAAGACTTTGAAGTACCATCGGAGGAGCTTCGGAGGGAGGGGGGAGAGGGAAGAAATAGAAAAATAAAACCATAAATTGAAAACATCAGAAAAATGTTGCCATAAAGTAAATAAAAGTTGTGACTAAATATTTGCTCATGAATTTTTTAAAACTGAATTAAAAAGCTGCTTATTCAAATCAAGCACATGAGCAGAGAAGCAAGAGCTTAGGTACAAGATGATGAGACAACAGAAGGAGATGAACCAGAAGCTGGCACAGAGCTTAGGGAAGAAATAGAAAAAATTAAGCCATTTCAGAAATGAAGGAAAAGTTGAAAGGCAAGGGAAAATCAATAAATTTAAAACATGAAGTTTTGGCATAAAATCCTAGGTTCACACTTATTTTCCTTCACCACTTTGCGTATTAGACCTTTCTCTTCTCACTCCCAGTGTGGCTATTCAGAAGCCTGTCATGGAGCAGATCCTTGAAGTTTTGAAGGTGAGAAAATTTTTTTCTCTGAAAACCTTTAGAATTTTATCTGGCTTTGATAATCTTAAATTTCCCTCTAATAAGTATGACAGTATTGTGTTGTGTTTTTTAAATTTTTATTGATTGATTGATTTTTTTTTTTTTTGAGAGAGAGAGAGAGAGAGAGATCAATTTGTTGTTCCACTTATTTAGGCATTCATTGGTTGATTTTCTATGTGCCCTGACCAGGGATGATATGCACAATCTTAGCATATTGGGACAACACTACAACCAACTGAGCTATCTGTCCAGGATAGTATTTTTTAAAAACAATATTCTTATTTCAGAGAGGAAGGGAGAGGTAGAGACAGAGATAGAAACATCAATGATAAAAGAGAATCATTGATCGACTGCCTCCTGCACATCCCACACTGGGGATCGAGCCCGCAACCTGGGCATATGCCCGACCAGGAATTGAACCATGACCTCCTGATTCATAGGTCAACAATCAACCACTGAGCCATGCTGTCCAGGAAGTATTGTTTTTTGGGTTTTAATATATATATATATACATTGCCAAGAAAAAGGGTACAGCTATGATTATAATTAATATGGTAGAAAGGTGACTACAATCAACTCCATGGTGCCACTGACAGCAACTCCGGGCTGCTTGTCACCCTCCATGCTCCCTGCTCACACGGCCCAGACAGGTGGGGAGCAGATGTTACTCTCAGACTACCAACAGTGCCTGCTGCTTCGTCTGCTGGGATACAGCTATGTTTTAAAATAGACATGCATTTCACAAACTATCATTCATTGCAGTGAAGATGCAAAAGTCACACCATCCAACGATGACCCATCTGAAACAGAAGTGACTCCAGTAGATCTTTCACGGTGGGAGCCTGCCCTGAAACTCGTGAGGGGCGTGGAGAAACAGCTGTGCTCCCTCACTAGACTCCTGCCTCAGAATTGTGTTCGCTCCCGAAAAACATTCTTAATATTCAAAACATTTTGTGAAGTCTTAATTTGGGATTTCTGTAGTGTGTCTCTGGGATGAAAACACAGGGCACTTGGGCCAGTATCATTTCCAATTGTAACTCTTTTGTATATTTTTGCTGTTTAAAATACATCCAAGGTTACTTCTGAGTCATAAATACCTAGTATGCTTAAAATACATATGTAAAGTAATTCATCTGCTATGTTTTGGGAACTTTGTTGTATGCAAATTGTTAATGTTCTTAACTCAGTAGGATTAAGCCAAAAGGCATGATTTTGTTTCAGTGTAATAAATAATATACACTTCTAAAAAATGTATATAGATGTAGATATAGATATAGATAGATATTATTGATTTTTTTCAGAGAGGAAGGGAGAGGGATCGAGTTAGAAAAACTGACAAGAGAGAAACATGGATCAGCTGCCTCCTGCACACCCCCTACTGGGGATGTGCCCGAAACCAAGGTACATGCTTTGACCAGAATCGAAGCTTTGACCCTCCAGTCCACAGGCTGACGCTTTATCCACTGAACCAAACCAGTTAGGGCAGTATTGTTTTTTTAAATGTCTCCTGTTATTGCCCTATTCGCTCTTTAAATCAATGATCTTATTTTTTTTTCTAATTCTGGAAATTTTTTAGTGACTATTTCTTCAAATATTTCTTATAATTTATTTTTCTCTCTGTGTAATTCCTATTAAGCTTCTATTTCAAACCTTTGTGTTTCGTAACTTTCCTCTTATTTTTACCATCTCTGTGTGTCTATGCTTAACATTTCTGAAGAAAATTTTCTGATCTGATTTTTCATCTCTGATTTGTGCTTCAGATATATCTATTTTGCTGATAAATTTATTTACTGGTTCCTAATTTCAACTGTTATATTATTCACATAGTTTGTTCTTATTTATAATTGCCTATTCCAGCTTCATATATCCAATGTGCTCTCTTGTCTTGTAAAACATATTTATGATGTGTATTTTAAATTCTCTATCTGGTCCATTGATTTTGTTTCCTTTAACATGGACTGTTACGCATGAGCACCTGTTTGTATTATTCTTTCATATTTCTTTGGGAATGTTAGTTACCTAGATAGGTAATGTATAATGTATACCTGGGAAAGGCAACAGAAATCCAGACTATAACTTCAACCCCTCATGATGACTTTATAAAATGTACATGTTGTGGGGTGGTGGTCATAAGTAATAGAAAATTTTCCTTAGCCTGATGACTTCTGTTATTTCAGTCTAGACTTTATCACTCCCTGTTTATCAACCCATATGAGTTGACTTTTCCTGTATCTTTCCTCCTAGCTCTGCTCTTTTTCAAGAGTTTTCTCCCTTAGGATGGAATAGGATGCAGGCAGGACTGCACAGAGGTCAAGACCTTGATCTTCACCTGTTATTAGTTGTTCTCCACCAGCCAGATTCCAACTCTGCCATAACATTATTCACACATCGAGTGGCACTGTGCTGGCATTACCCTTCTGCCCCACACAGGCAATGAGGTGAGCAGTGACTCACTCAGAACAATGTGAAAGGGAAGAAGATACAATGAGATTGTTTTTTCACAATCCTTCATCTGCTTGGCCATCTATCTAGGCCGCCATATCCCATATTCATACTGGAATGCAACCACTTCCTGTCTTCCTAAAAATTTCTCAATGTTTTTATAGTATACTGGAGGCCCAGTGCACAAAATCATGCACTCAGGGGGGCGGGGGGCTCCCCCTCAGGCCCGGCCTGTACCCTCTCACAATCTGGGAGCCATTAGTCGGACATCCTTAACGCTGCCATGGCGGCGGGAGAGGCTCCCACCACCACAGCTGCACTTGCCAGCCATGAGCCTGGCTTCTGGCTGAGCAGCGCTCCCCCTGTGGGAGCGCACTAACCACCAGGGGGGCATCTCCTGCATTGAGCATCTGACCCCTGGTGGTCAGTGCGCATCATAATGACCTGTAGTTCTGCTGTTTGGTCGATTGCACATTAGCCTTTTATTATATAGGATTTTGTTATCTATTGCCCTGTTTGTCACTTATAGCATCGGTTCTGAAAGGAAGACAGCAGCCCATGTTTGTTTGCCATCCTGTCTTCCCCACTAATGCCTAATGTCACCTGTCACTTGCCAAGTTCTGCAATATCAGTGGATCTGTGTCTACTCTCTCTAGTCTGTTTGCCTTATCTATTTTTTACCTCTATGCAATACCACACTTCTAATTATTACAAATTTATAATGTCTTGATATCTAATAGGATGATCCTTTTATTTATCTTCTAAATTGTCTTGGCTATCCTGGGGTCCTTTACTTCTCTCTGTGAATTAAGGGATTAGTTTGTAAAGTTCTGTGAAAAATCCTCTTGAGATTTTATTAGAACTGCTTTGAATTATTAGGTTAATTTGGAAAATTGCCATCTTATTATATTGAGACCTTTAATACATTAATGCACATTGCCCCATAAAGATCTTGCTAAACTTTTGTGAGGTTTATCCCCAGGTACTTTGTAGCTGTTACTACTATTGCAAATCACATTTTGGGGGGCCCTTTTTTGCAATAAAATATCTTTTTTCTGATCATATAAAAATAAATGCTCATTCTAAAAATCTGACCATTATATAAATATATAAAGAAGAAAGTAAAACCCGCCTGAAAGCCACCATCCTGAGATTAACCTGTTGATTATCCTTTTAAGCATTCTTTATACTTACAATATTCATACACAAATAAATTTACATATTTTTAAATCAATGCTTTTCCTCTCCACCTCCTTCCCTTTCTTATTACCTAGCCACACGCTTGTAACCTACATTCATAACCCAGTGTGACCTTCAATATTTTCTCCAGGCTCATAAAATCCTATGTAGATCTTTGTATGTATCTATATGTCAGGGAGTTGATCATTGTTTTACAAAAGGGGATCATATTGTACTTTTCTGTCTTGATTTTCTCATGCTTACAAGTTCCTATGAAAATCCCTCTAGATAACATATAGAAAATCATTTAGTGTAGATCTAATGCATTCATTTCAATGGCTGTTTAATGTCCCCTGATATGGAGATATAATGCTCCAATTTATTTGACAATTTGGTTCAGTTGTATATAATGAGAACTAGTTATTTTAAGTAGAAAGGGATTTAACGTAGGGAATTTTGAACTTACAAAATTATTAGAGAGACCAAGTAGCAGACTTTAGGCTGGGCCTCCAGGATGACTCCCACAAGAGTACGACAGAACCTGCCCAGCAAGGGAGTTGCTACATCCAACACAGAAAGTTGCTGTCCCCGCTGCTGGTTCCAGAATCATATCACCTTAGCTGCATCGTGGGGATCTGGATGCTACCACCAGAACTTTTTACTCCAGACCTATATTGTGTCTGTCAGGTCTCCACTATACCTCTGATTGGTGAACTTAAATCACCATCTAGACCCCTAGCTTCAGGGAGTCTGGGAAATGTATCTTTAGCTTTCCAGCCTCTGCAAAATGGAAAGACACACAAGAAAAGGTTTCACGAGAGGAAGAGTGGGCCAATCCACCAAATCTGCTGTGAGCATTCACTCTGTTTACAGTTTGGGGTCTCCTGTGAACAGTCTCACACAATAAGCACACTTCCCACGTGGCCTTGTGTGTTTCTACTTCTATCTCTAAGGAACAGCGGCACAGGAGTAGAATTTTGGGGTCAAAGGATATGTGTTTTTAAAAACAGATCTTACCAAGTTGCCTTCTTAAAAGGTTACATACAATACTTTACATTTCTGTTAGCAATGTGTGAGAATTGATACCAGCAATCAGGAATAGAAACTATGGTTTGGGGGAGCAGGGGGGTGTGCGCGCACGCGCACTTACTTTTTATTATGGAGAATTTCAAATACAAAAGTGTTGTGTGTCAATAGTATAATGAATTCTCATGTTCCCCATCAGCCAGCCTCAAACACCTTCAATCCATGGCCAAACCTGTCCCATCTATTTCCCCCTGTTTCATATGATTTTAAAGCAAATACTAGACACCATATCATTTCTTCTGTAAATATAAATGTATTTCTAAAAGAGAAAATAAGCACAATATTATCATATCTAAAAAATTAATAAGTTATTTATTAAATAGTCAGTGTTTTTATTTTGTGTGTGTAAGGATTCAAACAAGGTCCACGAATTGCAACCTATTAGTCTTTTATGTCTTCTTTAATTTATATATTTCCCCCTTTATCTTTTAGTTCCTTACAATATATTTGTTGGAGGAACTGCAGGTTGCATCCCTATACTGTAGTAGAACATTTTCCTCATCCTAGTTATTCCAAGAGAACTGATAGTATACAACATAAGCTTGGTCAAATTTGGTTTGACCTTTTTGGCAAGAATAATTCATAGATTGATGTCTGCTCTTCTATCAGAAGTCACATACTGTCTGGTTGTGTCTCCCTTTATGATGTTAGCAAACCATGCGCAGTGTCATGATCCATTAGGGTTGCAAAATAGTCATGGTCCAATTCTATTCTTTTTATTGTGACATAGAATACAACTATAAAGAAAAACTTTCTCATCTCTAATTTTCAGTTACCCAATAATGCAGTTCATATACATATACATAGACAAGAAAAATCCTTCGTTCTTTCCAGTTACTTAACAGTTTTCAAAATAACGAATTGGTTCCCCAGCATCCTTCAGTGATGACTTGTTTTTTAATATCACTGTAAATTCATGAATTAAATTTATTTGATGTATTTCAATCCATGGCAGCTATGATTCTTACTGATGTTTAAGTTGCCACATGTTTGCTCACTGGGAGCTTTGCTATGGCTGTTTTTATGTTTGCCAGTGTCGATTTTATGTTACTTTCATTTTTATTTCCCTATTTTCCAGTGAATTAGATCATATTCATTTTTGTTGGGCCACTGGGATTTACTCACTAGTGAATTTTTCATTTGTATCCTTTGCACAATTTTCTATTCAGTTGTTGGTTTTGTCTCATCGATTTGTAAGGGCTCTTTGCATAGAAAGCAATCCTTTTTTAGAGAATATAGTAGCACATTTTTCCAGACATATTTATTGATATTAACTTTGAGTACCTTTTGACAAAACCAAAAGAGTTATTTGTATATGGTCTGATATACCTGTCTTTTATTTTATGCACAGTTTCTTGGTTTTCAGTAAGGGAAATCTCCCCAAACCATAGATTGTACATGTACTTTTTCCTAGATATTTTTCTTCAAATTTTAAAATTATTTTTCTTTTACATTTAAATCTTTAACCTATTTGCAATTTAGGTTTGAATTTAGTATAATATGGCAGTCCAGTTTTATTTACCACTTGCCCTATTTTTAAAAAAATCATCTTTTTCCCATTGAACTAATACTTTAGCATAAAAACATTTCTAATAACCACTGTGATATAATTGTTAATTATTTATTTTGTTCAAGAAATAGATTTTGTTCCACAAATGCCATATTGACTTGAGTGCATAAACTGTATAGTAGGACTGATATTTCAGTAAGTCCCCCTACAGAGGATGTGGAGAAAAAGGAACACTTGTGCACTGCTGGTGGGAATGCAGACTGGTGCAGCCACTATGGAACACAGTATGGAGGTTCCTCAAAAAGCTACAAATGGAACTCCCATTTGACCCTGTGATCCCACTTCTAGGAATATATCCCAAGAAACCAGAAACACCAATCAGAAAGGATATATGCACCC
>NW_006297146.1:758171-759902 GCF_000327345.1 Myotis davidii | reverse complement strand
ATCCCTTCGCTAGGGGACTGTCTAGGGCGGGGGGAAAAATGGACACATATGTAATACCCTTTGTAATAAAAAATAAAATTAAAAAAAAAAAAAGAAATAGATTTTGTTCCACAAATGCCATATTGACTTGAGTGCATAAACTGTATAGTAGGACTGATATTTCAGTAAGTCCCCCTACATACACACTCTCTTTTATTACATTTTTATATTGTTTTAGCTATTCATTGTCATTCTTTCCATAATCATTCTAGCTAATTCCAACAAAAACTTTGTTTGAATTCTAATTGGAACTACATTAAATTTGTATATTAAAATTTTTAGAATTAACATTTTTATATTGTCTTTCTGGGAACACAATGTGAATGTCAACGTATTCAAATCTTGTTTGGTGTCTTTTAAAGTCTCCCCTCCCCCCAGTGTTCTTCTTTTCTGTATTGATCCTGAGTCTATCTTGTGAAATTTATAAGTATTTAGAATTTTTGTCACTATCATAATTTGAATGGATTTTTATTAGTGGCATAAGAAAGAACTTTCCAGGCAGGATGTCCAATCACTGGGACTCATAACCAAAGGCTCCTTCCCATCACCGGGAAGGAAAGGTGAGTGCGCATCTTTCTAAGACCATCTAGTTACAGTCTTGCTGTGCAATAGCGGGAGGGACAAGATGAGACCCTCCAGGGGGAAGACTTACAAAGAGGAGAAATCTGAAACGTTGCTATTTTAGCCAACCTCCTGATTTCAAGCTTCTGTTCATGCGAGAGCTCTTGACTTAACTGGACAGTTTTTTCAATAGGTACAGGGATGTGTAGGAGACGGTTATAAAACATGCTGAAATAATGCAGGCAAAATTTTCCCAAAGAAGGATTTCTTCTGTTTGTTTTTACCATTTTGTTATTATGATAAGTAATATAATTTATCTGTACTTTCATTAACTTTGTGTTTGCACAAATAATGAAAGAATTTTAGCCCACTGGAGGCCAGCGTATGAATTTAACATGGCATGATTGAATAACTAATTGATATTCCATGGAATAATATTTACCATTTGTGGGATAATTAGTATGTGTCAAGCACTCTGTTCAAATGCTTTGCAGTGCATCTTCTCATTCAACCTTCAAAACAACCCTATGAAATGAACAGGGCTTATTTCATTTTATCTTGTTTCTAACAATTAGGAAATTACGGCACAGAAGAATTTAAATTACTTGTCCAAGGTCACACAATGCATTAATGGCACAACTTCAATGCAAACCAAGTGGCTGACTCAAAGGATCTTACCATTATACTGTACGCTTTCCACACAAAAAATAATTTTAGGTAGAAATTTATTCCTTACCCTCTAATCTCCATTTCCCCTTTCACAAAACAATGGATTTTTAAAAAATTGATGATATCATCTGACTGTAGATTCTCATTGTGCAGAAAATTGAGATTATAGAATTTATAAATCAACAGTCTTACATATAAAATACCACTAAATTTGCTTTATAAGATAAACTAGACGCCCAGTGCACAAAAATTTATGCAATCAGGGGGTCCCTCAGCCCGGCCTGTACCCTCTCGCAGTCTGGGACCCCTCAGGGGATGACCACCTGCTGGCTTAGGACTGCTCACTGGGGGATCAGGCCTAAGCTTGCAGTCAGACATCCCTCTAGCAGCCCAGGATGTCCACTTGCCAGTGGGGAGCAGGCCTAAGCTGCAGTCGGGCACCCTTAGCACTGCTGTGGAGGC
>NW_006297146.1:751857-758124 GCF_000327345.1 Myotis davidii | reverse complement strand
AGGGCCTTTTTCATGCTGGCCACGCCCCCCGGTGACCCAATCTCCCAGCCTCTCCTTTTTTTCTTTTCAGCACCTCCTTGAGCAGAGGCCAGGGTGGGCTGGAAGCAGGTATCTGGGATTTATTTACCTTCTATAATTGAAACTTTGTAGCCTTGAGCGGAGTCCAGGGCCAGCCAGGGCAGGCAGAAGCTTGCTTCCTCCATTGCCGGGGGCAACCCAAGCCTCCTGCTTGCTCCAGTTCTGAGGCCGCCGCCATCTTAGTTGGGTTAATTTGCATACTCACTCCTGATTGGCTGGTGGGCATGGCTTGTGGGTGTAGCAGAGTGGCGGAATGATGGAGTGATGGTTAATTTGCATGTTTCTCTTTTATTAGTGTAGATGGATTTCTTGCCCATGATTTTTATGTGGTCTTTTTGTCCTTAAATGTAGTCTTTGCTGTGCTGGGTTTTTATAGCACCTCCTTCTGCGGTTCCTAAGGTAAACTTCTACAACATGTTTGGAGGGTGGGGGAGCAAATAGAGAATCTATAGATTATTAGCAGTAGAATATGAGGAAGAATGATAAATAGAATGTGAAATAATGTGATCACTTGAGTTTATATGTCTGTTCATTTAAACTGTTGTTGCTATTCTTTCAGACTATATAAAAGAGTGGATTTAAATGGTCTGTAAGACTTTTTTGCAAAGTGTTGCATGACGTGAAAAAAAGCAGAGCTGCTCTGGGTAAGGAGTGGGTGGGGAGCTGGGATCCTGGCCCAGACCCATCCCATCTACCCCAGTCACCTTCTTGGATTCCCTGTTTCTGCAGCTTGAAATCAGTGGTTTAGATTTTAAACTTGTTCCTAATATAATAATAACTATAGGAAATTTAAAATAACAGTTTAGACTACATTTTAGAATTATTATCATAATAAGTGATCTAATAAAACAGTCCTTTCCTGGAAGATGCTCAAGAAATTCTAGACAGAGGTTACTTGGGAGATTGTAGGGGGTGGCTGTGGGGGAGATGACAGTTACTTTTTACTTCCTACCTTCTGTTTTGTTCTTTCCTTTTTAGCAATTAGAATGTGTGATTTTTATGGTTAAAAATTTAATTTAAAATATTTCTGGAATTATATTTTCATTAATGGCTTTGTAGTCAAATATTTTCCCCCAAAGATTAACTTTTTCAATTATATAATTACTAGAGGCCTAATGCACAAAATTCGTGCAAGAGTAGGCCCTTACAGCCCTGGCTGCCTCGGCCCTCCCAACCCCGGCTTCATCTGAAAGGTCGCCCGGACAGTCCTTCTGCTGTTTAGCCGTTCAGTCAGTTTGCCTATTATGCTTTTATTATTATAGGTAATGCATGAGATAATAGGATTTAAAGTACAGAAAATCAATTTATAGTAAATATTTACAGGAATAAACCACAAAAACATTCTAGAGTTCAGTATGTCTATTTTCATATTTTAATGCATTTTATCAAACATTGGTATTTAAACAAAGCCTTTAGAACTGAAGAGAAAACAGAAGCACATTTAATTTCCAAACTGCTCTTTCTGCTTTGAATTTTACCTAAGCTACTAGTAAAGTAGTTGTGAATTCTGGGGAATTTTTTTTAAGGTCATCCCCAAGGCCACACCCCAGACCAGCTGAGTCCATTTCTGGGGGTGGCACCCAGGTATAAGAATTTTTTAAAAGCTCCACACATGAGTCCAACATGCAGCCAAACTTGCAAACCAGCAAGTCTTTAGCCTTAATCTACCAATGCTGATCTAGGTGGATTTAATAAATTCATAAACTAAAGTAAGGTATTTATTATTTAAAATTTGTGAGATTAATAAATTGTGACATTCTGCCCTCCCTCTCTTCTCCGTTGGGTTTCCTAACAAGGACTCAGCAATAATGGGAGTGGGGCGCGTGGGAACAGGCCAGAGAAGGGACCCAGAGATAGGAAATGCGGAGAATGTGCACAGACAGATGGAGACCAGGGCTTGCAGATTACACTTCCTAGGAAGGCAATATAAGCATAACCAATGGACGCAGACACCAGGGGGGTAGGGCATGAATGGGAGTGGGGTGGGGGGCTGTGGGGGGATATGTAATACCTTAATCAATACCTTAATCAATACGTAATACCTTAATCAATAAAGAAAAAAATAAATAAACAGGCACCCATCCTCACAAAGCAAAGGAATCATTTCTACAACTAGTGCCAATAAAATAGATAAATTGAGTGGAAGTAGGGTGGGTGGGGGCAATGGGGGAATATGTAATACCTTAATCAATACCTTAATCAATATGTAATACCTTAATCAACAAAGAAAAAAAATAAACAGACACCCATCTTCACCAAGCAAAGGAATGATTTCTACAACTAGTGTCTTGCTTTGGGACAATGGGACTAAATGGCATTATTTCAGAATGTCTAAGGGAAGAAACAGCCAGTTTCTCTCTGAAGTGGATTTATTTATCGCGACAAACCAGACATCTTGTGCTGGTTTTGTGTGTTTGGACTATGGAATTTTTTCAGGTTAATCTATGTATTTCCTAGAACTTTGTGCAAACTCTTCTGATCTTTAGTCACTAGCCAGAGTTTAGAAAGACTGGGGTGGTCTAGCCTTCAGTGACTCTTGAAACTGACCAGCCAGAGCTCCGTTCCAGGACAGGACTGCACACTAAGGAGATATTTTGTAAGTGAAATAAAATTAACATCATAGAGAAGGATACAAAATCAATAAACAAATAAATCAGCGGTATTTCTATATACTAGCAGTGAATAATCTGAAAAGGAAATTAAGAAAACAATTCCATTTTCGGTAGCATCAAAATGAATAAAGTACTTAAATATAAAATTACCAAGGAGATTTGTACACTAAAAACTATAGAACATTGCTAGAAGAGATTAAAGAAGATCTAAATAAATAGGAAGACATGCCATGTTTGTAGACTAGAAGAAATTATTGTTAAGATAATAATACTACCAAAATCAATCTATAGGTTCACTGCAATTACTATCAAAATCACAGTCTCAGTTTTTGCAAAAATAGAAAAAAAATTCTAAAATTTATATGACATTTTAAGGGAACCACCCCCAAATAGCCAAAATAATCTCAAGAAGAAAAAAAAAGGAACAAAGTTGGAGATCTCAGACTTCATGATTTTAAAACTTAATACAAAGCTTCAGTAATCAAAACAGCATGGTATCAGCATAAAGGCAGACATTGAGACCAAACAAATAGAATAGACAGTCCAGAAATTAACCTTTGCACATATGGTCAACTGATTTTTGACAAGGGTGCTAAGACCATTCAATGGGGAAGAGACAGTCTTTAACAAATGGTGTTGGGAAAATGGATATCCAGATGCAAAAGAATAAAGTTAGACTCTTACCTTACATATGCAAAAATTAACTCAAAATGGACTAATGACCAAAAGGTAAGAGCTAAAACTATAAAACCCTTAGAAAATCTTCATGACCTTGGATTTGGCAATAGTGTAAGTATGGCACTAATAGCACTGGCAATAAAAGAAAAAATAGATAAATTGAATCCCATCAAATTTTAAAAATTTTGTGCAGATAAAGATAATCAATAGAGTGAAAAGCAATCTATGGAATGGAAGAAAGTATTTGCTAATCATATATCTGAGAAAGGATTAATAATCAGATTATATAAAGAATCCCTACAACTCCATGACAAAAAACCCCCCAATAATCCAATTAAAAAGCAGGCAGGCCCTGGCCCCGCAACTCCATTGGTTAGAGTGTCATCCCTATATGGCAAGGTTGTGGGTTCAATCCCTGGTCATATACAAGAAGCAACCAATGAATGCATAAGGAAGTGGAACAACAAGTCTCTCCCTCTCTCTCTCTCTCTCCAATTAATAAATAACTTTTTTCAAAAAGTGGGCAAAAGAATTCAAAAACATTTCTTCAAAGAAGATATACAAATGGTCAATAAGCACATGAAAAGATGCTCAGCATTTTTAATCATCAGGGAAATGCAAATCAAAATCACAGTGGGATATACTTCACTCTTGCTAAGATGGCTATTATCCAAAAAGCCAGAAAATTTAAGATGTTGATGAGAGACTTCCAGTTTTTGGTCTGGCATGTAAATCTCCATCCTAACAAGTAAAAAGCTGAACAAACTAAAATCCACAACCCTTCTTAAATCTGTAAGAAAAGTAATCTCCTAAGGTAGGGGTGGGCAACCTTTTTGTGAGTGCGTGCCAAAACCAGCAAAATCTCTGACTCAAAATTCTTCTGCGTGCTAACCTTAATTTTTTGAGAACATGTTACGCCTACTTGATATATCTTAAGGTGTATGTATGTGAAGAACCTTGAAGAAATAATAAAATTCATTCGAGCAACATAAACATTTTAATGTATACAGATAACTTATGTAAAATTATTTATCTAAGATGTACCTACACTGAATTTATATGAAAAATAAAAAAGTCGATATTAAGAAAAAAATTGTAAATGGAAGATTATAAGAGAGTGTTTCACGTGCCAGCAAAAGTTACTGGCGTGCCATGTTTGGCACGTGTGCCAGGGGTTGCCCACCCCTGTCCTAGGGCAAACTGCTGACTTACTTATTGGAAAGGCAGACAGGTAGATACAGAGAATTACAATTTACCAGAGTAGAAAACCACAAGCAGAAACCTCCACAAGAACCAGTACCCACATGGAAAAAAACCTGAATTGTAACTGACAAACTGATGAAAGCTCAGTGTGGACAAGTCTGATAGTTAACCCAGACATGGAAAGGGAGGAGCCCACACTTTTTTGAGTTTTACCTCCAGTAGCGCTACTTGGCTCTCACAGTGACTATCAGAGAAAAGAACCAGGGCACCAAGTAGAAAATGGTAACAAATATGGTAGCTATTAATCCAACTATTTCAACAACCATTTTGAACATCAATGGTATAAGTGCATCAAATTAAAAGACAGAGATTGTCAGAGTAGATTAAAAAAGAAAGACCCAAATATATGTTGTCCACAAGAAACCCACTTTAAATATAAAGACACATATTCAAAGTAAATGGTTGGAGAAAGATATACTATGTTAACACTAATCAAAAAAAGAGTATGCATTAAGTTTAGACAGAGCAGACTTCAGAGCAAAGAAAGTTATCAGGTATAATGAAGGCATGCCATGATGATAAAGGGGTAAATTCTCCAAGAAGAGAAAACAATCTTTAACAGGTAAATACTTAACAACAAAGCAACAAAATACATGAGGCAAAACCTGATCGAACTGCAAGGGGAAATAGATGAATTCACTACTAAAGTAGGAGACTTCCTCACCCTTTTATCAGAAATGGACATATTAGCAGATGAAAATCAGCAAGGATGGAGTTGAACTTAGATAAGCAAAATGACTAGATTAGAGAGACATAAAGAACTAAGTGAGCATTAAATGCATATTAACCTATAGACCTAAGATTAATTAAGGGTTAAATTAGAAAGATAATGTTATGTAATGTTGTTATGTAATAGAAGCTGATAACTTGTACAGTACAACTAAAAAAAATAAAATGTATGCAAAACTGTTTTCAAGATTCATATTTGTTGTTGTTGGTAGTTTATATAGTTATTTTGAGATAATTGTATGTTTAATGTGAAAAAAAAGCAAATTAGCAAATTGGGATATTCTAATTTCATCATCCCTTATATCCTTGGGAATCAGAATTTTCCAGGTGGAATTTCTTCAAAGATTCTGAGTAATATGGAGGAGATTAATTAAAAACCCTGTAATTCTGAATTGAATGAGAAATATTATTATGAACTCAAGTTTTCTCAGTCTATTTATTGAAAAGGTCTAGAAATAGCTACCAACCTAGTAGCAATGAAAGCCCCTAGTGCCCATATTGTCATCTTGAAATCTCAATAAAAAAAAACTAGAACTTCTTGGAGAAATGGCTGATTCCAGGTCTGAAGCACCTTATGTACAAGTTGAGGTTGCATAATTTTGCCACATCAAGCAGCAAAGGAAGCTATGTATTGGCCAAAGATGGGACAGTTTGAGCTTTAATGAAGATTAGAATTGCAGTAGATTAAACCCATCAAATATATATGTTTTCCATCAAATATATTTAAATCCATCTATCCTATCTAATAATAAACAAACATGGTAATTAACCGTACCTCTAACATGCTTCCCATTGGCTAATCAGGGCGATATGCAAATTAACTGCCAACCAAGATGGCGGCCGGCAGCCACGCAGCTGAAGTGAACAGGAGGCTTGCTTGCTCCAGTGATGGAGGAAGCCAAGGTTC
>NW_006297146.1:745599-751372 GCF_000327345.1 Myotis davidii | reverse complement strand
GGTCCTGGGTGCCAGAGGGAAGCCGGTGCCAGCAGCCAGGGGAAGGAAGGCCTACTCTTGCACACATTTCATGCATCAGGCCTCTAGTATATATATAAAAGTCTAAGCGACCAGTAGGTGTGGTGTGCACTGACCACCAGGGGGCAGATGTTCAATGCAGGAGCTGCCAAGCAACAGCAAGTTTGTAGAGTGCTCTCTTGCACTCTGGGACCCCTTGGGGGATGTCGCATTGCCAGTGTCAGCCCAATCCCCAAAGGCCAGGCTTAGGGACCCCACCTACCAGAGGGTCCCTGCTCACTCCACAGATGCCCTTTGAGCCCTGACACTGCCCCAGGTGCTGCCAGGGAGGGACCATTGAGGTTGGCTTCAGGGCGTGTCCAGCCCATCTCACCCAGTGCTACAGGGCGTGTCTGGCCCATCTTGCCCAGTCCCTCCCCACCAGCCACCTTCTAATTAATTTCCTTTGAATGTGCATGAATCTATCACTGGGCCTCTAGTTAATTTATAATGACACTGAGAAACTGAGTAAGTAACTTATGAGTATGACAGAGAACCAACTTATTATCTTGAAAACTGAGTAAATTAAAAGAAAGAAGCAAATGTTTACCCAGACTTCCCTATATAAACTTACTCATGGTAACTAAATACTGGATGAGAGGAAGAGTTCCTTATAAACTTACTTAGCTAATAAAAACAAAATAATAGAATTAAAATATATTTTGCAATGCTCAATGAGTTTATGGATGCAGGAACCTCATGAGCATCAACAGCTGCTACCCTCAAAGAAGAGTAATAGCAGACATCATATGCCTCTTGATGACAGAGCACACCACCACTTCTAATCTTACAGATGGGATCAAATCTCAGCCTGCTGAAGCCTTTGGATTAGCTGCCAATGTGCAGGAAACGCAGGGGCTGAACTGCCCTAAGAAAGTGCGAGGTCCAGAGTGTGGGAAACTCTACAGATCAAAAGGTCCAAGTTCTTGAACAGATCATTGCAATAGAAGACTTAAAAGGCACATCAAGTTTTTAAAATGGGCAAGATGCACAAGAGAGATAAACTGCAAAGAAACTAGCAAAAGTGATTATATAAAAGTCTATGGGGAAGACTAAAAATGACAGCAGAGTAGGAGGATGCTGCACAGACATGCTCCCAGGAACAAGCTGGAATTACAACTGAAATACGGAAAGACTTCCTGAATAATCAATGGAAAACTCACAGGAGAGAACCCTGATACCCAAGGACCAAAGTGGAGATTGTATAGAGACTGATAGGAGGGGTGGAGGCACGAAAGGGCTGACCTGGCACCCACAGACGGCAACTGAAATCCTGGAGAGATATCTCAGCTGTGGGGGGAGCGGGGAACTGAGATCCCACTGAGAACTCTGGGATCTAATCCTGAAGCTGGGCTCCCTAGCTGAGAGCACCAAACTGAGGAGGTTACCCACATAACATCTAGCTGTGAAAAGCAGTGGCAGCTGAAAGTTTGGGCACCCTCTTAAAGGGCCAATGCACAAAAATTCCCTGTGGAACCACCCGCCTTGTGCTCTGGCAGAGGGAGGGCAGAGTGGACTGGAGCTGTGAGAGCAGAAGCCAGGACTGGAGACTTGGGGAATAGAGCTCAGAAGGCAGACACCCCAAGTTTCCTGGGCTGAGTCATCCCCTCACACAGCAGAGGACATCTTTCCCACATAGGCATCTACCTTGCCTGGGGGGAAGACACACTATTGGAAAACACCTTGCCATGAGGCCATTTAAGGGATTAAAAGTAACAACTAGCCTCCAGGCAGAAGCAACTGCCTGACCCTGTTGAAAAAACTCTTGGCACACCTGAGGATGGTTTCCTGGGGGCAATTCAAGTCGAAATCCTATTAGTCTGTAGACAGAGGCAGTTTCTGGAGCAGGGGTCCTCAAACTTTTTAAACAGGGGGCCAGTTCACTGTCCCTCAGACCATCGGAGGGCCGGACTATAGTTTAAAAAAAAAAACTATGAACAAATTCCTATGCACCCTGCACATATCTTATTTTGAAGTAAAAAAACAAAACAGGAACAAATACAATATTTGTATTTGCATGTGGCCTGCAGGCCGTAGTTTGAGGACCTCTGCTCTGGAGACTTTGAATCTTTGCCTGATCTAATTAGTCAGACACAGCCTTTAACACTGTCCTGCACTAGAGATTGAGAGGTGTAGAGGATCTACCTAATATATAGTCATAAACCCAAACCCAAAATGAAGAAACAAAGAAACAACCCCCAAATGAAAGAACTAGTGCATTCTCCAGAGGAAGAGATAAATGAAACAGAGATAAGAAATTTCTCTGAAACAGAGTTCAGAGTAATGATGTTAAAAATGCTCAACAGTATGAAAAAAGATATAGTAACTATGAAAAAAGAATAGTCTAAAATAAAGAATGACATAACACAAATAAAGAACACATTGGAAGGAATACACAGCACATTAGGGGAAGCTGAGGATCGAATCAGTGAATTAGAAGACAGAGTTGAAAATATCACTCAATTAGAGAATCAAAAAGAAAAAACAATTAAAAAACAGGAGGACAGCTTAAGGGAGCTGTGGAACAATGTGAAATGTAACAATATTAGAGTAGCAGGTGTGCCAGAGAGGCAGAAAGGGAGAAAGGAATAGAGAAGGTGTTTGAAGAAATAATGGTAGAAAACTTCCCTAACCTGGTAAAGGAAACGTCACAGAAGTTCAGGAAGTACAGAGAACCCCAAACAAGAAGAACCCAAACAGACCCACGCCCAGACACATCATAATTAAAATGTCAAAACTTAAAGACAAAGAGAGAATCTTAAAGGCAGCAAGAGAAAACTATTATCTACAAAGGAGTTCCCATAAGGCTGACACCTGATTTCTCATCAGAAACTCTACAGGCCAGAAGGGAGTGGCATGAAGTACTCAAGGTAATGGAAAGAAAGGATCTGAGACCAAGATTACTATATCCAGCAAGGCTATCATTCAAAATAGATGGTCAAATAAAGAGTTTCCCATACAAAAAAAAAAAAAAAAAAAAAAAGGCGAAAGGAGCTCATCACCACCAAGCCACCATTATAAGAAATGCTAAAGAGATTGCTGTAAGGGACTGCTGAGAAGAAGAAACAGAGAGAGAAACCTAGCCATATGGAATTAAAATGGCTATAAATAAGTACCTCTCAGTAATAACCCTAAATGTAAATGGATTAAATGCTCCAATCAAAAGGTGTAGGGTAGCTGAATGAATACAAAAACATGACCCAACTATATGCTGTCTACAAGAGACCCACTTCAAAACAAAAGACACATAGAGGATGAAAGTGAAGGGATGAGAAAAAATTTTCCATGCAAGTGGAAAAGAAAAGAAAAGCTAGAGTAGCAATACTCATATCCGACAAAATAGACTTTAAAAGCATCATGCTAAGTGAAATAAGCAAGTCAGAGAAAGATAAATATCACATGATCTCACTCATTTGTAGAATATAATGAACAACATAAACTGATGAACAAAAATAGAGCCAGAGGGGAAAAATATTCTAGAATATAATAAAAACAATCCTGTTATTTGCAGATTTTTAATATTTCCTACCACTTTTGTGAGATCATACTATGTTAGTACAGTTTTGGTAATATTATTATACTTAAAATCCTTTTATTATTGAAATATTAATGTATATTGAATGTAACATTATCATATAAAATCTTTACATTATCATGTAAAATCTTTCTTGAATAATTGGTGTTTATTGCATGTAATATCATATGTAAAATCTTTATCTTGAGACATTAATGTTTATTGTATGTAACATTATTATATTTAAAATCATTTTTCTTGAAATAAAAAAACTAAAAAAATGTCTATGGGGACATCTGTAATAGTGTCAACAATAAAATAAAGGTGGGGGGAAGAGAGGCACCTGGTTATTTTTGAGAGGGTGATAGGGGCTGTGATTGGGATGGAGGCACATGGAAAGACTTCTGGACTGGCTGGCAGAGTTCTAGTTGTTGACTTGGGTGGTGACTGCAAGGATGTTTGCCTCATAATAATTTACCAGTCTATATATTTATTTTGTGTGTTTTTCTGTACCTGTGTTTTATTTTACAATAAAAAGCATGACAAGTACTCTTTTATTTGGAACAGTCTTTTTTTTTTTTTAAGAAAAAAAGTCGAAGTGAAGAGATCAGGTAACCTATGAAATATTTTATAGAAGGTACAAACTAAATATTAGGCAAGCTAGGAGGAGCAGGAGGAGGAGGAGGAGGAATTTAAAAGGGCTTTGTAGGTACCCTCCAAAACAATGAAAGGTTTATAACACAATATAGGGAGGATGGCAGAGGAACCCTGGGGCTATAGTTGCAGAGCTGGAAATGCCTCAAAGATAGAAAGAAAAAAGAAGAAGAAGAAAAAGAAGAGAAAAAAAAACCAACTCATGGAGTTTTCTCATATTACAGATTAGAAAACTGAGGTTCCGAGAGTGACTCATGAAAGCCCCACTAGACTAGCCCAGAACCAGATCTAACACTCAGATCTCCCAGTCTGGGACTTTTTTTTAAAACCACAGAACAAAATTCAGTTCCTTTACAATTTAATTCCTTCCTTCTTTCCTTTCTGTGGCCGAGTTGAACATTTTATATTTCTCCAGCCCATTCCCAGGGTAACGTTTCAAAATGCATCCAAGGTTGCATCTTCTGGGGAGAACGCTACAGAAATGCTTTCTCAGATTTGGGTCTCGTTAGCTTGACAGCAGAGTCTGGTGGAAGACCCTGGTCTGAACCTTCCAGAGGCTGCCTCCAATCTTAGGACGTTCTCTCTTTGCTTTCTGTAGCTTCTTCCGCCCTTCTCGCTCCCTGCCTCTTGCCTCACCTACATATGATTGCTTCCTGCTAAGTAGACTTGTATCATACTTGTATGATACATTTAAGCATTAATAGTAACTGTATACTGCACCCCCATTATGTCCCTGAAGCCTCACGTTCCTGTAAGGCTCTTAGATTTCCCCATTTTAGAGATAAGAAAACGGAGTAACAGAGATCATGGGGCTAAGTACCTAGCCCCAAGTTTCGCAGCTAGAAAGTAAGTAGTGTATTCAACTCCAGAACCCGCATTTTAAGGGACTATATTATCCTGCTTATACAATTTCGTATTTCCTCATTTACTGAGCAAATTGCACATTAGCTTGTCTCTTAAAATTCTTTTTTTCATTTTATTGATTTTAGAGAGGGGGGAGAAGGGGAAGGTGAGGAGGGAGGAAGAGGAGGGGAGGGAGGGAGGGAGAGAGAGAGAGAGAGAGAGAGAGAGAGAGAGAGAGATTTGTTTTCCACTCATCTATGCATTTACTGGTTGATTCCTGTATGTGTCCTGACCGGGATGGAACCTGCAACCTTGGCGCATCAGGACAACGCGCCAACGAAGAGAACGAGTTACATTTTTCATCATACTTTGTCCAAAAAACAAAATTGTATTCATTTCGGGGGCCTACTCGATTATTTGTTACTGTTTTTGAAAAAAGGAACTTAATTTAAAAGTCTACAGTTTTTCCAGCGTGTGGTCCTCTTTTGTCCTGGATGGAGTGGCCATCCGGGGAAAAACAAAAACCAGAAAGAGAGGGAGAGAACGCACCCTCACGGCCACTCACGCGGGGTGGAGCGGTCGGGGCGGTGCGGGGAAAGGCCGAGTGGATCAGGCGCGGTGCCCGCTCGGGATCCCCAGCCGCGCCAAGGGCTCCGGGGAGGAGCGCGGGTGGGCGTGGCGGGAAGGGCCGCAGGCCCCCTCCCT
>NW_006297146.1:742422-745420 GCF_000327345.1 Myotis davidii | reverse complement strand
CGACTCCTTGTTGGAGACAGGTTCCTGCGTGCGGCGAGGAGTTGGCGCGTAAAGGGGCCGCCCCGGACTCCCGGCCGCCGGGTTTCTTTGAGGAGGTGCGGCGCTCGGGACGCGATGCCGTTGTCTCTCTAGCGTTATCCGAAGGACGTGCCTTTGATTTGAGGGGTTCAAATCGCCTCTAGCCCCCAAGGAAGAGAGGTGGGTTCTTTTCCCAGTTCCCCAACCCTTGGCAGGACGGCTCCGTGACGGCAGCCGCGGGGCCGCGGTGACACAGCCCAAGTGTGAGACCCGGAAAGTAGGGCAGTGAAGGCGGCCGCGGGGTCCCCGGCAGAACTGGGGCGTCGGGCGCTGCCGTCTTGCTCACTGCCTGCTGCTCACTTCAGCCTGCTCTCCAGCTTTGCTCCAGCGGGGCTTCCATGGTTGGAGGGCCCTTGTTTGCAGATCCTTGCCGTTGGAAAGTCTGGGGGAAAGCCAGCCCCCGGTGTTATCTGTCCGTGGTTGAGGCAGAGCTCCCTGGAACTTGTGCTACTGTCATGCTAGAAGAGCGAAAGGACCGCATGGAGGAGTGGTATTGGATGCGAAGATGGGCTGGTGGGAGAGGTTTTCCGGGATGTTTTGTTTGGTTGGAGGGGGGACACACCCTTGAGATGCTGAAGCTCTCCCCAAGTTCAAAGAGCAGCTTCTGTGCACCTCCCCAGCCGTAGGGGACGGTGCTCTAGAGCTGCATCCCCCTTCCACGTGGGACTGTGGGTTCTTTCCTGCCTTAGGGGCAGTCCTTTTGGTTAAAATGCACAACTGTCAGTAAATTATTTCCAATTGGTGGCCTTGAGAGGCCAGCCCAAGTGTGAGTCCCGCACACTTCAAAGCATCAGCTCTCCACAATGCAAGTCTCTGGGGGAAGTGTAGGTGTTTCTGGAACACAAACTTATTGTGTTACTAGAAAAGGAGTTTTTCTCCCCCCCCCCCTTCTCACAAATTTTCTCTTTAATTCTTGACCTCCTTTCCGTCTGTTTTCTGTGATCCTATCCTAGCCTTTTTTCCCTGCATTGCACACTGCGGGGACTATGGAGGGTGCTGCTGCTGGCCCCACAGTGTCTTAGGCCATCAGTGGAATGTTCTCTCCTGGTGCCCAGAGTGAGAGTGGCCCTTTGTGGACCAAGACCCTTGAGCCAGAGCAGGTAGGGTAGGAGCCTGGGCAGTTGGCCTTGGTGGGAGTGGCTGGACCCTGGGTGCTGGATTGGATAGTGGGGACTCTGGGGGCTTGCATAAGAGCCTTTCACCAGGATGTGCATGTCTGTCCCCTCATTCACGAAGGATACAGAAGGATGCTCGTCTTCACACAGCATTAGGCATCAGCTTAGAGAACCACCCACAGTAGTGAAGGATGAATGTGTTTGGTTTCTTATACTCACAGTAACTGGCTAGCTGCAGCCTTTGAGTCGTTTTTCTTTGTGTGAGGTTTACTGACCTTGTATCAGGAACCTGTTTCCCCAGGGGCCAGATCTTGGGGAACATGTACAGAGAAGACTAGGCCCTTGGGAGTTCCCGGTCTAATTGTCAGGTCAGGTGGAGGGATTTTAGATGCAGACACTATAGGACTGGGGTCCCCGGATGGCAGCTCCAGGGGAGTCTGCTGGGAAGGCTTATCAGAAAAGGATGCTGGCCCCAGGTAGTGCTGAAGGGAGAGGGGCCCATGCAGTGCCAAAGGTGAGGGAGGGGTCTTGGTCCTGGCTGGGGAGGTCTTCTCCAGCCTCGGAGGAATAGATTGTGAATTTTCTGGAGTCACCGTGTGTGTACTTGCTTTCCCCCTAAAATACAGAGTCTGTGAAACAGAACTAGTTGATTTATTGGCTCTTGCCTATTAAGAGGGTTAGGGGGTGGAAATTTGAGAATGCAGCGTGGTCTGGGGGTAGGGACCCCATAAACCTGTGGAGTCTTATTTACTGTCTTTCTGAGACATTTCTTGGTATTCTGGAAATATATACCACGGCCTCTTGAAAGCCTAACTGTCCTTCCCCCAATTCAAACCAACACACACTGGTTGGAAATTGTTCATGTAAAAAAGTTTCTTAACTTATCCTTTCTGTAAATGGAGCGACATTTAGAAAACAACCCTTAGAAAATAACCGTTCCCAACAGAAGACATTGTCCTCACCCAACTCGACTTGAGTCATTTTCCTATGACCAACAGAAGGTCCATCCAGAGGTCCTGAGGTAGGACCATTTGCATGGAAAATGTTCAAGGGGACACCTGAGTGTCAGGTGGGTTCAGAATTAGGGACCCCTCCAGCCAGCAGTCCAGAGTGAGGACATCGCAGATGTCACTAGAATAGGCTCCCTACCATGTGACTTCTTCCCACCCCTTTACTCCTCTACCCTGCCACCCACAAGCACAGAAAGGTGAGTGTGCTGGGCTGGGGTCTGCTGTGTGAGCCACTCACCTCCCACCTGTGCCATTCTGCAGATGAATTCTGTCTCTTTATTGAGTTTTGGGTTGTTTGTTTTAAGCCGCCATGTTGAACACAGAAATGAAGTTTTCCTTACTATCTCAAGGTGAGTGGATCTTGGTGTTTGACACTCTAGGTCAACAGATGCATCCCTCCTGCCTTGTTTTATGCATCTGGTGTGCCGGGGCTGCAGCCCTTGTTAAATGGACAGTGACAGCCAGCCCAGGGGGGCTGGGCAGGAGGACGCCAGAAAGAACTGCTCCCTGTGTACAGTTGGTAGGGTGGGGATAAGGCTAGATTTCCAGATGCTCACACCACCTTCTTTTCATCGCCCTCCTGCTCACTGTCCCCTGGTGTCTGAAGGTGAATGCTCACAATGGGCACCCCAGTAGGGAGCTGTGGGAATTTTGGTGTAGTTCTGGCTTCTCGAATTTCCCATTGTCCCCAGCCCACCACTGTTGGTACTTCTGTCCCCCTTTCTCTTTTCTCTGGGGTCCTGAGCGTGGTGCCCTTTGGAGACAAAAGAAGCGGGACGAGGAGAGGATTTTCTT
>NW_006297146.1:723004-742287 GCF_000327345.1 Myotis davidii | reverse complement strand
CCCACCACCTCGCCCCCAGATCTGATGCTGATTTGTTCATGTAGAACCCGAGTGATTTCTCATAATCTTTTGGGAACCAAACACCTACAGTTTTGAGCTTTCGTAGTTGAGAATGCTGCTTATCTTTTTGTTGTTTTCAGAGACGGAGACTTCTAGTGAGAGTAGCTCTCCTTCAGATGTTTGGCAGGTGGAGCAGCACAAGGGGAGAATGTGACCGTTGGTGTTAAACTTGGGTTCAGAGCCATTCATTCACTGACTGGCTGGATCTTCATGGGACTGTATGTAACCTCCGTGAATGACTTCAGTTTCCTCATCTGAAAATGAGGGTGGTTATAAAAATGAAATGAGTATGTGAATATCAAGAGGCACAAAGGAAAGAATAGCTATTGCCTGAGTAGTATTCTCTGTGCCGATGGAAGGACCTCTACATCAGCCAACAAACATTAATTACGAACCTACTCTCCCGTTAGCCCTGTGGAGGGTTATGAAACAAAGGCAGTATGCTCAAGAGACTTTGGGTCTGTATGGGGACACAGCTAACACAGATGAGGTAATTAGAAGGCAGGGACAAGGTCTGTGGTACACACTCAATAGGGGACATATGGGTGGCAAGAAATTCAGGGGCTGGAGTGGTCAGGAAAGGCCTCAAAGATGAGGAGGGAGGGAGGGTGGTCATGAGCACAATCCTGAAGGGAGGGCAGGCACTGTCCAGGAGAGAGGAAGGCTGGAACATTTGGCTCCAGTGTTCAGAACTCCAGCCCCTCCTCCCTTGGAACCTGGTGCAACACCTTTGACCCTGTGGTGAGCTCTCAACCATGCAAGACCTGCTTGTCCTGAGATTTATTTTGGGGCGGTTTTCATTCCAGGCTTGTTTTCTGCTGGGTATTTCTGGAACAATTTTGTTTTAATTTTATACCCGATCAAAAATAATGGGAAGCAAATCTACTGCCAGAGTGAAAGCCCAGTCCCGTGGAAGACTTTTGGGTTTTCAGGGCTTTGTGTTCGTTCCTTATGCTTCACTTATTGTAGCTCATTTTCCAGTTCTGGAATGGCAGGCTTCAGGGCTGCAGGAGACCAGTCCATCTGACACCTGCATTATACTGAGGTGGAAACCCTGGTCTAAGAGGCCCAAATGATGGGTAGGGGTGGGAGGGGAGTGGAGAGAACCGGAAACAGCCAGAATCTTATCACCCCACCCTGATGGAGGATACTGGTAAGGCCTGATCTGGGCCAGAGCAATGGATGCAGATTGTTTCCATCACTGCTCCACCTGGTTCTCCAGAGTCCTTGAAGTTTGTCCTCTTTAGTTTAAGGGTCTCTGGGGGAGTGGGGGTGAATGTTCCTTTATCTGGCCAGACTCTGATTACTGCCATCTGTCCGCCTCCAGGTCCTTGTACTTGTCCACACAAAGTTCACCTATCCTAAAGTCCTAGCTCCCATCCCACTAATATTCAGACTCAATACCTTTGGGTGACACTAGTCTGGGTCTGCCTCGACTCTGGGTCTGCCCCATCCTTGACAGGAATGTTCACTCTTACGAACAGTTTGAGGCTCTGGCCTTCTCTGCAGACTCTGACAGGAGTGCTCTTCTCTTTTTCTGGGGCTAGGCTAGATGGAGTGTTCTCCGAGGCTGTGTGAAAAACCAGGAAGAGGCCATGGTTTGGGGTCAACTCCAGTGCTGTCCAGGTCCCTGTGTATGCATTGGTAAATGCAGAGAGGAACCCCTTCTTTGCTTACCGGAGCGGGCGGTGAGCAGATGAACAAGCGCTCACTTACCTTTCTTGTGATGTAGTTGGAAGGCTTGGTGTCCCACTGGGCTTCGAGCTCCTGAGGGCAAAGGCTATCGTTCTTCAGTTCATCTTTGTGTCCTTACACTTAGCTCAGTGCCTTACACACCACAGGTGCTTGAACATCTGGGTTGAAAGACTGGCTAATAGGGTGAATGGAAGTGCTCAACAGAAGTTTCTAAAGGATTTCCCCTCTGCTGCTCTGTAAGAAGGCACTTCCACTCACCTATCTCACTTCTCCAATTGTCCTCTTTATGCTTAAGTATAAATAACCATTCTAATCTTTCTCCTGAACTTTATGTATGCATTTTTCCTGCTAAGTACTAAGCCTATTCATAGATCATGCCTAAAGTGGACCTATTCCTTCCCTGCCCCATTCTCCAAGTTCAGTTCTCATTCAGTATTTTTGCATTAGTGATCTTATAGTCACTTGGTTGCCAAACTTGTGGAAATGAGTATATTAATGAGGCAACACATTGTTTCAGAGTATATATACCTGGAGGAACACAGCCCTTACCCTGTAACATGCCTCTTATTACTACTGTCTTCTGTCTTCACAGTGGAGCCTCATGGTGGGCATGGTACAGTTAATGTAGTGGCTGCTGATTTTACCTCTTTGTGTTTTAACCAGTATTTTAGGGAGTTTTCAGGTTTTTGTAGTGATTGGGAGCCACCTAGAGCACCAGCGGGTGGTAGGTGACCACAGGGGCTCAGCTGCTCCTCCTGTGGATGGTCTGATGATTCCAGTCAGAGAAAGCCTTGATTTCACTTTCATATTGCTGTTGCTCCTGACCAGACCTTCCCTGGCTCAGGCTTGGACTATTAACTACATCCAAGCCATCAAACACATTTTACACTTGATTGCTTTGTTAATCTTAAAACACAGTTTAACGGTGCCACTTCATCTTCAGGTAAGACAACCTTATAAGATAACCTTATAAGACAACCTTAACTTGAAGTTCAATGGCCTCCATAATTTGACCTCTAAATCAGCAAGATGTGTTAACTTATTGTCCCTGAACCCAACTTACGCTTTCCTGTCTCTCTGCCTTCAACTAAGTTTATCCTTTCCTAGAATATTCTCCACTTACCTCTTTGATTACAAGTCCTTCTATTCTTAAATATTTGTTCAGGGGATGAATTAAGTTTCTAATAACTGTCAGGCTTTACTCCCCAAATGGGCTTGCCTCCAACCTCTCCAGCTTCAAGTTCTCTTCCTTATTGAACGTCTGTACCAATTAGTCCCTGTAAAATTCTATTGAAGGTGACAAGTTATGGAATGTTTATTTTTTGTTTAGTTCTTTTTGTACTAATTTTTTAAAAAAATCCTCACCAAAGATATTTTTCCCATTGATTTTTAGAGAGAGTGGAAGGGAGAAGGAGAGATAGAGAGAAACACCGATGTGAGAGAGACACATCGATTGGTTGCCTTCCACGTGCCCCCCAACAGGGCTGGAGCCTGCAACTGAGGTACGTGTCCTTGACCAAAATTGAACCTGGGACCCTTCAGTCCTGACCGTCAGTCCGCAGGTCAACATTCTATCCACTGAACCAAACTGGCTAGGGCTAAAATTTCTATATGTATAACTACATTGAAAAAAAAAAACTTCAAGGGAAGGACAGGCCCAATGCCTCTGTTTCCTCATAGCAGTGATTCCAGAGCTGGCGGGTACTAAAATCCTTTTGGGAGCCTGTTTACAAAATAACCCATGGGTCTCTAGTCCCCAGCCTAGCACGTGGGTGGGTTCAGGGAATTTCTGTTTTTGCAAAGCTCCCAGGTGTCTCCAATGTCAGCCAGATTTGAGAATCATTCTTGTTTGCTTTTCCCTTATGTAATTGTTTCTTTGATTTGTATATTAGGAAGGATTATTCAAAATGAACAGAAACCAAGTCAGGCTAGCTGAAGAGAAAAAAAGTAGGAGATGACATTCCATATTTTCTTGATTTCAAGTTACCATAGGCTGTAAGATTCATATCACTTTATTGTTTCTCAAGAAAAAGACTCTTCCTTTAATACATACAGTTTTATAACTTTCTATTTTATTCACAAAAGTGTATACCACTTTCTTCATTATTATCAGAATCAAAATATTAAGATCCTTCTGAACTGTGTTTGCCTATCAGAGTTATACATGATTTCAAGATGAAATAAAGTTTTTTGCCTGGCCAGTGTGGCTCAGTGGTTGACTGTCGACCTATGAACCAGGAGGTCATGGTTTGATTTGAGGTCATGGTTTGATTCCTGGTCAGGGTACATGCACAGGTTGCAGTCTCTATCCGCAGTGTGGGGCATGCAGGAGGCAGCCGATCAATGATTCTCTCTCATCATTGATGTTTCTGCCTCCCCCTCGCTCTCCTTTACTCTCTGGGGAAAAAAAAATATATATATACACACACACACACACACACACACACACACACACACACACACACACACACACTGCGTGGCTAGTTCAGTCATGATTTCTCCTAATAGGCTTTCAGTATCTTGCTCTCTCTCTCTTTCTGCCACTCTCACGAAGAAAATGTTGGTACATTTGAAGTTGTCCCACAGGCTTCTTTCCTTTCTTTCTTTCTTCATTCCTCTCTCTCTCTCTTTCTTTCTTTCTTTCTTTCATTATTAACAGTATTATATGTAGATAGCCTTTCATTTGCCCCACTCCACCCAACCCCTCCCCACCCCAGGCTTTCCCCACACTATTATCTGTGTCCATGGGTTATGCATACATACATATATGTTCTTTGGTTAATCTCTTCCTGACCCCTCCCTCTCCCTCCCCACTGAGATCTGTCATTCTGTTCCATGCATCCATGCTTCTGGACCTATTTTGTTTGTCAGGGTATTTTGTTCATAAGATTCCATATATAAGTGAGATCATGTGATATTTGTCTTGACTGGCTTGTTCGCTTAGCATAAATATCTCCAGGTCCATCTGTGTTGTTCCAAAAGGTAAGAGATCCTTCTTTTTTACAGTCTCATTCCATTATGTAAATGCACCACAGCTTTTTTATTCACTCATTTACTGATGGGCACTTGGGCTGTTTTCAGATTTTAAACATTGTAAATAATGCTGCTGTGAACATAGGGATGCATATATTATTTCAGATTGGTGTTTCAAAAATTCTTATGATACATTCCCAGCAGTAGGATTGCTGTGTCAAATGGCAGTTTCATATTTAATTTTTTGAGGAAACTCCATACTGTTTTCCACAGTGGCTGCACCAATCTGTGTTCTCATCAGCAGTGTACTAGGGTTCCCTTTTATCCACATTCTTGCCAGCACTTGTTTGTTGATTTACTGATGGTAGTCATTCTGGCGGGTGTGAGGTGATACCGCATTGTAATTTTAATTTGCATCTCTCTGATGATTAGTGACATTGAGCATTTTTTCATTTCTATTGGGCATCTGTATGTCCTCTTTGGAGAAGTGTCTACTGGTATTTAGATCCTTTGCCCATTTTTTAATTGGATTATTTGTCCTTCTGGTGTTGAGTTGTGTGAGTTCTTTATATATTTTAGAAATTAACCCCTTATCAGATATATCACTGGCAAATATGTTCTCCTATGCAGTGGGTTCCCTTTTCATTTTGTTGATGTTTCTTTTGTTGTGCAGAAGCTTTTTAGTTTGATGTAGTCCTGGTTTTTTTTTCCCCTTTGTTTCTCTTGCCCTAGGAGATGTATTGGTGAAAATACTGCTACGTGAGATGTTTGAGATTTTACTGCCTAGGAATTTGATGGTTTTGTAACTTACATTTAAGTCTTTTATCCATTTTGAGTTTATTCTTGTGTATGGCATAAGTTGGTGGTCTAGTTTCATTTTTTTGCATGTACCTGTCCAATTTTTCCAACAACATTTATTGAAGAGACTATCTTTACTTCATTGTATGCTGTTACCTCCTTTATAAAAAATTAATTGAGCATATTAGCATGGGTCAATTTCTGGGGTCTCTGTTCTATTCCATTGGTCTATATGCCTCTTCTTGTGTCAGAACCAGGCTGTTTTGATTACAGTGGCTTTGTAGCATAGTTTGGTATATGTTATTGTGATCCCTCCAACTTTCTTCTTCTTTCTCAAGATTGCTGAGGCTATTCAGGGTTTCTTTTGGTTCCACATAAATTTTTGGAATATTTGTTCTAGACCTGTGAAATATGCCGTTGGTATTTTAATAGAGATTGCATTGAATCTGTAGATTGCTTTGGGTAGTATAGACATTTCAATGATGTTAATTCTTCCAATTCATGAACACAGCATATGTTCCACCTGTTTGTATCTTCCTATTTTCTGAGTTCAGGTCTTTTACCTCCTTGGTTAAGTTTATTCCCAGGTATCTTATTTTTGTTGTTGCAGTGGTAAATGGTGTGTGTGTGTGTGTGTGTGTGTGTGTATGTGTGTGTATATTTACTTTCTCTTTCTGAGAGTTCATTGTTGGTATATAAAAATGCTATCAATTTCTAGATTTAATTTTGTATCCTGCTACTTTGCAATATTTGTTAATCAAATCTAGCATTTTTGTGTGTGTGTGTGTGTGGAGTCTTTAGGGTTCTTTTCTGTACAATATTATGTCATCTCCTTTCCAATTTGGATGCTTTTTATTTCTTCTTTTCTGATTTCTGTGACTAAGACTTCCAGTAGTATCTTGAATAAAGTTGTGAAAGTGGGCTGGTACTGTGTTGAATAAGATTGGCAAGAGTGGACATCCCTGTCTTTTTCCGGATCTTAAGGGAGATGTTTTTAGTTTTTGCCCATTGAGTATGATATTGGATGTAGGCTGGTCATATATGGTCTTTATTATTATGATTCCTTTATTTCCACTTTGCTGAGAGTTTTTATTATAAATGGGTGCTGGATTTTGTTTAATGCCTTTTCTGCATCTACCCATATGATCGTGTGATTTTTGTCATTTTGTTTATGTGATGTATCATGTTTATTTTATTTTTTTAATATATTTCATTGATTTTTTTACAGAGGAAGGGAGAGGGATAGAGAGTTAGAAACATCGATGAGAGAGAAGCATTGATCAGCTGCCTCCTGCACACCCCCTACTGGGGATGTGCCCACAGCCAAGGTACATGCTTTTGACCGGAATCGAACTGAGGCCACAGGCCAATGCTCTATCCACTGAACCAAACTGGGTAGGGTAGGACTTAACTTTCTCGCTCACTCACTATAATGAAAAAGGTTTGATTTCAGAGAGGAAGGGAGAGGGATAGAGAGATAGAAACATCAATGATGAAAGAGAATCATTGATCGGCTGCCTCCTGCACTCCCCACACTGGGGATTGAGCCTGCAACCCAGGCATGTGCCCCAACCAGGAATCGAACCCAGGACCTCCTAGTTCATAGGTTGACGCTCAACCATTGAGCCACGCCAGCCGGGCTCTTCTTGATTTTTGATAGTTTGTGTTTTTTTGGGTAATTTGTTTCACCTAACATGTAGAATTAATGGACAAATATTGTTTGCAGTATTTATTTATTAACCTCTAAATATCTTTAGGGATTGTCGTGGTATTTCCTCTTTTATTCCTGATATTTATAATTTACAACTTTATTCCTCTCTGTCAGTCTGGCTAGAGGTGTGTCAATTTTATTGATATTTTCAAAGGACCAGATTTTGGTTTCATTGATTTTTCTCTGTTATTTTTCTGTTTTCAATTTCATTGGTGTCATTTTTCTTCGTTATTATTCTCCAGCTTGCTTTGTTTAGGTGCTCTTCCTTTGCTTAGTTCGCTGAAGTGGAAGCTTAGCTCATTGATTTGAGACCTCCTTTTCTGGGACAGTTGGGTTAGGAAAGGGAACATAGAGGTTTAGAACCAGTGTTTCTACCTCCAAGCATTCATTCTGAAAACTCTAGAAAAACTTATGCCAGATTCTTCCAGAGCTTCCTGAGACTTCTACCTGGGAATGGGACCAGGAGGAGGGATGAGCAGAAGTCACACCTTGGACTTCTTTTCTCATGGAGCCTGGTCTTTCAGCTGTCCATCTGTCTCCCACTCCGTAGAACAGAAAGTAAGAGAGTTGGAATTGCTGCAGTTTTATGGGTGAAAGGACTGTTTCCTAATAGTTTAGAGCAAGGGTGGACAAATTTTTTTCTGAAAAGAGGAGTAGTACATATTTTCAGCTTTGCAGGCTATGCAATCTCTATTAACAGTATTCAACTCTGCCATTGTAGCATGAAAACAGCCATAGATAATATGTAAATGAATGGGATGGCTGTATTTCAATAAAATTTTATTTACAAAATAGATAATGGTCTGGATTTGACCATAGTTTGCCCACCCCTGCTTTAGTCTGTTAAGATAGTGAATTACATTGATTGGTTTTCTTTTTAAAAAAATATATTTTTATTGATTTATTTTTTAATATATTTTTATTCTTTCAGAGGGAGAGAGCTAGAAACATCAATGATGAGAGAGAATCATTGATCAGCTGCTTCCTGCACACCCCCTACTGGGGACCGACCCTGCATCCTGGGCATGTGCCTTAGACCAGAATCAAACCCAGGACCTTTCAGTCCGCAGGCCAACACTCTATCCACTGAGCCAAACCAGCTAGGGGCTACATTGATTGGTTTTCAAATATTGAACCAGCCTTGCAATCCCTATACAAACTCCACTCAGTTTTAGAGCATCTGTTTCTGTCTTTGCTTCTTAGCTTGTATTGTCACTAAGCTGTGAGTTTTTCACAAGCAGGACTCCAATATTACCACCTCTCATCTCCCAGCAAGCATATAGCTGATGGCTAGGAAACATTTGTATGGATGGGAATCACTGTGTGTATCCACAGTGTGTCTGCTACGTTCCCTTTATGGCCCCCTTACGGGCCCAGAGGAAGTGGGGGTTGTGTGGAGGAGTTGGGCCTGAGTGCTGTCACTGCAGGGACAGGCTGATCTTTCATTTTGGAGACTATTTTGGAAACATGACTTAAGTCTGGTCTGTGGGGCACTGCTTTTTAATTACTTTCTCCTTTTCCTGAGGGTTGTGGTTGGCACAATGGCTGCCAGGCCCAAGAACTGAGGCATCCAGATGCCAGCCCAGTGCTGGTGTTCTGAAAGGGCCGTGGTCTCCTTTTACACAGAGGAGTGTGCCTGTATGTGGAGAGTGGAGCAGCAGGGGCCGGCCTGCTCTCTCCTGAATGTGCGCACCCTTGACCTACACGTCTGTGGCCATCTCTATGTTGACCACATAGTGCCATAGCGACGTGATGCACCAGTCAGATTTTTTTTTTAATATATTTTATTGATTTTTTACAGAGAGGAAGGGAGAGTGATAGAGAGTTAGAAACATCGATGAGAGAGAAACATCGATCAGCTGCCTCCTGCACACCCCCCACTGGGGATGTGCCCGCAACCAAGGTACATGCCCTTGACCGGAATCGAACCTGGGACCCTTCAGTCCGCAGGCCGACGCTCTATCCACTGAGCCAAACCGGTTTCGGCCACCAGTCAGATTTTGTACAGGCGGATTGCAGAGTCCGCCTCAGCTGCTTGCCCTCATTGATTGGGAGAGCTGTATGTGAAGTTGATGGGAAGGGTCTGGGCTTTGCACCAGACAGATCTGTATTTGAATCCTGGCTCAACAGCTGATGAGATGGGTGACCATGGAAAATTATTTAACTACTTTGAACTCATTTCTAAAATGCAGATGTGTACAATGTCCCAGCATTTGAGGGTTACATTAATTTCACACTCTCTTTGCTGATGTGGGGAGAGAAGGGGGGACTTTAAAGGATATAAAGCAGGGAGTGGTGGGCAAGTCTGTAGAGAAATGCAGAACAAATGGCAAACCTGGTGGAAAAAGCTGTTAGAAGACTACGCTGTGGAGAGCAAGTATCAGTCACCTTCTCCTTCCTCAGATACTTTTGGACTGAAGGGTGGGCAGGCTGACTCAGGGGCTGAGCCTCTGATTTTGCTCTGAAGCAAGGAGGGGCTGAGCGCCAGGTCTGGGTGATGCCTTGGATTGTTAGGGCCTTTTGTCTTTCGTTATTCAGTCTGGTTCACTGGGATTGAAACGGGGTGATGGGCTGTGCCAGATCCTGGTGAGTAAAATCAATTGCATAATTGCCTTGGATTTGATGATGCCAGGTCCCTAAGACCTAGCGACAGTAATAACCCTCCTTTGTACATGTGTAGGCCCTCACTGCTGGCAGAACATGTTGACACAATCCTTATAACCACCCCATGAGGGGCGAGGAGAGTCCCTTCTGAATGCTGTCAAAATGCCCGCACCTCTGTGCTCTCGCTCTAGGGTCTCTGCTTTCCTCTTGCTAGGGTTCGAGACCCCTGGCCACAGCTGATATTTGGAGAAAGTCAGTGAGTTAAGGAAAGTGCTGCTTTAAGGCCCACCCTGCCCACCCTCTGAAGAAATCAGACCAGGTTTTACTAGAGAGGTCCTTAAACTTACGGAGGAACAGGAATTAGGTACAATTCTAATTTTGTAACCCTGAGATGATTTTATATTATTGTACCTTGAAACAACATAAAAACACAGATCTTCTTGTAACACTCTTGGTTATAAAATAATCTTAATCTTCTACTACATAAAAGATAACATCCTAGCTGTTAACTTGGCATGCAACATAGTCTACAGCAGATTCCCGCCTTATAAGATTCAGAGTTCTCAGTGAGGGGTGTAGTTTTCATTAGTTAGTGCTTTATAATTTACTTAATGTTTTCACACGTTTGCATTTAATCTTTGCCAGTCTTCCGATGTTATTCTTGTTCTCATTTTATAGTTGATGGCCTAAGGCTTAGGGAAGTTAAAAAGAACTTGCCCAATTGAACATTAAACTTGCCCATGGCCACCATGAAGTCACTACTCTAAGTAGAGGGCATAAAATAGAGGTCACTTGCCTCTTCCTGTATGACCTTGAACGGGTTTCTTTATCTCTAAAACCAGGATAATACAGCTCTGCCCTGGTTTTTTGTGAGGGTTAAACAGGATAATCCAAGCAGAGCACTTGGTGGAGTGGAGTGCCTGCACTATAGTAAGGGCCCAAGAAATGTTAGGTATTATAGTGATGCTCTCCTTTAGCTGTTCCACAATTAATGTCTCCAGTTTTTATTCCACTATTATGAGTAACACTGCTATATTATCTTTGTCTAAATAGTTTATTTTTTCTGTTATGTCACTTCCTTGAATTTTATTCCAAGAACAACATTACCAGGTTGAAAGATATGATCTGGCCCTAGCTGGTTTGTCACAGTAGATAGAGTGTAGACCTGCAGACTGAAAGTTCCCAGGTTCGATTCGGTCAAGGGCACATGCCTGGGTTGCAGGCTCCATCCCCAGTAGGGGGCGTGCTGGAGGTGATCAGTGATTCTCATCATTGATGTTTCTATCTCTTCCTCTCCCTTCCTCTCTGAAATCAATAAAAATGTATTAAAAAAAAAGATATCCTTTTTTTTTTTTTTTTTTTGCTTTTGTTTCATATTGCCAAATAGCCTTTTAGTGCGATGATTCCCTTTTAACAGGCTGCTACTAGATCCATGAAAGTGACCCACCTCCTGTGGGTGGTACTTCCCTGTGACCTTTCAGTCCATCAGAGGGCCCATCAGTCATTCTTAATTAAGGTAAAATGACCAACAGACTCCAGACTGCTTGGAGCCAAACCTTATAAAATTGGTTGTGCCTACAGCAAGACATAGACCAGGCTGGTCAGCAAACTGTTCTGACAACACCAGAAATTCCTGGGTTCTCACTTGCTTTCTGCAGGGCTCTGTGGGAGGTCTTTGCATGTGTTTAGGTAAGTATGAAGGAGAGTAATGTTGAGGGAGGCAGGAGATGCTTCTGAGCTTTGGGATTGCAGGGAGAAAGACTACAGGGACCATGGGTGGCTCCAAACTTTATCTATGAGGGTGTTCTAGTTTCTTAGGGCATCTATAACAAGAGTACCACAAACTGGGTGGCTTAAAACAAAATAAACTTATTCTTTCATAGTTCTGGAGATTAGAAGTCTAGGTGTTGACAGGGCCATGCTCCCTCTGAAGGCCCTAGGGAAGTCTCCTTTCTTGTCTCTTTTGGTTTCTGATGGTTTGCTGGCCATCCTTGGTGTTTCTCGGCTTGTCTATGCATCACTCCAGTCTCTGCTTTATCTTTATATGGCCTTCTCTCTTCTGTGTCTGTCTGTTCACATGGTATTCCCTCTGTGTATGAGTCCAAATTCCACTCTTCTTATGAGGACACCAGTCACTTGATTAGGACCCAACCTACTCCAGTATGATTCATCTTAATTCACAAAGACCCTATTTCCAAATAAGGTCATATTCACAGGTTAGGGGTGTTAGGACTTCAATATCACTTTTTGGAGGACATAATTCCACCCACAACAGAGGGCTAAGAAGAGAAAATGGAAAATGTCTATTTTCTCTCTCAGAGGCTGCATTGCAGTGGGGGTGTTGATGGAGACCTTAGGGCAGTAGTAGTGCCACTTGTGGGAAGGCTGGCATTGTTGTCTAAGGTGAGTGCTGCTTCTGTTCTTGGACTCCACCTTGCCTACCCTGGGGACTGGTCTTGGACTGCCTAGTGTGGAGCATGCCTCTGGCTGTAGTGATGCAGCCAAGAGAGAAAGAGCTTTGTTACCGGAGGGAAGTGGTTTCCTAGGAGTCAGTGGAGAGTGGAAAAGAGCACAGGACTGGGCAGCTACACATTTGATGTTAGGCCCTGGGCGAGCTAGAACACAGGGTTTCAGTTTCCGATGAGAGGGCGAGACTGGGATCTTCCTGCTTTGACATCACATAATTCTCATTTGAGAGTGATGTTTTAGAGAAGCCGACGCTCATTGACCCTAAGGAGTGTCATGAGTCTGTCTGAGTGAAAGTGTGTGAGCAGCTGGCATGGGAAGGGAGCTTAGTTGGGAACAACCAGATGGGGCTTGGTATTTCCTATCCCAGGCCTTTCCAGCAGGACTATTCAAGTCACCATCGTTGCGAGGCTCTTCCTGGGCACCCGAGGTAAAATTTCAACCCCACCACTGGTATTTCATATCACAGCTTTAGTGTTCTCCATATTCTTCACCCTGTCTTACATGCTTTATATTTCACTTCCCTGTCTCACTTTTTGTCTGTGTTCTCCACGAGATGGTAAGCTCCTGGAGGGCTGAGATTTTCCTCCAATACTTAAAGAGGGACTCAGTACATATCTGGTGAATGTTGAATAAGTGAAGGTATAGTAAACCTGACATATGGGGCAACATTTTTAAAGGGGTGCACCAGTTAATCTTTAAGGGGTGCCACTCTATTGGAGCCTGGCTCCCAGCCTAGCCTGCCCAAGGCCCTGCCCTAAATAGCACCTGCTTTTGAAAGGATTGTTTCAGTTACTCATTGCTGATAACAAATACCTCCAAAGTTAGCAGCATAAAACAATATCATTATGCTCAGCATAATAATATTAATAATAACATATTATTTCTTATGCTAAGGCATTTTATGGGTAGGAATTTGAGCAGGACATGGTAGGGTGATGGTTTGGGAACACCTGAATGGCTCAGGTGACTCAAATGGCTAGAAGCAACAAACATCTGGAAATTCTTCCCTTACTAAGCTGATATGACTTGAAGGCTGGGCTCAGCTGGGACACACACTGCTAGCGTGTCCACATGTGGCCTCTCCCTGCGGCTTGGGTTTCTTCATAGCATAATGGCTGGGTTCCAAGAGGGAGTGTCCCCAGAAGGAGAGTTTGGAGAATGAGCATTCCATTTGAGCCAGGTGGAACTGTCTGGTCTTTTAGTACCTAACCCCAGAAGTCACAGTGTCACTTTCATTGTGACAGGCAGTCAGAAAGCCAGCCCAGATTCAAGGGGGAAGAAGCATGGATTCCCCTCTCCTTTGAGCATCAAAGACTTCAGGGCCAGGCTTTAAAACTGCTGCAGGAATCCTACTATGCCCTCACCAACCTCCATCTGGAGTGAAACTTGAGTGAAATTTCTAGTACTGCCATCTTCAGGTCAAGACTTACCATACTTATTACTCTTATTCTGCCTAACTCTCTCAGTGACTGAGTTTCTTCAGGGCAGAGTCCTGTCATTTTACCTCTTTTGCAGCTTCTAGCAGATTATCTAATAACTAGAGGCCCGGTGTACAAAATTTGTGCGTGTGTGTGTGTGTGTGTGTGTGTGTGTGTGTCCCTCAGCTCAGCCTGCACCCTCTCCAATCTGGGACCCCTTGAGGGATGTCCGACTGCCCGTTTAGGACTGATCCCACCGGGACCGAGCCTAAATGGGCAGTCAGATATACCTTTCACAATCCAGGACTGCTGGCTCCCAACCGCTCGCCTTCCTACCTGCCTGATTGCCCCTAACTGCTTCTGCCTGCCAGCCTGATCACCCCCTAATCACTCCCCTGACAGCCTGATTGATGCCTAACTGCTCCCCTGCTAGCCCGATTGCCCCTAACTGTCCTCCCCTGCCAGCCTGGTTGCCCCCAACTGCCCTCCCCTGCCAGCCTGGTTGCCCCTAACTGCCCTCCCCTGCTGGCCCAATTGCCCCCACCTGCCCGCCCCTGCCAGCCTGATTGCCCCTGACTGTCCTTCCCTGCAGGCCTGGTCCCTCCCAACTGTCCTCCCTTGCCAGCCTAGTATCCCGCAACTGCCCTCCCATGCTGCCTTGGTCACCCCTAACTGCCCTCCCCTGCAGACCTCATCACTCCCAACTGCCTTCCCCTGCCAGCCATGGTCACCCCTAACTGCTCCCCTGCTGTCCTGATCGCCCCCAACTGCCCTCCCCTGCCAGCCTGGTTCCCCCCAACTGCCCTCCTCTGCAGGCTTGAGTCCCCCCCTAACTGCCCATCCTTGCAGGCCTGATCACCCACAACTGCCCTCCCCTGCTGGCCATCTTGTGTCCACATGGGGGTGGCCATCTTGTGTGTTGGAGGGATTGTCAATTTGCATATTACTCTTTTATTAGATAGGATAAGTACTTAGCAAGTGAGCTAGAGAGTGAATGAATGAGTGAACAAAGGGGATAGGTGTTTTCTATGCTGAGTATCTACAAGAGGCCTTGAAGTATGTCTGTTAAGGCCGAAGTTTTCTGAACTACACCTCACTCAATGAAAAGCTCTGGTCATGTGCTGAACTGCTAAGACCTGTGGCTTAGGCTCTGGCTACTCAGGAGTAGATTCCTATGGAGGAGGCAGGGGTGCAGAGATGGAAGCTGTGTGGCATGTTAGGGGATAAACATAATCTGGTTTGTTTGTAGCAAAGAATTTCTGTATTTCCATAGGGCAGTGGTGGAATAAGGCTAAAATGCAGAGACCTTGTTGTAGGCTGAAAGCTTTGAGGTTATTAGTTTATGGAGACTTAGCTCATATTGCTGAGATTCACAGTTCACATGGTAAAAGCTTTGAACTAGAAAGATTGACCTGTCAGTGACATTCAGGATGGATTGGAGTGAAGGAGGACAATAGGGAGGACAGTGATTCTGCAGCTCAGGTATGAGACCAGGGCCTGGACCTGCCTGGAGATTGCAGAAGAGCCAACAAGGGGAGGGACGTGGGTGATTGTGAAATTAGTAGGTGCTGGTGAATGTGAGTGGTGACAAAAAGGGTGTAAAAGATACAACAATTTTATATTATACGTACTATTTTCTATAATTTCATTATGAAAAATTGCAACTATGCAGCAAAGTTGAAACAAATGTAGTGAATACCTAGATATCCTCCACTTAGATTCTAAAATTAACATTTTGCTGTATTTGCTTTGCCAAATATCTATCCATCCCTCCAACATCCATCAGACCATCTTGTTTTTGTGAGGCATTTCAAAATAAGTTGCCAGCATTAGTAAGTTTCCCCCTAAATACTTAAGAATGCATGCCATTAATTAGAGTTCAGTGATTGTTTACAGTTTTTCTTTTGAGGTTAATTTTACACACATTGAAGTGCACAAATCTTATGTGTATCATTGTATGGCTTTTGACAAACGCATGCACCTATGCAACCCAAGCCCCTTTCAAGATTTGGCTATTACCAGCACCCAGAAAATTCCATTATATTTCTTTCCAATCAGTCTCTGTCCCTACTCTCCAGCAGCAGCCAGTGTTCTGATTTTTAAATCACAGATTTGTTGTGCCTTTCCTAGAACTTCATACAGATGGGATCCGACAGTGTGTACTCTTTGGTTTGACTTAGTATAATGTGCTTGAGATTCATTTGTGCTGTTGTGTGTATCAGTAGTTTGTTCCTTTTTACTTCTGAATAGTATTCCATTGAATGGTTTGTACCACAAGCTGTTTCTCCATTCACCTGTTAATGGACACAGGATTTGAACTCAGAGCCTGCATTTTTTTAACCATTGTGTTCGGTTTCCCGTCACACTGATAACTCTGAGGCTTTTGACCTGAGTGCCAGGCAGCTCAGTGTAAAGCACTGGTGGAGAAGTCAGGAAGGGGGGTGTTTAGTTTGGAGTTGAGTTGGGGAACCTTACCTGATTCGGGGTAAGGAGTGGGGAGCTCAGCAAGGGAGGAGGGAAGCAGGGGTGCTGAAAAAGGGACATAAGCCGAACCTGAACTCTACCTTTTTTGTTTAGTGCCTGGAGATTGATCCCATGTTACATCAACCCTGGTCAAGAAGAGCCTCTGGAATAGGCAAGATATAGTTAGTCTACTCTTTGGAATTGAGGTGGTAAGGGTGACATGAACAAGAGTCATAAAGCTAGAGAAGAGAAATAGATTACATGGGGCAGGAAGAATTAGCAACCATTCTGATTAGAGTAACTACTCTGTGCCAAGTAAACTTGATTTTAGGTCTTAATTCCAGCCTTGCAGCTCACTAACTATGTGAGCTCAAGCAAGTTCCTTCATTTCTGTGCCTCATTTTCATCATCTGTAAAATGAAGATCACACCAACCTCACTGAATATAATTAGACAATGAATTTAAGTTAGTGTGGTATCTGACACATACTAAAGACTCAGAAAATGGCAGGTTAGTCATTTTAATAATAGTCAGTGTTTTCAGAATGTGGTTAGTAGCTGGAATAGAGTAGCCCTCAGGGAAGCTTACTGAATGAACAGATGGCCTCCGGAGACACAGAATTCTCCCACTTAAATTGCACAACTGGGCAGTTTTAAAACACATGGCCACGAAGTCGGGGTAAGAAGCTAGGATCATAAACTGGAGCTGGTCTCTGAATACCCAAGGTGGCACGGGAGGCAGTCCAGATGGCTGGTGCTGAGCCAACTTGACCTTGAAGACTTGCTTGGGAAGGACACAGACTGCTGGCCCAGATTCTGCGTGGGGTCCCCACAGGCCTGGAGCTCTGGGTGGGCAGGGAGAATGCTCCTGCTGGGAGGGATAGAGAGCTCCCAGACAGTGAGGGGAACACCCCTGCCTGTGGAAGGGATGGCACCTTCTAGTGTGTTTTTGCCCATATCTGTCTCTGGTTTTGATGACTTTGCCCTGCAATATCTAGCTGCACTTGTAGAAAAGACCATTTAAATGGAGTCTGTATTGTTAATATTTTGAGTCCTGTCCACTCCACATATGAACAACAAGCAGAGTTAATCAAGTAAGTATTCCCTGAGTGTTTATTGGGGATCAGACTCTGTGGTAGCTTAGGATACTGCCTGCTCTCCATGAGCTCACAATCTAATTAGACAAGGGAGATGACACAGGCACAGTGAAGTACATGATAAGTGCCAAATGTGGATGGCCAAACACATGAAATGATCTGGAGATAGCTTGAGCAGAGCATATGAATATACATGCCTTCTACGTGTGTTGTCAAATCAATAATAGACATTCAAGCCCTTTCGCATTCCCTCCAGCCCCACCACCTCCTCCCTTCCCGGGGTGATAATTTGAGTGCTTACTGGGAGGGTGGCAGCACTTTAATAGGCTTAACTCATTTGCCCCTTACAATGACCCTATACGGTGAGCTTTGTTAGTATCCTTGTATTTCAGACGAGGAAACAGAGGGACAGAGACTCTAGGAGACTTACCTATGGTCATGTAGCTGGAAGCGATGGTGCCAGGTGTAAACCAGCAGTGTTGCTCCAGAGCCTACCTAGTTAGGCCTGCAGGGCCCAACTGGCTAGTATTTTATGGCTCTCCTCCTTCAAACATAGAGCAGAAGGAGGATTATTGACATTTCTTTCATGAACTTAACATGTAATCACATAGAGTTCAACCAGTTCTTAACTAAATGTGGCCTCCTGTGCATTTTGCCCTGGCACTATTTCAGCTAAAATATTCTTAATTTCAGAAGAGGAGGCAGCAAGACTGAACCACAGTGTTTATTGACCAATTTAGACTGTCTCGGGCACTGCTTTGAGGATCGGAGCACGCTGGGAGTGAATACTTTAACAATCCATGGCAAGATGACAGCATTTTGGGCTCAGACACAGAATTATTCTCAGACAGGGCTTTTTTTCAGTGCCATAAATTTAACCAGCTGGAATTCTTTTCCATCCTATTCAACCTCCCCAAGTCAAGCATTTTGCCTTTTATTGGGAAATCTGCATTTCATTGTATAGATAGAACATGATGTCCTTGGCTCAGTGGGTCTCCAAGACAAGCTGGGTCTCTATTTTATTGCAGGCGCTGGGTGTCCTAAGGGCTCAAATACCAGCAAGTCTCTTTCAAGCATGAATGCTCTGATCAAAGAATGTGAGAGGCAAATTGTCCACCCCAGTGCAACCCAAGCCTTGTACATGGGAGGGTGGGCGAGAACCAGGATTGAGAAGACAGCGGTGCTACTGCTCTGCAGCGTGGCTGCCACCAAGCCTCTGGTCAGGAGCCTTGTGCTGGGCCTGCCAGGGACTGAGCTCTGCCACGCTGTCCAGGAGGGGCCTGCAGAGTTGGAAGAAGGGTATTTTGATTAACATACCAGATGTCATCGTCTGTCTCACTGTTGCCCTTCAAAATAGTCCTCTTTGGAGAGTATGTATCTCTTATTCCAGTGATGCTGCCATTGCTCAAAATGTTTTTGGGATTTGTTTTACAAAGGTGTTTAATGCTTGGTACAGTTCCTTCTTCCTTCCGAGGGAGAGTTTTCCTTTATATTTAGCTGCATCTGAAAACACAGATAATCCCATCACTTAAAAGGGTAGTGTATTTATGTATATGAACTTTTTGTTTCTATTACCTACAGGAAATTATTGGTAACAATTTGATACCTACACCTTACCAAAACCAGATCATATCAAGTCATTTAAGTTTTTGTCAATATAATGGGTAATAAATAAATGTGAACTTGTTAATTTAATGTGTATTTACCTCTATTAATATTGGGCCTGTTCTGGCCAGTGTGACTCAGTGGTTGAGCATTGACCTATGAATTAGGAGGTTACGGTTCCGTTTCTAGTCATGGCACACGCCCAGGTTGAGGGCTCAATCCCCAGTGGGGAAGTAGCCGATCAATGATTCTCTCCATCATTGATGTTTCTATCTCTCTCTCCCTCTCCCTTCCTCTCTGAAATCAATTTTATTTTTTTATTTTTATTTTTTTAAATTTTATTTTTTATTACAAAGGGTATTACATATGTGTCCATTTTTTCCCCCGCCCT
>NW_006297146.1:716386-721652 GCF_000327345.1 Myotis davidii | reverse complement strand
GTGCGATGGTAAACGGGATTGTTTTTATAATCTCTCTTTCTGAAAGTTCACTATTGGTGTATAGAAATGCCTCAGATTTCTTGGGGTTAATTTTGTATCCTGCTACATTGCCAAATTCATGTATTAAGTCTCCATCATTGATGTTTCTATCTCTCTCTCCCTCTCCCTTCCTCTCTGAAATCAATTTTAAAAAAATTTAAAAATTGGGGCATATTTTCATGTTTTTTTGGCTATTTATGAATTGTCTGTTCTAGTGTTTGGCTCAATTTTCTATGAAACTGTCTTTTTCTTCTTGAGTTATCGCTCTTTATATGATAGCAATATTTGGACAGTCTTTCTAATATCTTGTCTTATAATACAGCTTCATTGTTTGAACATGGATTAGATTTTTGGAAATGGGTGACGTGACATGATTGAGTCAGGCTGAATTATATGTGATGTTTGTCATATAATTTAGTAAATACAATTGGCACTAATGGTTTTGGGGACAGGCCAGCTGACAGCTGACGTGGCAGGAGCAGAAGTGTGCAGGTGGACTGGAGAACTTGAGAGCAACCTACAAGCCCTGAACATGCAGCATGATGTGGCATCAGTCAGTATCTTGTATAGAGGGAACAGAAAGTGTTGGTTTAAAGGGTGATTCTTTTCCTCTAGCTAACACTTACTGAGTAACATGTACTGTGTGCCAAGGACCCTCTGTCCCCTCCAACTGGGCAGGCATCCTTTAGAAGACAGTGTGTGGAAAGGTCAAACAGCATAGCCCTTTCACCAGTCAAAATATGGGTTGTCATAACCCAATCCCCCCAAATCCTTATAACTAATTATGTACACATACAGATTTTATATTCATCTTTTCTGGTTTGTACCGTGAGGCTATTTCTATAGTGGTTCAGAGTATACAGCCTCTCTGTCAAACTGCTTAGTTTCAAATCCTAACTCTACCATCTATAAATTGTATGATTTTGTTAATTTATAAAATTGCTCTTTCACTTGGTTTTCTCCTCTACAAAATGGAGATACTAGTTCCTACACCTCCTAGGATGAGATGATGATTAAACGAAACAGCGTACACCAAGCACTTAGCACATTTGGTTTCATCATGGGCCAGGGAGAAGCATTTTGGTGACCTGATGCCTATGGTTATCTCAGGCTGTCCAGGGAATTAACCAAAGAGGTCAAAGGGGTAGATGAAAGGTTAGAGCCTGTCCACATTTCTGGGGAACCAGCTCCAACTTCTCTTTCCTTAGTACTTTGAGGCCTCTCCCTCTCTGGGACCTCTCAGTCCTTTCAAGTTCCACTGTGCATTTTTCTGCCTATTATACCATCTTCAGGGCCATGGCCAATACCACAGGATCTGGGCACCCTCACAAGTGATAAAAATAAGCTTGACAAGCAGACAAAGCCCCAGGGCTCAAACAGCAGCAGCAGCAGCAGCAGCAGCAGCAGCAAGAAAACTACCAAACTTCAAGGCACTGAGATGGGACCAGAATCTAATACCAGTAGGGACCCAAACGTTCTTGGTGCCTCTGCATTCTGCCTGTAGTTGAGAGTTGTTAGGCCCTAGGCCCCAGAAGCACAAATGGCAGAACTGTGGTGGAAGGGAAAAATTAATACATACAGGCCAGGCGACAGCTCTAGCATAGGCTGTTTTGTGCTGGATTTGTCTCAGTTTGAAAATTTAGGGGCGCATAGCCCATCACACGCAATTTCTTTATAGGTGTCCTCAGATTGCAAAGCAAAAACAAGGCGGGTTTTGGAGTCATATCTAAATTCAAGCTCCAGCACCGAACTTCTAAACCTGTTTCCTTTCTTGAAAAATGAGGATAACATTGCCTATTCTGGATGACTGGCTGTTAGGAAGATTAAATGGGTATGTAAAATGTATCGTCACGCATATCGGCGGTCCCCATTAAAAAGGAGCTGTTATTGTCATTATTGATAGGTGCTCCACAAATATTTAAATGGGTGGTGTAGCTAAGTGGAAAACCGGTTCTGTTAGGACAGGCTTGGCAAAAGCAAAAACAAAAATACGCACATGTATAAAGTAACCTCCTGGTGGTTAGTGCCGAGATGGTTGTGCCTCTTCTTGTCCCACCTGGTGCTGAGACCAATTCTGGGAAGATCTCCATGGATACACAGATATGTCCGCCCAACAGGAGGCTTCGCTAGAATTAGATGACAAAGTTTTATTTGAGGATCTTAAGCGAGCAAATTGCAATTCTGGAAACACTACCCGGCAATACCCAGAGTGTTCCAGTGAAAAAGAAAAGTTGTAAGTTTTTATGGTAAAAAGCACATTCTTGAGAAGAATCAGTCCTGCATTCTTAGCTTCTGGATTGGTCCATGATGATGATCTTCCAGATGGTCAGTGGTTTGGACACGTGAACATTCTTTTCTAAGTTCTTCCAAGGGTTATCTGTGGGGTGTGTGTATCTCCAGGCATTGACACAACTGAAAAACTCAAAAGCTAAAGTTCCCAGGCTAGTTAAAGTAAAATAAAATTGCTTTTCTTGCATTTAAGCCTATTCTGATTTTTGTTAGTGACTTTATTTTGTTTCTTACTCTTTTCTCAAATGACGGAGTTGTAGTGCCATATTACTGGGAAAAGCTTGGATTGTTCCTATTGAAAGCTAAATTTTTTTCTATGTGCTCAAAGGCAAAGAAGAGTCCTTTTCCCAGTCAAGGGAAAGGAAAGCTACTTCAGTGTTGTGGTTTTCCATTAATTGGTTCCAGACTAGATTATGTCCCTTTATTTGTCCAGGAACTGTGTAAGGCCATCATGAACACTGGAGACTCCGGTGCCGATGCCCCAATATAGCCAGTTCTGTTTTGAAACGAATGGGTTTGTATTTTTGAGATATGCCACATCAAAATAGTAACTGTTTCCTTTTTCCGCCCCATTCTTTTGGAAGGTTTTAGCCTTGAATGAATGGGAAAGATTATGTTAGTCTTTTAGGTTCTTGCCCCAATCCTCTGTTCTAGTTGACCAGTGAATAGCTTAGATATAAAAGGACAAGTTCCCAAATCTCCAGGATGGGTGGTGGCAGAGAGAAGTGGGTCTATTTGCCTTCAGCACCTGCTTGCCTTTTGGACGGAGAGCCTATAGTGAGGTGACAGTGCTTCTCTGGTTCCAGAGAGGAATATTGGCATTCACAAATGATTCCCTTCATATATATATATATATATATATATTTCAGAGAGGAGGAAAGGATAGGGAGAGAGATAGAAACATCAATGATGAGAGAGAATCATTGATTGGCTGCCCCTTGCATGCCCCTACTGGGGATCAAGCCTGCAATCCGGGCATGTGCCCTTGACCGGAATCGAACCCAGACCCTCCAGTCCACAGGCCGACACTCTATCCACTGAGCCAAACCAGCTTTTTTTAAGTTTCACTTTGGAGGTGCCTGCAACTTTGGGAAGGAGGACCAGATTGTTAATTTACCTTTTGTTTGCGTTTTCAAAACTACCTCTGCTCCAAACTCATTTCTCCTGGATAAAAAGAAAGAGGAAACAAAAAAATGGACATAAGCAGCCTCAGACATGAAGTAAACATATCGGTGAATGATCAAAGAAGAGAATTGCAAAAAGGTGATTGGGGACCGAAGCTTGTTCTCTGAATGGAAGGAGGCAGTGACTGCAGAGTTTCACTCCTATGAAATAAAGGGACCAAAAGTGCAGAGGCTAAGAAAGCAGAGCCAGGCTTGAAGCCGGGACTGAAGGAGAGCTCACCAAGTCATGAGAGAAGCCTGGGTGCCTGAGGAAAGGACTGTCACCCTGCTGATTGCGACAGAAGTTGTGGGCTGAGGAAAGCAAGGACAGGCACATAGCCTCACTACCAGGGACAAAGCCCAGCAGCCCGGTGGTTCTGCGACTGTGGCTGCCATGTTCTGGTTCTGTGCGGCTATAACACCCAACCTGCTTCTGCATTGGAGGCTGGAGGGCCAAGGAGAAATGGAGTGAGGAGAGAAGAACAAAATAAGAAAAATGATAACGGACTCAAAAGGAGTTTGCAAATCTAAATTTACAAATAAATCATAAAGTACAGGTAGACATCAACTGTAAGAATAAGAAGTTATCCCCAGTGAAGTTTATTTTATACGGTAGTCTAAAGAAGGCATAACTTTCATTTTAAAAATAAAGAATGATTTAAAAAATAAATTAAATTAAATTACATATGTAGAGAGAAAATTAAAATGTGAAATGAAAAATGTAGCTATTGGAATAAAGATACCGTAGGTAGGCTAGATGCCTAGAACCACTGAAGCATGAGTTAACAAATTGGAAAGTAGTGCGGAGGAATTTATCCTGTCTATAGCACAGAAATAAAAAGATGTAAAAAAAATACGAAAGAACAGTTTAGAAATATGAGAGGTGAATTGACAGGCTTCCACATTCTTTAATGAAAGTTACAGAGAGAACAGAGGGAATGAAAAAGAAGCCGTAGTTAAATAAATGGCAAATAATTTTTCAGAGTTGAGTAACTGAGTACTTATTTTTTATTTTTTAAAATATATTTTTATTAATTTCAGAGAGGAAGGAAGAGGGAGAAAGATAGAAACATCCATGATGACAGAGAATCATGGATTGGCTGCCTCCTGCAAGTCCCCCACTGGGGATCAAGCCCACAACCTGGGCTTGTGCCCTTGACCGGAATTGAACCTGGGACCTTTCAGTTCGCAGGCCAACGCTCTATGCACTGAGCCAAACCGGCTAGAGTGCTACCTGAGTTTTTAGATCAAAAGTGCATTCTAATACTAGGAAGGTTAAGTAAAAGTTAATCCATGCATTGTATAAAACTGCAGAATAACAATGGAGGATAAAAGACCAATGTATTAGTCTGGTTGGGCTGTCATAACAAAATACTATAGACTGGGTCGCTTAAACAAGATACATTTATTTCTCACAGTTTTGGAGGCTGGGACTCTTCAAGATAAAAAATGATTCGGTTTGTGGGGAGAGCTCTCTTCCTGGCTTGTACATGGCTACCTTCTCACTGTGTCCTCAGATGGTGGGGAGAGAGAGAGTGTAAGATCTCTCCTGTCTCTTCTTAGAAGAACACTGATCCTTTCTGATCAAGGCCCTGCTCTTATAACTTCATTGAGCCTTAATAACCTCCATAAAGTCCCAAACTCCAAATACAGTCACATTGGGGGTTGAGGCTCCAACATACAAATTTTTGGGGAACACAAACATTCTGTCCATAACAACCAACTAAAAATAAGAGTTAAAAATACGTTATGTATAAATAAATGACAGGTGGTTC
>NW_006297146.1:710999-716368 GCF_000327345.1 Myotis davidii | reverse complement strand
TCAGCAGCCGCAGGAGGGTTATGAAGACAGGAGTAACAACTTCCAAGTCTTGAACCTAGAATACTATACCTAGGAAACTATCCTATGAGAATGGGGGCAAAACAAAGGCCAAGAATATAAACTCACAGACTCTCACCAAAAGAACTATTAAAAGATACACTTTAGAAATAAAATGTTAAACTGAGAAAAGATCCACAATATAAGAAACAATGGTGAACACAGAAATTGGTTAAATACATATTTATATTCATTTTATTATTAACTATGCAAAAATATTAAGTGTGTGTGGTTTAAAAAACATGATTGAAATGAAAAGGCAGTGATGGTAAGATTGGGGCAGGCTATTCAGGGAGAAAAATGTTAAAAGCATATTCAAGTTCAGGAAGATAAAAATTATTGATTTTGCAAGAAAGAAAATTATAATTTTATCAGTTGAGTTTTGTTGCATAACAAACCACTGCAAAAGTTAGTAGCTTAAAGCAAACAATATTTTATTTAGCTCTCAAATCTTTGGGTCGGCTGGGTAGTTTTTAAAAATATTTTTTTTTTATTGATTTCAGAGAAGAAGGGAGAGGGAGAGATAGAAACATCAATGATAAGAGGGGCCTCCTGCACGCCCCCTACTGGGGATTGAGCCCAAAACCCAGGCATGTGCCCTTGACTGGAATCAAACCTGGGACCCTTCAATCCGCAGGCTGATGCTCTATTCACTGAGTCAAACCAGCTAGGGCTGGACAGTTTTTAAAATCTGGGCCAGCTCAGCTGATTTTGACTGGACTCTGTCATGCATCTGTGATTGAATGGTGGCTGCCTAGATGATCTAGGATAGTTCCACTCATATCTGGAAGTTGATTGCCTGCCTGCTGGGATGCCATAGTTCTCCAAATTGTCTTTCATCTTCCAAATTATCTGCTGGGGCTGTTCACATGGTAGTCCAGGTGTCTAAATTCAGCGAGAGAGCAAGCCTCACTGTGCAAATATTTTTCAAGCTTTTGCTTGTTTACATTTACTAATGTCCTGTTAACCAAAGCAAGTCACATGGCCAAGACCAGATTCAAGGAGTGGAGAAATAGACTCCCCCTCTTGGTAGGAGGAAAAGAATGTGTGACGTTTTAGAATCTACCACAGTCTGTCCCTTGGCCACAAATCATTCACATTTCTCCCACATGCAAAATTTGCTAACCCTCATCCCAGGCTCTCTCTTTCATCCTACATATAGCATGAGGTTGGAAGCCTGGTGATTCAATGGTCAGGATGTGAGTGAGGCTCCTCAGATGTAGCTCCTTGGGTAAGGCTCCCCTTAATCAAGAGACCTGTGAATTAAAAATGATACCTGTTGCCTAGCCAGTTTGGCTCAGTGGGTAGAGTATCAGCCTTCAGACTGAAGTGTCCGAGGTTTGATTCCAGCCAAGGGCATGTACCTAGGTTGCAGGCTCGATTTCTGGCCCAGGTCGTGGCACGTGCGGGAGGCAACCAATTGATGTGCCTCTCTCACATCGTTGCTTCTCTTTCTCGCTGCCTCTCCCCCTCCCTTCCACTCTTTATAGAAATCAATGGAAAAATATCCGAGTGAGGATTAACAAACAAACAAAAAGAGGTAATAAAGATATTTCCCAGTGAATATAGTGAAATCACACCCAACATACAATGGTAAGATAGGGACAGTTTATATGAATAGACGCTTCACTTCAAAGAAGAGGAGAGCAAGAGATTCATAGCAATTACAGGTCTAACATTCCCGCTGGATAAATGTAGCCAGGTCCCCCTACTCCAGAGCCAAGAATAGCCCTTCATTAAGGGTTCAGTGCTGCTTCCTAGGAGTGTCCTCAGACCATTGTTCTTCAAGGCTCTTTATTCCATTCTCTAGCCCAGGGGTGGGCAAACTTTTGGACTTGAGGGCCACAATGGGTTCTTAAACTGGACCGGAGGGCCGGGCCAGAACAAAAGCATGGATGGAATGTTTGTGTGAACTAATATAAATTCAAAGTAAACATCATTACATAAAAGGGTATGGTCTTTTTTTTTTTTTTTTAGTTTTATTCATTTCAAACGGCAGGATCCGGCCTGTGGGCTGTAGTTTGCCCACGGCTGCTCTAGTCTCTTGGTCCCCACCTTGGCCCCCAAGAAATCTTTCCTTTATTTCCGTAAGAAATGGCCCACATAAACAATCTAGTAGCTTTCTCATCTGGCCCTTTGCCTATTGATAGTTGATAGCTCTGAGGCCTTTCTGCAGTCAGTCAATCTTCATTCCTCTAGTCAAGCGGTTCTCAACCTGTAGGTCGAGAACAATGAAAATACATCCTGCATATCAGATATTTATATTACGATTCATAACAGTAGCAAAATTACAGTTATGAAGTAGCAACGAAAATAATTTTATGGTGTGGGGTCACCACAACATGGGGAACTGTATTAAAGGGTCGCGGCATTAGGAAGGTTGAGAACCACTGCTAGAAGTTGAAGTTGTTGGTGCTTTTGCTGGTATAGTTTTCTTTAAAACATTTCATAATTTCACCCACAATGATTTTTTTTCTCCAGATTTATTCACAGCCAATTGGGATTAGCCAATTCTGTGATGCTCTTAAGATTCTTTTTGAGTAGCTAAGAAGATATACTAGGCACTTACTTAAATCCTTCAGAGGTCTTAACAAATGGTCATACCCTTAATTTGCCCTTTGCCCGAAAGTCTCCTTTTAACTTGAGATGCTTTTACTCAAAGATTATCAAATAGGGGGAGACTGGAAATGAGAAACAGTTTTATTGTCCAACACAGCAGGTCTTGGGCCTTTTGCATTTCATCTAAATTCTGGTTGCAAACTGAACATTTCCTTCTTTAGTTAATCATTGTCTTGCCATACTTTATTATATGCAGTTAAGAGCACCCAAGTAACACCCTCCATATTTTGTCTGGAGAGCTACTTAGCTGTAACTGGAAGTTCGTTAGGTTCTTTTTCATTTTGTCTCTCAAGTTACTTCAGGCTTCAGTTTTACCCATCATTCTATCCCTACATAACACGAGTCATCTTTTTCCAAACCTGCCATAGCAGTTTTCATTCCATTTTTCCAGTCTTTCCAAGCTGTTTCCTTAATGCTTTTTCTAGCCACTGTCCTAATCCAAAGCCAACACCACATATTTTAGGTTTTTGTTATGGCTGAATCCCACTTTTGAAACTGTTGGGGGCAGCAAGAATGGCACCAGGTTTTAGACTGGTGGGGTCAGACCAGACCTGGGTTCAGCAACTTCAGTACTTGAGTTCTGGCTAGGAAAGAATTCAGAGCCAAGACTCAAACTATAAGAGAACATTTATTTGGAAAAATCACAGAAATAGAAGAAGTAGTTTGTAGAAGAAATGGGCTTAGGAAACAAGTTACGGTTTAGAGGTAAGGGAAGGGCCCTTGGAGCTTAGAAGTGAGGAAGGTAAAGGTGATGCACCTGGGGGCATGGGGCCAGGGAAGGGGAAGGGAAAGCGAAGAGCAAGTGTGCTGGATCCTCTGTCCTAAGGGTTTTAAGGGTGGAGATTTTAGGGGAGATCCCAGGAAAAGATCTGAATAGACTATTCATCAGCTTTCTAGGTATGTCCTTTCAGGGTCAGGGTCTCTACTGATTGATTAGTCCCCGCCAGTGCAGGGGGTCATTATGTTACCAATGGCAAGATGATGAGACCTCGGTTCTTGTCTTCTGAGGGAAATGTTTCAATCAAGAGACAAAATGTAGAAAAGCAAGCAGGAATTTATTGACTGCAACAAAAATAGACTTAGGACATTGAAACAAGGAAGGGCATAGAAGAAGCAACAGGAGAGCCCAGGCTGGGCTGCTTTGGCTCACTGGGAAGTCTAAGAAAAGGGGGCCTTGGAGACAGTTTCAGAGGATTATCCTGGGACAAGCTGCCACTGCCCATTGCTCCCCTGGTTGCAAGTCTTATGGAGTCCCTTAGAGGTTAGGGGATATGTGCCTGTGAGGGAAGGAGAGGGGGAAGGGCATGGCGTGGCATACTCTCTAGAGGGAGAGCTCCCTGGGACCTTTGTTTTCAGGGGTTTTAAAGGCTGGGTCTTTAGGGGAGGTCTGGGGGGCGGATTGATAGAGTTAGTTTCCCTATTCCACTTGTCCTGGACTTTTTATAGCTTCTTACTATGCTGTAACAATTATTCAGTGCAGCTGGTCCTGAGGTCAGTTATGGTGTTGCTTGTCTGGTTTTGCTGCTTTTCTGGGCCTAGAACTAAAATACAACTGAGGCCTAGATGTTATCTCTAGGGAGGAAAGGTCAAGGGGGTCCAAATGCATGACCAGGGACATGCTAGGGGAGGAAAAGTCACCCTGAGGGCTAGGTCCCACCCTACCATTGTTCTTTGCTAGGCACCCAGGACTTTCTGCCCTGATGACCTTCTGTACCTAGCTCATCATCCTTGCTCTGCTCATGTCTGTCTACAACAAACCAATATCTTTATTAGTTAGCTTTTACTGCATAAAAAGCACCCAAAATTTAGAGACTTAAATCATAACCATTTTTATTTATATTGCAATTCTTTGGGTTGGCCAGGTGTTCTTTCTGGCCTGGGCCAGCACAGTTGATCTCTTAGTAGAGTCAATAAAACTATTCTTTGAGGAAAACTTATGGCCTTAAGTGCATTAATTAAAAATTTAAACTATGAAAAAGTATGTTGAATATGGTGTTATATTAAATTGTATTTGGCTATGTATAAAAGAGAATCTAAAACACCATGGCTTAAATGAGCTAGAGGTTTAACATTGTCACATAACCAGAAATTTTGAGGGAGATAGTCCAAGCCCGAGGTGGAGACTCCATTTTACCATCAAGATCCCAGGCTCTTCTAATTTTCTATTCATCTACAGTTAGCCTTCAAACATGTGTTTGCAGCTTCATGGTTGCAGGATGACTGCTTTATCTTCATATTCCAAGCGTGATGGAGAAAAGGACAGATTGTGAAAGAGGCAGGTACCAGCTGAGTCTGCAATCTTTATGTAAAGAATTTTCCCAGAAGCCCTACCATGTCAAGAAACTAGAAAAAGAACAAAATAAGCCTTTAGAGAAGTAGAAGGAAGGAAACAAAAATAGGAAGACAAATGAAATGAAATAGGAAACAATTTGGAAGATTAAAAAATTAGAAGTCCTAGCTGGTTTGGCTCAGTGGATAGAGCATTGGCCTGTGGACCGAAGGGTCCTGGGTTCAGTTCCAGTCAAGAGTATGTACCTTGGTTGCAGGCTCCCCCCCAGCCTGGGCTTGGTCGGAGCTCATGCAGGAGGCAACCAATTGATGTGTCTCTATCACATCGATATTTCTCTGTCTTTCCCTCTCTTCACTCTCTCTAAAAATCAATGAAAAATGGATTACCTAGAACTGTTGTCGGT
>NW_006297146.1:702085-707011 GCF_000327345.1 Myotis davidii | reverse complement strand
CTAGTGTACAAGAAGTGCCAGACATTAGGGATTTAATAATGTTGAAAACACTATTTTTGTGCCTCAAAAGCATATGGTTTAGCAGGTGACACAAAGTACTAGGGAAAGCAATCCTATTATAACTGTGCAGCCCCCTTAATGCAGTGTGATGCACGCATTGGTCAAGGGCAAGGCAGGACGCAGAGAGAACAGTGCAGAGGCTGTTACCAGAATTCAAGAGGGATATGGTGTTGACAAAGGAGACAAAAATCAATGAAAAAGGTTTCAAGAGACATTAAGGAAGGAAAGGAATCCAAGATGACACACCAAATGTTGGCTTGGGTGGCTGCTGGACAGTGGATTGGACAGTTTATATTTCATCCATCCTTTACAAAGAGAAGTGATTTTTTTATAATAGTAAGTAATGGAGCCCAAGACAACCAATTACTATTTGTAATACCTTAAACAATAAAATTAAAAATAAGTAAATAAAAAACTGTGATACATCTACAGAATGGAATACTATGCTGCTGTAAAAAAAGAAGTTCTTACTATTTGCAACAGCATGGGTGGACCAGGAGAACATCATGCTAAGCAAAATAAGCCAGTTGGAGAAAGATAAATATCACATGATCTAACTCATTTTGGGATATAATGAACAATAAAAACTGATGAACAAAAATAGATACAGAGACAGAAGCATCAAACAGACTGTCCAACCTCAGAGAGAAGACGGGCTGTGAGGGGTGATTAAGAGATCAATCAAAGGACTTATGCTTGTATGCTTGCATATAAGCATAACCCATGTGCTGGGGGGTGGGAATGGCTGGGGAGAGGTCAATGGGGGGAAAAGGAGACATATGTAATACTTTAAACAATAAGGCATTTAAAAAAAATCAATGGAAAAATATCCTTTGGTAAGGATTAATATATATAAATATATTAGAAAATTAGAAAATAAATTCCTAGTAAGATCTTTCTCTCAAAAAGCAATAAATAATATTTTTTAAAGAAAGGGAAATACAACTAAACATTAAATAGATAATAAAAATCATAAGACTAGAGTCTGAAAAAGTTTATGCCAAAATTTGGATTAGGAAAAGACATGGAGTTTTCTTAGGCAAATATAATTTGCCATAACTACTTCAAAATAAACAGAAAACTTCATTAAAACAACAATCATTTAAGAAATGAAACAGATAGCCAAAAGCCTTTCTCTCCCAAAAAAGTATAAGGCTTAGATGATTTACACCTGTACTTTGTTCAACTTCTAAGAATTAGATAATATTGTACAAACTGCTTAAGAGAATAAAAAAGGAAATGGTATCTACTTTTACAATGATAATATAACTTGAATACCCCAACCAGATGTGAAAAATACAAGAAAATAAAATTATAGATCAGCCTCATTTATAAACATAGATGCTTATGAAATGTTTGCAAATCTATTTGAAATATTTACATTCTGACTAAGTAGAGTTTATACAAGGAATTAAGGATGATCCAGCATCAGGAAATATAAAACTGAATTAACAGATTAATAATACATATAGTCCATAAGATATAGAAAAGCTATTTGTCAGAATGTAGTATACTCATGATTGAAACAACCTCTCAGGAAACTAATAATAAAAGGGAATTTTTTTAAGTTGATAAAGAGCATCTGTCAAAATATTGCGGCAAACACTATTCTTGATCCTAAGATTCTAGGCTCCCTTTCAGTAGAGTTAAGAAAGCGATAAGGATGTCCTCGCTTACCATTTACACTCAGCATTGAACAGGCAGTTCTAGACAACGCAAAAAGACAAAAAAAAAAAAAGGTGAATATTGGAAAGATGAAACTGTCTTTATTTGCTTGCAATAGGATTGTCTTGGAGTTTTTAGTGGAGAATATAAGGTAAGAGCTTGTTAAGTTCCCTCGACACTAAGTCAGTATATCAAAATCCTGTTCACCTATAATAACCAATTAGAAAAATTAATAGATAAAGGATCCCATTTTCAATAGTAATAAAAGCCTCCAGATACTAGAAGTACTCATCACTAACACATGTATAGGAATATTTTTGGAGAAAATTACAAATATTGAAAGAAAAACAAAACCCAAATAAATGGAGAAAAAGGCTGTGTTCATGAATTGAAAGACTCATTATAAAGATGCCAATTCTCCCCAATTAACTTATAAATAAATAGGCTTATAAATAAATAAATAAATAGGATGAGGATGTGGAGCAACAGAATCATTTACTGCTGAGAGAAGTATAAATCAGCACAACAGCGTTAGGAAGCAATTTGGTTACACCTTCTAACTCAGAAATTCCAGTCCTAGATGGAGAATCTTTGGTGTGTCCCTCAGTAGACACACCATTAATAGGTTTATTGCAGCAAAAAGCAGGAAATGGTCTAAATATCCATAAGTAGAAGAATAAAAAGACGTGGTATACTCATGGGAATATTGTGGATATTATGTATAGCATTAAAAAAGAACTATATTTTTTTAACAGATCAATTTCAAAAACAATGCTGAATGAGAGAAGCAAGCTATGGAAGTGTAGAAAAAGAATAGTATTTATATAAATTTTAAAGCCTGGAAAACAAAACTACAGAATGGGGCAAAAGCAGGTTTATAGTTGTGAGTATGTAAACAGTTTTTTCTTGTATTAATATTTATTATTTTTCCATATGAACAACTGTAAACCTATTTTTGCACTACTCTGTATATAGTGTTTATGCTTATATTATCCTTTTTTATGAATATATATATTTTTTTATTTATTTCAGAGATGAAGGGGGTGAAGAGAGACAGAGAGAGAGAGAGAGAGAGAGAGAGAGAGAGAGAGAGAGAGAGAGAGAGAGAGAGAGAGAGAGAGAGAGAGAGAGAGAGAGAGAGAGAGAGAGAAATAAATGATAAGAGAGAATCATTGATTGGCTGCTTCCTGCATGTCTCCTACTGGGTATTGAGTCCATAAACCGGGCATGTACCACAACCAGGAATCGAACTGTGACCTCCTGGTTCATAGGTTGACACTCAACCACTTAGCAATGCTGGCCAGACTATATTGTCCTTTTAGGAATTCATGCAAACATGCTAGGGAATGATAAACAATGAGATTGTTTTGGTGGTTAACTCTAGGGAGGAAGGAAAGGGCCTAAAAATGGGAAGAGAGGGTTCACTAAGGGCCTCAATCGTATCTGATAGTCTTTTCTTTTTTTCCCCCCCGCAACCCTTTAATACAGTTCTTCATGTTGTGGTGACTCCCAACCATAAAATCATTTCCATTGCTACTTCATAACTGTAATTTTGCTACTGTTATGAATCGTAATGTAAATATCTGATATGCAGGATGTATTTTCATTCTTACAAATTGAACATAATTAAAGCATAGTGATTAAGCACAAAAACAATATGTAATGATATATGTGTTTTCCGATGGTCTTAGGCGACCCCTGTGAAAGAAAGAGTCGTTTGACCCCCAAAGGGGTCGCGACCTACAGGTTGAGAACCGCTGCTATAGACAGTTCCAGAAAAATGTGGAAAACAGAGAGGTCTTCCCCCATGAACTTCTGTACACCATGTGGGGTTTGGTAGGTAATTAGAAAGAATGGGATAACCATGAGGGTGAAGCGATGAAAACATTGTTAGTTTGGCCCATCTAACAGAAAGAGATGTGTTTACTTCATGGTCTTTCACGTTGAAGAATCGGAAGGACCCTGGGGCCCCTCTAGAAGCACTGGGAACCTTGAGAATCAGATGTTGTCCCTCCAGATTGGAACTGGAACCAGGGGGGCCTGAGACAGCAGAGCGGGTCTTGAGAGAGGAGGGGAAGGAGGGAGAGTAGTGAAATAAGGGGCACCTAATTGCTCCCTGCAGATGCAGTCTGCATAGACCTGTTTTGTACCATCTTGAGGCTCCCTGTGTACACAGGTGAATCAGCTCCTGGAAAGTCCATACCTCCAGGGACTACACTGGCCTGAGACCTCGCCCTGGCCTCAGGGACAGAGATAAGGAGCTAAGATCAGTCAGAAGGATTCTGAGCAAGCTTGGGTGGGGTCTTTTCTCCAGTCCCCTGATATTCTTTTTCAATGAAGATCTGTTTGTCTCTATTTTAGAAACCTTTCACAATTAAAAGATGTTTTATCCTAAATGTAATGAGGTGTCCTGGATTGGATCCTGGAACAAAAAAAGGACATTAGTGGAAAAACTGGTGAAATCCAAATAAAGTCTGGAATTTAGTAAATAGTAATCTGCTGATGTTGGTTTCTTAGTTTTAACAAATGTACCATTGTAATGTAAGATGTTAACATTAGGGGAAATTGGATAAAGGAACTCTCCGTATTATCTTAGCAACTTTTGTAAAAATCTGAGGTTGTTTTAAACACACACACATTTACTTTAAAAGGTGAGGGGTTAGCCCTGGCCATGTGGCTCAGTTGGTTGGAGCATCGTACTGTACAGCAAAAAGGTTGCAGGTTCTGTTCCTGGTCAGGGCACAAACTTAGGTTTTGTGTTCAATCCTCAGTTGGGCATATATGGGAGGTTAGTGATCAATGTTTTTTTTCCTCTCCCTTTCTTCCTCCCTCTCTTCCTATCTCTCTAAAATCAATAAACATATATTCAGATGAGGATTAAAAAAAATGTGGGGGTTGGATTTTATTTTTTTAAATGGCTATTTCACCTGATCCCCACCCTCCCCACTGTCTATGCTGACCTCTGTCCCTGTGTGGATTTACTTATTTAAAAAATTCTTTTCATCAGTCTATGTTGTTCTCTATAATCTGCAAATGAGTGATGAAAAGGGACAGACCCAAAGACTGAGAAACAGCGATCAGGCTATCAATCCCCAGAAGGAAAGTAGGGGAGGGCGGGGGTAAGGGGAAGAGATCAACCGAAGGACTTGTATACATGTATATAAGCCAAACCAATGGACATGGACAACAGGGGGATGGGAG
>NW_006297146.1:689906-701570 GCF_000327345.1 Myotis davidii | reverse complement strand
TGTAAGATAGTATCTCATTGTCGTTTTGATTTGCATCTCTCAGATGATTAGTGACTTTGAGCATCTATATATATAAAAGGCTAAGTGACCGACTGTCCATCTGACCATCTGGCCGACCGACCAGCCGATATATTTGACGCGCCTGGCAATCCTAAAATAAATGTTGACTTGTGCATGTGTGATACATATAAAGCTCTTGCTGGCGCCAATCGCACGCGTGTGTTTTGATCTGTCATTGTCAATCTGAATTTGGTTGTTTTTGTTGACATTATGAAGCTGAAAGAAAGCGGCGGCGGCGTTGACAGAATATGTCTGAAGACCAACTATTGGCACAACTTTCCCTGTCTGACACTGGCCTCCCATTTAAATTAATTTCAAGACAGTTTACTGTGATACCAGCATTTGCGATGACTATGAATAAAACACAAGGACAAACTCTAGACAGAGTAGGAATATTCCTACCTGAACCTGTTTTCAGACATGGTCAGTTATATGTTGTTTTCTCTCGAGTTCGAAGAGCATGTAATGTTAAAGTTGTAAATACTTCATCACAAGGGAAATTAGTCAAGCACTCTGATTCCTTTCAATGTGCATGAATCCCTGCACTGGGGCCACTAGTGTTTTCATATGTCTCTTGGCCTTCTGTATGTCCTCTTTTAAAAAGTGTCTATTTAGGTCCTTTGCCCATTTTTTAAGTCGATTGTTTATCTTTCTTTTGTTAAGTTGTATGAGTTCCTTATACATTTTGGAAATTAAACCCTTGTTGGATATAACATTGGCAAATATGTTCTCCCATACAGTGAGCTTTCTTGTTTGTTGTTTTGTTGATGGTTTCTTTTTCTGTACAGAAGCTTTTTATTTTGATGTAGTCCCATTTGTTTATTTTCTCTTTAGTTTCCATTGCCCTAGGAGCTGTATTGATAAAGATATTGCTACGACGTATGTCTTAGATTTTGCTGTCTATGGATTCTTCTAAGACTTTTATGGTTTTCCATCTTCCATTTAAGTCCTTTATCCATTTTGAGTTTATTTTTTGTGTATGGTGTAAGTTGGTGGTCTAGTTTTTTGTATTTATCTGTCCAATTTTTCCAACACCATTTATTGAAGAGACTTTCTTTTTTTTAAAAAATAATATATTTTGTTGATTTTTTTACAGAGAGGAAGGGAGGGAGAGAGAGAATCAGAAACATCGATGAGCGAGAAACATCGATCAGCCGCCTCCTGCACATCCCCCACCGGGGATATGCCCGCAACCCAGGCACATGCCCTTGACAGGAATAGAGACTGGGACCCTTCAGTCCGCAGGCCGATGCTCTATCCACTGAGCCAAACCGGTTTCGGCTGAAGAGACTTTCTTGACTCCATTGTATGCTCTTGCCTCCTTTGTCAAATATTAATTGAGCATAATGGCTTGGGTCAATTTCTGGGTTCTCTGTTCTGTCCCATTGGTCTATGTGTCTGTTTTGGTGACAGTACCAGGCAATTCTGAGAACAGTGGCTTTGTAATATAGTCTGATATTTGGTATTGTGATCCCTCCTACTTTGTTCTTTCTCAGGATTTCTGCTGCTATTCGGGGTTGTGGATTTACTTCTGACAGATCCTTTGTGGTCAGTCCTTCTTGGGTTTAATGCTTCTTATCTGGTCGTGTCCTACACATCTATCTGCCCTGCTTCAGAAAACTCCTAGAGGACAAGAGCAGAATCTGCAAAATCTGATTTATTCAAATTTCATGGGTTGTTTGGCACTCAAAGATCTTAGAGTGGGATAGGACCCTAACAGAGCACCCTATCCAACTGCTTTCCACAGGGAGGTAAGACAGAGAAATTATTTCAAAAGAAACATCTGGAGGCCAGAGAGGCTGTGGGATTCAGTGAGCAGTGAGGACTGGAACCCAGAAGTTTTAAGTCCTAGGACAGTGATGGCAAACCTTTTGAGCTCGGCGTGTCAGCATTTTGAAAAACCTAACTTAACTCTGGTGCCGTGTCACATATAGAAATTTTTTGATATTTGCAACCATAGTAAAACAAAGATTTATATTTTTGATATTTATTTTATATATTTAAATGCCATTTAACAAAGAAAAATCAACCAAAAAAATGAGTTAGGATGATCTTTGTTCTCACCTCCATTGTCTCTCATAAAAAAGACAAGTGAGTTTGAATAGCCTCCTTTATTTGTTTGTTTTGAAAACCAGAAAGTTGTATATTACCCAGAAGTGGTTTAGGTGACAGGGACACTAGGGCTGTAGAGGTCAAGGTGAGGTTGGTGCATCTTTTTGTCTCTTTGTTATCAATCTCTTAGGATTAGACTGCCTACCACCGGGAGCAGAGTGGGCTGGGGTGGGGAGGGAACCAGAGTTGTAGAATGCATCTTGTCCCGCAATCTTTACCACAGCCTTCTGGATAGATGTAATTGCTCCCATCTTACAGTTGAGGTAACAGGCTTAGAAAGGTTAAATGACTTCCACAAGGCCGTACAACTAATAAGAGGTAGGCCTATTGTGATATAATAAATTTGTCCGTAGTTCCTGGCAGTAGCCTTTAAATCCTTTGTAATTTCTAAGCAATAAAAGCTATAGGGCATCTTTTTCATTTTGAGCTCTAGAGCATAAAAATGACTGTTTTTTTTTTGTCATTTATAACAAGCCTCTTTCAACCACACCTAAGTTTATAAGAAATAGGTGAATTTTGGAAAGCCCCTAGATAACCACAGGATGAGGGTTGGTTGCCAGGGGAACCAACCAGGTGATTAAAGGGTTGGAACTTCCAATATCATCTCTTTACCTCTTGGGAGGGGACACAAGCTAGAGGACTTACTCACCAGTGGCCAATGATGTCATCAGTAACGCCTATGTAATGAAGCCTCCATAAACACCCAAAAGGACAGAATTTCGAGAGCTTCTGGGCTGGTAAACAAAAATACACCCATGTGCCTGGAGGGTGGTGCACCCTAGGCTTCTGTGGTTGAGATATTTCTGGACCTCATCCTATGTATCACTTCATTTGATGTTTATTTGTGTCCTTTAGTATCCTTTGTAATAGACTGTTAATCTAGCAAATAAACGATTTTCCTGAGTTCTGTGAGATGTCCTAGCAAATAATTAAACCCAAGGAGGTCAGGAACACAAGTGACAACTTGAACTTCTGATTGGCATCTGAAGTTGGGCAGTCTTATTGGATCTGACACTGTCTCCAAGTGGATAGTGTCAGAACTGAGTTGAATTGCAGACATCTAGCTGGTGTCTGAGAATTACTCAGTGTGAGGAAAGCATACACACATATGGTGTCCAGAGTAGAGTGTTGTCATAGAGTACAGACAAACAATGGAGAGTTTTCCCTTTATATCTATGTTGCAGGAAGCCAGGGCTGCCTCTTAAGAACTCATGATTAGGGAAGACCCTTCTGAAGGCAGGGAGGAGAAATTCCCCAAAGCTGACTGCTGCTCTCAGAATGGCACGGGCTGGGGATGATGTAGAACATGAGCCAAGACAGAACAGCTTGGAACAGGCTGAGAAGGGTTTCAGTGGTGGGGGTGGGAGGCGGGTGTCAGGCCTGCCAGAGCTGTGAGCCATTGTGGATTCTTCCCTCTGGACAAGAAAAAGTCACGGAAGTTGGCTCCCCACTCCTCCCGCCCTTGTTCCTCTGTCCCAACCCTGCTATAGGGCCAGAGCCAGCTACCCTTCCTGAGGCTGCCTCCTTAAAACCAAGGTCCTCACTTCGTTTCTGTTTAGTTGGGGTGGAAGAAGCTCAAGTGACTGAAAAGGACTCCTTGGGGCTTGAGGTGATATGGGTAGAAGTAAACTGTAAATCACTGTATAAATGTGTTGGCTGAGCAGAGTGTAAACCAGGGAGGTTTATGGGCAAAGGGAGAAAGTGCCTTTTGAAAGAGGTCTTCCAGGAGAATATGAGATTAGTTGAGGTTCAATGAATTCCTTTGTTGGTAACTCAAGAAGCATATTTGAAGGGATAAGCCCCCTCACTTAGAGCAGAGCATCCCAGACTTGTCACCATAGTGACTGTGCTCAAACAGAGGCTTAAAAACCAGAAAACACCAGGTCAGAGGGATTCCTTTAGAGCCATGTTCTCCAGTAGAGGACTCAGCTATTGTGTTCTCTGAAGGAAAGGGGGCAGTGAGTTTGAATAGTTTCCCTTCCTTCCTGTCTCTCCATGTGGGGCTTTTGTTTGGGTTTTTCTCTCTGGATTGATGTGGCTTTTGGAAAGGGGTGACTCCCTGTGGACGGAACTAGTCTTCATTAACACCTGTGTCAGGAGTTGGAGGCACTAACAATGAACTATCTAAAAGAGAAATTAAGGAAACAATTCCATTTATAATAGCATAAAACAGAATAAAATACTTAGGAATAAATGTAATCAAGGAATGAAAGATCTGTACATTGAAATCTGTAAGACATTGATAAAAGAAACTGGAGAAGATACAAATAGATGGAAAGGTATGGATTGGAAAAAATGGATGTTTAAATGTTCATACTATTCAAAATGATTTACAGATTCAGTGCAATTCCAATGGCATTTTTCACAGAAATAGAAAAACAATTATAAAAGTTGTATGGAACCAAAGACCCAGAATAGCCAAAGCAATCATGATGAAGGCATTACAGTTCCTGATTTCAAACTATATTACAGAGCTATAGTAATCAAAACAATATGGCACTGGCATAAAGACAGACAGATACATGGACCAGAGAACCCAGAAATACACTCACACATATACAGTCAAGTAATCTTTAGCCAGGGGAATAAGAATACGCAATGAGGGAAAAAAGAGTCTTTTCAATAAATGGTATTGGGAAAACTGGATATTCATATACAAAAGAATGAAATTGGACCCTTATACCATACACAAAAATCAAATAAGAATGGATTAAAGACTTAAAACATAAGACCTGGAACTGTGAAACTACTTCAAGAGAACATAGGACAAAAAGCTTCTTGATATAGGTGTTGGCAGTGACTTTTTTAATATGACGCCAAAAACTCATGCAACAAAAGCAAATATAAACACATGGAACTACATTAAATTCAAAATATTGTTCAGCAAGGGAAGCCAGCAACAAAATGAAAAGGCAACCTACAGAATGGAAGAAAATGTTTCTAAATCAAATATCTAATAAGGGATTAATATCCAAGATATATAAGGAACTCATACAACTTAGTAACAAAATAAAACAACAAAGCAAAACAATCTAATTGAAAAATGAGCAAAGGGCTCTGCTAGAGTGGCTCAGTTGGTTGAGTGTTGTCCTGTGCCCTGAAGGACTGGTCATACCTGGATTGTGGATTGGATCACCAATTGGGGTGCCAATGGAAGGCGATCAATTGATGTTTCTCTCTCTCTCTTCTCACTTCCTGTCTCTTAAAAAAGAAAAATGAGCAGAGGATTTTTCCAAAGAAGACATTTAAATGGCCAATGGGTATATGAAAAGGTGCTCAATATCACTGGTAATCAGGGAAATGCAAATCATTGAGAGATCACCTCACACCTGTTAGAATGGTTTTCATGTAAAGATGAGATAACAGATATTGCTGACAGTATGAAGGAAAGGCAACCGTGTGTACACTGTTGGCAGGAGTGTAATTGGTGAAGCCGTTATGGAAAGCGATATAGAGGCTACTCAAAAAGTTAAAACTAGACTCGCCATATGATCCAGCAATTCCACATCTGGGTACATATCCAAAGGAAATGGAATCAGTATCTGGAAGAGATATCTGTATTCTTGTGTTTATAGCAGTGTTATCCATAATAGCCAAGATTTGGAAACAATCTAATTTTGGTTGATGGATGAATGGATAAAGCAAATGTCACACACAAACAGGAATATTATTCAGCCATTAAAGAGAGGGCCATGACTGTTTTTCTAATCTGTGGCTTTATATGTCTGGCTGATTGTTTCTTCTAATCTCCATGTCTTCCTGTTCCTTTGACATCCATCTGGCCTTGTGTAGCTCCGCTTTGACAGTTTGGTTTCTAGACATGAGCCTCCTTTGACCCTTAGATCACTGAGACTTGAGCTATTGAATCTCCAGTAGAGGAATGGTGAGAGGTGTCTATATTCTGTTATGCATCCTGGACCCAGCTCCCTTCCTGAGGAGCCATGTTCTACTCCCACCGCAGTACCCCTTATCAGATGTGTCATTGGCAAATATTATCTCTCAGTCAGTGGGTTATGTTTTCATTTTATTGATGGTTTCCTTTGCTATGTAAAAACTTTTTAAAATTTAATGTCCCATTTGTTAATTATTTTCCTTTGTTTCCCTTGCCCAAGGTGATATATCAGAAAAAAATATTACTATGAGAAATGTCTGAGATTTTACTGCTTATGTTTTCTTCTAGGGTTTTTATGGTTTGGACTCCTCTAATATTTAAGTTTTTTAATCCATTTTGAGTTTCTTCTTGTGTATAGTATAAGAACATTATCTAATTTATTTTTGCTTTTTCTTTTTTGCATGTATCTGTCCAATTTTCCCAACATCATTTATTGAAGAGACTATTTTTACCCCATTGTATGTTGCTTCATTTGTCAAATATTAATTGACCCTAAAGTTGTGGATTTATTTCTGGGCTCTCTCTTCTGTTCCATTGATCAGTGTGTCTCTTTTTGTGCCAGTATCCTGCTGTTTTAATTACTATGGCCTTATAGTAAAATGTGATATCAGGTAGTGTGATTCATCTAACTTTGTTCTTCTTTCTCATGATTATTGTGGCTATTCAGGGTCTTTTGTGGTTCCATATCAATTTTTGGAATGTTTGTTCAAATCTGTGAAATATGCAATTGGTATCTTGGTAGAAATGCATTAAATCTGTAGATTACTTTGGGTAGTATGGACATTTTAATAATGTTAATTCTTCTAATCCATGAGCATGGTGTATACTTCTATTTATTTATATCTTTTTCAATTTCTTTCTTCAGTGTCTTATAATTTTCTGAGTACAGGTCTTTTACTATTGTGGCTAAATTTATTCCCAGGTATTTGTTTTATGCAATTTTCTTAGTTTCCCTCTCTGATAGTTCATTATCTTATATAATATAGAGCTAATATGCAAATAGTCATGACACCCTCATGCCGTAACAACCGATCAGCAGGAGGCTGCGTGTGCAGCAGGGGCAGGTGGGCGGGGCTGCATGTGCGGCAAGGCTGGGGGACGTGAGGCTGTTATTGTTTATTTATTAATAAATTTATATATTATTTTCACATACATTTTACTAATTTTCTTTCGTTTCTGACACTTCTATTATAGAGAAAGGGCAAATAGCAATATTTAAATATTTCCTCTTAATAATTTCCTTTAATGTGCATGAATTTCGTTTACCGGGCCACTAGCCCTATATAATAAAAGGTTAATATGCAAATCAACTGAATGGCTGAATGACCAGTCGCTATGACGAGCACTGACCGCCAGGGTGCAGATGCTCAACTCAGAAGCTGCCCCCTGGTGGTCAGTGGTCTCCCATAGGAGAGCACAATGGCGGTGGCGGGAGCCTCTCCTGCCTCTGCGGCAGCATTAAGGGGAGCAGGCCTAAGCCGTCAGTCGGACGTCCCCCGAGGGCTCCCAGACTCCGAGAGGTTGCAGGCCGGGCTGAGGGACCCCCCCTCACTCCACGTGCACGAATTTCGTGCATCGGGTCTTTAGTTGGTGTATAAAAATGCAACTGCTTTCAGGATATTCTGTATCCTGCTACTTTACTGAATTCATTTATCAGCTCTCATTCTTTTTAAGTGGAATTCTTAGAGTTCTGTATAGATGGATGAATGGATTTGCTTTATCCATTCATCCATCATTCTTAGAGTATCATGTCATCTACAAATAATTCCAGTTTACTTCTTCCTTTCAAATTTGGAGGTTTTTTTTTAATTGTCACCCGAGGATGTGTTTTTTCTATTTTTTGAGAGAGAGAGAGAGAGAGAAAGAGAGAGAGAGAGACAGACATCAGTGTGAGAGAGAAACATCAATTGATTGACTCCAGTATGCTGCACAACCTAAGTATGTGCCCTAACTGGGAATTGAACCCTCAACTTTTTAGTGTACAGGGCAAACTGAGCCATGCAGCCAGGGCTAGATGCCTTTTAATTCCTCCTCTTGTCTAATTGCTGTGGCGAGGACTTCTAGTACTATGTTGAATAAGAGTGGTGAAAGAAGACATCCCTGTCTTATTCCTGATCTTAAGGGAAATGCTTTTCAATTTTTTGTGCATTGGGTATGATGTTGGCTGTGAGCTTGTCATTTATGGACTTTATTATGTTGAGGTATATTCCCTCTATTTACACTTGGCTGAGAATTCTTATGATAAATGGGTGCTGGATTTTATCAAATGCTTTTTTTGCATCTATTGATATGATAATTTGACTTTTATTTTTCATTTTGTTTATGTGATGTATCACATTTATTGATTTGCAGATATTGTACCAACCTTGCATTCCCAGAATAAATCTCACTTGATCATAGTGTGTTATCTTTTTAATGTATTGCTGGATACAGTTTGATAATATTTTGTTGAGGACTTTAGTATCTATGCTTATCAGGTATATTGGCCTATGTTTTCCTTTCTTTGTCATGTCTTTATCTGGTTTTGGAATTAGGATAATACTGGCCTTGTAAAATGAGCTTGGGAGTCTTCCTTCCTCTTGAATTTTTTTGGAATAGTTTGAGAAGCGTAGGTATTAATTCTACTTTGAATGTTTAGTAAAATTCACATGTGAAACCATCCAGTTCAGGACTTGTGTTTGTTGGAAGTTTTTTGATGAGTGCTTCAATTTCATTAGTTGTAATTGGTCTATTCAGATTTTCTGATACTTCCTGATTCAGTTTTGGAAGTTTGTATGTTTCTAGGAATTTATCCATTTCATCCAGATTGTCTAAATTTGTTGGCATGTAGTTGTTGTTCATAATATTTTCTTATAATTCTTTATATTTTTGTGGTGTCAGTTGTTACTTCTCTTTCATTTTATTTATTTAGGTCACCTCTTTTTTTTTTTCTTGAAGAATCTGGTTAAATAGTTTATCAATTTTGTTTATCTTTTCAAAGAACCAGCTTGTGGTTTCATTGATCTTTTATGTTGTTTTTACTTAGATTCTATATTATTTATTTCCACTTTGATTTTTATTATTTTCTACCTTTTACTCACTTTGAGTTTTGTTTGCTATTTTTATAGTTCCGTTAGGTCTAAAGTTATAGTTGTTTATTTGAGATTTCTTTTGTTTCTTGAGGTAGACCTGTATTGCTATGAATTTCCCTATCAGGACTGCTTTTCCCCATCGACTTAGTGGTGTTGTGTTTTCATTTTCATTTGTCTCAAGGTATCTTTTGATTTCTTCCTTGATTTCATTGTTAACCCATTCATTGCTTAGTATGGTGAGCAGGCCTAAGCTGCAGTTGGACAATCCTTAGTGCTGTTGAGGAGGTGGGAAAGGCTCCCACCACCACTGTTGTGCTCGCAGCCATCAGCCTGGCTTGTGGCTCAGCAGAGCTCCCCCTGTGGGAGTGTATTGACCACCAGGGGGCAGCTCCTGCATTGAGCATCTGCCCTCTGGTGGTCAGTGTGCATCATAGTGACTGGTTGTTCCTGGTCATTCTGCCATTAGGGTCAATTTGCATATTACCCTTTTATTATATAGGATGGTTGGCAAAGATGCTTGATATGGTTTTCAATCTTCTTAAAATTTTGAGACTTGTTTTATGTCCTAACATGTGATCTATCCTGGAAAATGTTCCATGTGTACCTGAAAGGAATGTATATTTTACTGTTTTGGGGTGAAATGCTCTGAAAATATTAATTATATCCATCTGGGTTAGTGTGTCACTTAAGGCCACTCTTTTCTTGTTTATTTTCTGACTGGAAGATCTATCCATTGATCTCACTGGGGTGTTAAAATTTCTTTCTAAGACTACATTACTGTTGCTCTCTCCCTTTATGTCCATCAATATGTCTTTTATATATTTAGTTCCTATGTTCGGTGCATAAATGTTTACAAGGATTATATTTATTTCTTTATCATTATGTAATGTTCTTTGTCTCATTTTGTAGCCTTTGTTTTAAAGTCTGTTTTGTCTAATATAATATGTATTGCTACCCCAGATTTTAAAAAAAAATTCATTTGCATGAAATATCTTATTCCATCTCTTTACTTTCAGTCTGTGTGTGCGTCTTTTGTCTATCTATGTTTTGATTGGAACATTTAAACCATTTACATTTAAAGTGATTATTGATAGGTACATATTTATTGCCATTTTATTCTTTATAATTATGTTCTTCCCTCTTCCTTGTCCTCTTCTTTCAACAAGTTTTTAAAAAATATTTCTTGTTGTGCTGGTTTGGTGGTAATGAACTCCTTTAGATTTTCCTTGTCTGAGAAGCTCTTTATTTCTCCTTCAATTTTAAATGATACCCTTGCTAATAAAGTACTCCTTGCTTTTCATCACTTTGAATATTTTGTGCCAGTCTCTTCTGGCCTGAAATGTTTCTGTTTAGAAATCAGCCCAGCTGGTGTGGCTCAGTAATTGAGCCTCTATCTATGAACCCAGAAGTGATATTTCTATTCCTGGTCGGGGTACATGCTTGGGTTGTGGGTTCAATCCTCAGTGTGGGGCATGCAGGAGGCAGCCGATCAACGATTCTCTCGCATCATTGATGTTTCTGTTCCTCTCTCCCTCTCCCTTCCTCTCTGAAATCAATAATAAAAATATATTTCTTTAAAAAAATAGAAATCAGCTGACGGTCTTAGGAAGCTCCCTTGTAGGTAACTCTTTTTCTTGCTGCTTTTAAGATTCTCTCTTTGTCTTTAATCTTTGCCATTTTAATTATGATCTGTCTCAGTGTAGGCTTCTTTAGGTTCATCTTGTTTGGGTTTCTCTGTGCTTTCTAGACTTGTGTCTTTTTCCTTCACCAGGTTAGGAAGTTTTATGTCATTATTTCTTCAAATAGATTTTCATTTTCTTGGTCTCTTGCTCTTCTCCCTCTGGTACCCCTATGATGCAAATGTTGTTCCACTTAATGTCCCAGTGGTACCTTAAACTATCCTCATTTTAAAAATTCTTTTTTCTTTTCTGATTGGGTTTTTCTTCTGCTTGTATTCCAAATCACTGCTTCAATTATTTGCTTCATCCCATCTGCTGTTTATTCTTCCTAGTGCATTCTTCATTTCAGATATGGTAGTCTTATTTTCTTACATTTTTTATGTTTCCTATGTTCTTTTATATCCTTACTATCTCTTTGTTTAACTTATCTTTGAGTTTATCTATTCTTACCCTATGCTTCTTGTGTATTTTTCTAACCATGGTTTTGAACTCTGTGTCTTGTAGATTACTTGCCTTCATTTTATTTAGCTTTTTCTCTGGGAATTTTTTCTGTTCTTTCATTTGGGGTATATTTCTTTGTCTCCCCATTTTGACTGCCTCTCTGTATTATATATGTGGTTCTAAGTGTTGAAAACTGACCTCTACTAAGTGGTCTTAACTAGTTCCTATCTTTATCCTTACATGCATTTTGTTCATTCCTATAGATCAAATGTGTTTTATGATTATTAGCCTTATAGATTAAAAAAATCCCCTTATTGCTTTGAATTCTCTCCATTGTTCATGCTCCCCTCTACTGGATCGCCTGACTCAGTAGGTGCTGGCATTTTCTGATAGTATTACTCTTGGACTG
>NW_006297146.1:684156-689818 GCF_000327345.1 Myotis davidii | reverse complement strand
TTCTCTCCATTGTTCATGCTCCCCTCTACTGGACCGCCAGTAGGTGCTGGCGTTTTCTGATAGTATTACTCTTGGACTTGACTTGAGAGTCTTTTTCTTATAAAACAACCCTCATTCAGGGCCTACGGAGAGTTCTCTAAAATGAGAATTTCAGGACTATTTCCCTGCAGGGGATTCACTTAGAAATCCACAAGAATTACATGGTGGCCTAGGAGATGCTCCCCTCTGCAGGGAAGGTGCACGTGCCCCTGGCATGTTGAATGTTCTCAGACACTCAGAAGTTCTCGAGGGGGTTTTATTATTTCTGCTGTGGAAAAATCCAAGAAGTGCCCTGACCGGATTGGCTCAGTGTATAGACCGTCGGCCTGCAGACTGAAGGGTCCCAGGTTCGATTCCGGAGATTGGGCTCTGATAATTTACTCTTTGCCCCAGTTTCACCTCACGGAGGTCTTTCCTCTTTAAGCCCTTCACCTCTGATCATGTGCTGGCCACATCCCTCTTCTCAGAGTCTAATAGAAACAGAGGTTGAGACAGCATATGTAAAACACCTCATGACTGATTGCCATATTTAGCCCCAACCCATCTAGACCAGTGGTTCTCAAACTTGATCCAGCATCACAATTACCTGGAGGGCTTGTTACAACAGATCACAGGACCCCACTCTCAGAGTTTCTATTCCACAGGTTTGGGGTAGTTCTAACATATTTCCAGGTGATGCTATTGGGACCATACTTTGAGAATCACTGCTCTGGACAAAAATAGTTCCTCCTGTGATGTGTGGATGTGCAGTCCTGGTGTCCCAGCTGTGTGTCCTCATTTAGGTTTGTGAAGAAATAAAAAACAAGAAGGTCACTTCCTTTCCACCAGCTTACCTATAGCTCACCAGTGTCCAGCTCTCTGTCTAGCCAACAATATCCGGTCAGGCTCCAACCCCTCATAGGTGATATGCATGCCACTACCAGCAGGACTGGTACATCAGAAGCTTGGCATTTCCCGTCATCTGTACTTCCCAGAGCCCTGCACCCCTCCCCCGGGCCAGCCTCACCCCTGATGGGCCCCCACCACCCCAATGGGCCTGCAGCCCCTCCCCCTAGCCCCAATTGGGGGTGGGGCTGGCTGGCCAACCACCTGCAGCCTCTCCTCCCGACTGGCCCCACCCCCAATGGAACCCCACCACTCTGATTGACCCGTAGCCCCTCCCCGCAGCTGGCCCTGCCCCTGATCATCCCTCCTATTCCAATAGGGGGCGGGGCTGGCCAGCCGACCTCCTGCAGCCCCTCTCCCAAATGGCCCCACCCTCAATTGGCCCCCACCACCTTATTGGCCCACAGTACCTCCCCCCAGCCAGCTCCGCCCCCATTGGCCCCCTCCACTCCGATCAGGGGCAGGGCCGGCTGGCCAACTACCATGGCCCCTCCCCCAGGCCACTGGCCACCATTCCCCCTTGCATCCCAATTGGGGCCGGAGCCCACCAACCAATTGCTTGTGGCCCTTCCCCCCAGCTGGCCCAGCCCTGATTGGGCTCTGATCAGAGTGGGCTCACCAGCCAATTTCCTGCTATCTCCTCCTCCTGATGGCCGGACCCCACCCGTGCACGAATTCTTGTACTGGGGCCCTAGTTCTTTATAATGAGCATTCTGTTTAATGTAGAATATTCAGCATCCTGTCCTTTTTCCCTGTCCTCCGTCATTAGAGCAATCAATAATCCCACTGCACCCCCAGTCCTGCTCCTTCTCCCACCTTTCCCTCCCCAACCTTCCCCACAGAATGGGGGACAGCACAGCTTTCCTCTGAGGACCACTGTGTCTTGTATTAAGCAACTAGATGTACACACCCTGCAACCACATTGCTTTAACTCCCTACAAAAATTCCGAGTCTTATTTTAATATTTTCTTGCTTTCATTATATGTTGATATTAACTAGTGACCAAATGGCAAATAATCCTTTGTGAAAACTCTAAGCCCATCGTGATGTCCAGTCCTTTCTCTATGGAGATTTGCACTGGTGGAGGGCCCTATTTCCTGACAAAGTGGCTTTGTATCCTTGGGGATAGATGTAATGCTTGATAAGATTGCAAAATTAGCTTAGAAAACCATTTTGTATGTATTACCAGCTTTTATACAGTTTTGGTTTTTAAATAATCAGTAGCTTACATGTTTGCATTTTCTTGTGAGTAATGCCAAGTCTTTATAGAAGAATCTTTGGTATAGGTTGAGTTGTGAAAAGATTATAGGAAGGAGTGGCCTAATCAGCCAGGCAAAAAAACAGATGTGTTGGCGCAGCCAGGGCCTCTTGCGTGGGCACAGGACAGGTGATGGGCCTGCGGCACAGGAGGAGCAGCAGGCAAGGATGCTCTTCTTGCTGGCGCCGAGTGGAAGGGTGGCTTGTGAGGATGAGGTGCCAGGTGTGTTCAAACTGGAGGTAGAGTCGAGAGATCAAGGAACTAGGAGCCACTGACATGCCTGAGCCCTCACCGGGGGATGGAGAGTTCCAGTCAGCAGATGGGCTGAGCTTGCTGGGCCAACAGAAATTCTACTGGAACTGACTGGTTTAGCCCACGAGAAATGCAGAAACCATTACTTATAGAAACTCCATCCTGCTTCAGCTCCCACCTGGCCCTGTGACCACACAGATTCCCAGAAGCAACTGGGTGCAGATGGGCTGGCACTCTTGGTATCAGCTTTCTGCTGAAGATGCCTGTCCAGGTGGAAAAGAACATCTAGCTCTGGGACTGTAACAGGATGGGGATTCCACCCTTACTCTGACTGGCTGGTCATTTCCATTTCCTCCCAAAGCATGCCTCACGGTGTTGGGGGACCACCAACCTAGGGTCTCCCCTGCAAGATCTCCTGTGTGATTTAAGGAATGTATACGGACCTTTCGTTGTGAATGTCTCTGCTGAAATTCTACCATGAGAGCTTGATTTCCTCCAGGTTTACAAACTAACCTTTACAAATGAATAGCTCTCTGGAAGGGCTGCACATAAAGAGCTCAGAGACCAGTCATTTGCACATTTGAGAGAATGATTTAGTACTTACTGTAAGCATTTGTTTCCCCCTGAAGAAGTATGTAAAATCTGCTATGGAGGGAAACAGGAGTTTCTGAAGGGAAAAGGGGTGAACTGCAGGAGCCTGGGCCAGGCTGAGGGCAGAGCCCTTTGGGCTACCTGGGTGGGAGCTCTGGGGGAGCAGGGGATGTGGGCTGGACCCTGGGGCAGTGGAGCTGGTCACTCACTTCTGAGGACAGATCTCTTCCAGTTGTGGGTATTTTCTTCCCATGCTTTCAGATCCTCCTGCCCTGGCCCTGTCACTGAGCGGAGTCCTGTATTGCCCAGGAGCCAGCTCCCTTCAGAGGCTCCAATGGGCCACCTCACCTGCTCATGACCTTCCTCCCTCACCCCTGCCTGAGCCTCTCCCCAGACCTGCGACCTCACCCCAGCTCCACCCTCCTCAGTTCTCCACATCCATCTTCTATGGAGGAAGAACGCACCTCGTTCTGGTTCTCCTTGTAACTGTTGTTCTAAACTCTAAACCCAGACCCCCCTACACTCCACAATAGAAGCAACTGTTGTCTCTGGGACTTTTCCACGCAGCCTCTCTGAAGAGATGTGCTCCTCCCAGCTGCTCCCACTCCCTTTTGCATGTCTGTCCCCGACTTGGCTTTCCTTTTCTCCTTGCCACCAGGAACCAGCCAGGTGGCTCCCAAATTGGCTGCCTCTACTGCAATTCAGAACAACTTTAGGCACGACTAGGCCGAGGGCTTCCTGAACCTACAGGGAGGCAGACCTCTTTCCTTGTCCTCCCCACCCAGTTGCCACAACAAACAGCTGAGGAGATGGTGAGTGAGCAAAGTTTAAACTCTGCTGTTGACCATTCCTCCTCAGTCCAACCTGAGGAGGCTGCGGGAGGATACCTCTGTGTCTCCCTGGGCTGCCAAGAGAGACCCATGCCCCAAGGTGAGGGGATACTTGGTCAGGTGGCCCAGGCAGTTGGGGGTGAAGTCAGCACACTTTAGCATTACTTGTTGACCTTGGCTTAGCTGGTCAGAATTCTAGAATTGGCGTGGGAACGGTCGTCAGAGCCAGCCAGGGAATCAGGTTGATTGAGTGCCTGCTGCGTGCCCTGGCCTCCGCCAGAAATTGTTCACACTGCCAAACTCTGCTTGGTACTCCATCTTCCAAATTGGGAAAAAAATGCCCTCCTGATGCTCTAGGAGGCTGCCCTGATGAACTTTATTTGGTTTTGATTTCCTTTTGGCTTTGTGGTTTTTTAGCAAGCAGGCATTATCGGGCTTGGAGCACAGGTAGAAGTCTGTGTTAATTGTGGGACTGAGCTATTGCAGGGCCTGGCCAAGATTTCCCATGAGCCCTGCTTCCCAGATGTGGTCATCTTCACTTTGTTCAGTGAGAAGTTCCTGAGCATAGTGTTGAGTGAGTTTGTTTAACAAAGATGGTGTCTTTTGGGGGCTGCTATACAATGGTAAGTATTCTCAATAATATTTCACAAATGTGAGTGATCTTTTGGGGCAGGGGTCCATTGCTTTCTGCAGCTCTGGCTCATGGGGAAGGTGGTTTACCTCTGCTTCCTCATGGTCTCCTTAGGGTCTCACAGATACAGCACTTCAGGGTCATCAGCCAGCATCACCCTGGGGGCACTCTGTTCATTCTTATGGCAAAGGAGGCTGACAGGGTCACACCCAGTTCTAAATAAACAAAGAAAGTGAGGAAGAGGAGGGAAAAGAGGAATTAGTGAAAGGAAGCATGGCCTGCAGTTTTATAAAGCTACTTATTTCCCACACAGTTGTAAAGCTGCTTTGAACTAGAGTCCCATCTCTGAAGTGAGAGAATAACTTCTTAAGACTACTTTGAAAAACAAGACTAAGAATGTAGGTTGTTCTGTTTTGTTAAGAAAATAAATCCTGTAACTTTAAAGGAAATTTTAAAAAGTGACTATAAGGTTGGATGCTAACGTGGCTGATAAAGGGAAAAAGCTGTGTCCTATTACCCTTGAAAGAAAACACAAAACCAGTGGCTGAGATGGGAGGCATTATTTTAGGATTCAAGGGAGGCAGGATCAAAGTGGACACTATATGTGAGCATGGTTCCCTTGAAAGGCAAAGCTTGAAGGCACACTGTGAAGCAGCAGAGGCAGATCAGAGGATGGAAACATTAATACAAGCCCCTTTATTGTAAAGGTAGGTTTGCCTTGGCTAAGGTCCAGTGCTCCTTTCCCTGCTCGAAGAGGAAACAGGCCTCTTGAGCAAAGCCATAGCCTCTTGAGCAAAGCCGTGGCAGCACACCTGTCAGTGTGGAGGTGGTCTGGAATAGGTGCCCTTGAAGTATGGTACCTATTTGCTTTGTTTAACAATGGACAGGTTATTTTGATTTTCTGAATTGTATAAATCATCCCATTTGATTGAATGCCTTATTGATTGAATGACTATCCCATTGATTGTGATCTTACTGGTTATCGAAGCACATTCTTCTGTACCTGGGAAACAGGACAGCACAATTACCCTAAATTGTTTTAGTGGCCACAGGTGGTGCGTTCCAGCTGACTTAGTGGTCCCGAGACCAGAACAGCACAATTACTCTAAATTATCCTGACAACTCAGTGGTCAGGAGACCCAAGGGCTCTAGATAATGTATTTCTGTAAATTACAT
>NW_006297146.1:682500-683542 GCF_000327345.1 Myotis davidii | reverse complement strand
GAGAAGGTGCAGGCCAGGCTGAGGGGGACACCCACCCCCCCCACCCCCGGTGCATGAATTTTGTGCACTGGGCCTCTAAAATTATATATATATTTGTTTTTACTGATTTCAGAGGAAAGGAGAGGGAGAGATGGAAACATCAATGATGAGAGAGAATCATTGATTGACTGCTTATTGCATGCCCCTACTGAGGATGGAGCCCAAAACCCAAGCATGTGCTCTGATCCAGAATTGAACCATGACCTCCTGGTTCATGGGTCATTATTCAACCACTGAGCTGAGCCATTCTGCTTTTGATAAAGTAACTTTGAACAATAAAGTGTGATACTCTATCACATCAAATTATGTTCACATAGGCTTCATTGTGATTCTTCTAAAAAATGTAAGTGTGTTTTAGAGAACTTTATATTGCTTCATATATAACTTGTAATTAAGTGTGGGGTTTAATGATACAGTAGTCCCCCCTTATCCACAGTTTTGCTTTTTGTGGTTGCAGTTACCTGTGGTCAACTGTGGTCTGAAAATATTAAATGGGGAATTCCAGAAATAAACAATTTACAGGTTTTAAATTGTGTGCTATTTTGATGAAATCTCACAGCATCCAGCACCATCCAGCCTGCAATATGAATCATCTCTTTGTTCAGTGTATCCATGCTGTATATGTTCTCTGCCTGTTAGTCCCTTAGTACTATCTAGGTAATCAAATTGGCTGTTGTGGCATCTCAGTGCTTGTGTTCAAGTAACCCTTATCCTATATAATAAAAGGGTAATATGCATGACCCTAATGGCGGAACGACCAGGAATGACCGGTCACTATGATGCACACTGACCACCAGGGGCCAGACGCTCAATGCAGGAGCTGCCCCCTGGTGGTCAGTGCACTCCCACAGGGGGAGCTCTGCTCAGCCACAAGCAGGGATGACAGCCGTGAGCACAGCGGTGGTGGCAGGAGCCTTTCCTGCCTCCTCGGCAGCACTAAGGATGTCCAACTGTGGCTTAGGCCTGCTCCCTGTGGGGAACATCAGTCAAACATCCCCCGAGG
>NW_006297146.1:681436-682342 GCF_000327345.1 Myotis davidii | reverse complement strand
CGGAGACGCAGGCAAGCCTCGGATGGCATCTGCCCAGCTGCCAAGGGCTGCCTGAGGCTCAGGTAGCCAGGGCCGGCTGAGGTTTGTGCCCAGGGCTGCCTGAGGCTCAGGTAACCAGAGCCGGCAGTGGCAGCAGCAGAGGGATGATGGCTGGGTCCCCTCCTGCCCCTGCAGGCTCCTGCACTGTGAGAGGGTGCAGGCTGGGCTGAGGGACCCCCTCCCTCCCCAGTGCATGAATTTTCATGCACTGGGCCTCTAGTTTTACTTAATAATGGCCCAAAGAGCAACAGTAGTGTGCTGGTGATTTGGATATGTCAATGAGAAGCCATCAAGTGCTTCCTTTAAGTGAAAAGGTATGTATGTATAGGAAAAAAAAAACATATAAATGGGGTTTAGTACTATCCGTGATTCCAAACATCCACTGGGGGTGTTGAAACATATCCCCCTTGGATAAAAGGTCATTACTGTATTTCTTCAAAAGTTGAGCATCAGAGCCTTCATCAGTGTTATATCCATCCCTTATATTATTGTTTCTATGAGAAATTCAGTCTCCTTTCCAAGAAAAGAATGTAATCTATATCAACGGGGTTAACGTTGATCTAATTAATGTTCATCGTATACTCCTTGCTCTTGTGTAATTTCCATTCTCGTGAGAAAGGAAGACAGTAATGTCTGACATTGAATTTATTGTACAGTGAAGAAAAATAGAGCATGGTTAGGGAATGGAAAGATTGGAGTAGAGGGTTATTTTATATAGGATCTTCAGATAGTCAAGGGGGGTCTCTGTGGAGGTGAGATGTGAGCAGAGAACAGAATGATGTGAGGAAGTGAATCTTGAGGAAGAACTCTGTTCAAGGCAGAAAAATACTGGCTACCGCAAACGTTCTAAGGCAGCAATGCACTTGG
>NW_006297146.1:680284-681166 GCF_000327345.1 Myotis davidii | reverse complement strand
CAGTTTGCAGTGCTTGAAGAGCATGATGCTGGTGGCTTGTATGGCTGGTGACATGAAGGTGGAAAGGAGTGATCAGATTGAAGGTATAGCCAATGGGAGTTGCTGATGGATTGGAGTGGAGTGAGAAAGTGAGGGAGGGAGCAAGGGGTGGCTCGTAGACTGAGCATTTGGATGGATGATGGGGCCTTTGCCTGGGTGGGAAGTGCTGCAGGAGGAACACGTTTGGCTGGGGACTATTACGCGATCTTGTTCGATTAACCAGTGGAGATGTGGAGTAGACAGTTGGATGGTTAGCAGAGAGGTTGGAAGGGGAAATGTGCTTGGGAGTCTTCAACTTCAAGGTCAGTGGTTCTCAACCTTCCTAATGCCGTGACCCTTTAATACAGTTGCTCATGTTGTGGTGATCCCCAATTTCATTGTTACAAATTGAACATATAATTAAAGCATAGTGATTAATCACAAAAACAATATGTAATATATGTGTTTTCTGATGGTCTTAGGCGACCCCTGTAAAAGGGTCATTCGACTCCCAAAGGGGTCGCAACCCACAGGTTGAGAACCGCTGTTCTAGGTGGTATATAAACCCATGGGACTGGATTTGATCCCCTTGAGAGTGAGCACGCCCATCATTTAGAGACCAGAAAGAGGTAGGAAGAAAAATGAGAAGAACACAACATCCTAGAAACCAAGAGAAGAAAGTCTTTCCATAAGGAGGAGGTGAGCCTTTAAGTCCATTATCAAGCTGTGTCCTCTTGATGATTTCCTGGTTTCTTATGTACTCATGGGGCTTGTCCTCTCCCATTTGCCTGGGAGCTCACTAAAGCCAGGGATTATGTCAGGTTCTTTTTTCTTTAATGTATATATTCTTTTTAATATATATAT
>NW_006297146.1:663292-680259 GCF_000327345.1 Myotis davidii | reverse complement strand
CTGTCTCATGTCAATTTAATTAGACCGATCAAACAGAACCTAGGTAGGTAGAAGGTACCTACTGGGTACGTGCCCGCAACCAAGGTACATGCCCTTGACCAGAATCGAACCTGGAACCCTTGAGTCTGCAGGCTGACGCTCTATCCACTGAGCCAAACCGGTTAGGGCTATGTCAGGTTCTTCCGCTTGCACTTGGAGCCACTCAAAGCTGTGACCTAATTGCCTACTGGCAAAGCTGTGCTATGTGCAGGTTGAGGCACAAGGGGACAGTTCCTTGTAGGAGCTACTTTTGGAGTTGTCTATCTTGGGGGCTGTGGGGACAGTGTTGCTGAGGAAGGGGTAGGACCAGTCCCACTCTAGACAAGGAGGCTAATGATGTTCCAATTCTGAGTAGAAAAGATTGGGTAGCAGAGGAGAAGACAGATGGGAGGAGCAGGAAGCAAACACAGAAGTGTCAGATTCTGGATTTAGTGAACTATTAGCTCCTTAAATGTAGTCACTAATACAGCGCCAACCTGAGAAAGAAAGGCACTGAAAGGTAAGTATGAGCTCTCTGGGTGGTCATTGATCGAGCATTTGGATTCTGTACCTTCCATCTCTACAAAGTATATATGACCCCTGCTGTGGCTGAAGAGGGATGGAGGAGCCTCTCTTGGCTTTCCTTGGAGGCACCTGATTCAGAACCAGTGGGTCAGATCCTCACAAAGAATAGAATCCCAATGGGACCCGTGACGGGGGAGGAAGTCTCTGGGCAGTGTTTCAGGAGAGTTGTGGCCGCTTCCCTGACTGGGTTCCATTGATCTGTGTCTAGATGGGGATGGGATCTGGGCCTGAAGGTGTGGGTGTCTCTGACTAGGGACATTATCTGTGATGGAACAGCCCATTAAAGTCTGGGTACACTGGGAGTTAATCTGCATAGGGAGAGGGATGAGTTTTCTGGCAATTGGGAGTCTACTATAGGGTTTGGATCCTGTTCTGTCTCTTACACACACATGGTGAAACCAGAGGTCCCATAGGATTATAGGAAAGCATAGGAACAGTCTCTGGTTGGGGCACTGTGAGAACTTTGAAGAGATGGAAGGCCATCCTGAGGAGGCAGGACCAGAACTCGAGAGTCCTCTACAGCACAAAGGAGATTCTGGTCCAGGGAAGCCGGTGGATCCCTGGCCCTGCAGAGTTTAAACTGGTAATAAGCCTGCAAGCTGAGGGCCCATCCCCTGGAGTTATCCTGGGAACCTAATTACTAAACTTTTCCAGGCAATCCCTGATCATGGGGCCTGATAAAGCCCAAGCTTACTGCTAAAACTATGTTGAGATAAAAGCTGTTTTTGTTCATTTTATACCCATTAACGCCATCACAGATTAATTATTTTTCAAAAGAAAGAAAACTGCCACAGTTCTGCAAGTAACTTATGACCAGATGTTGAGGTCTTGGGACATACTTAAAAATATTTTAAGAAATCTTTAGACAGTAGGATTTATTTTAAATAAATCTAAAAATAACCCCCCTCCCTAATTAAAAAGATGAATAAGAGAAAAGCATTGTAGTTAAAGAGATTTATTGGCTTATTTATTTTCATTTATTTTTGAAAAGAATCATGACTTATAACGTAATACCAGATGTTGAGACCTAGATTTTCTCAGTTTTGTAATGGAGAGGGAGGGTAATTATAAAATGCAAGGGAGAAGCTTAGCTGAATAGTCAATGGGCATCAACAAAAAGCTAGAGTTTATCATGCACATGAAACCTTGAACTGAAAATGTATGACAGTGGTAGTGGGGATGGTAAAGACCACATGGAAGATTTAGAACGACTGACAGCTTGCATACTGACCAGCCTTCCACTAAGCTGGCTGGGATGAGTTGAAATTGTATTAGGTGAGTTGAAATTGTATTTTATAACATTATCCCTAACTGTGTTCCTTTCTTTCTTAATGCCCAAGGTGAGTCTGGAGCACATACATGGCAGTATTTACACTTCTCTGTCCCATTCAGATCTTAGCTTGCTCAGGGTTATAACTTTGGAGGTTCTAGGCCAGATTTCCCAGAAGGACGTGGGTGTTCTTACCTCTTTTTCTTAACTACACCAGCTGGAGTCCTGCTGACCTTCACCTGTGTCGTATCTATCAGGTCACACATCCCCACCTTTTTGGGGGGGGGATGGGGAGGGAGAGGGAGTGATTAGTAAGAAAAGCCCACTCACTGCTCTCAGTGAAGGGTGAGGCGAGAAAGCAGAGCATCCTAGGATGTTGGTAGAACTTAAAATTCTTTTGCCACAAATCCAATAAAGGTAGAAGCTTGTGAGTTTTGTGGGAAAAAGTAGGTTTACAGTTGTAATACAAATAACACAAGAGTTAATAAAAAATAATACAAGAATGAACTCTGTTTCGTGTACTTACAACTGTAAACCTACTTTTGTCCACCCCTGTACAAATCCAGTGTCTGATGCCATGGGCGTGGATCTTGATTTAGACCAATGGTCTACCTGGTATGACAGGAGGAGTGAGTGGAATGGGAAGAGAGACTAGAGTCTGTATGGATCAGGCAAGGGAGCTTGAAAGGAGAACTTCAAGTTTGAAAGATGTCTAGCGCCAGAAAAAGCGTTAGAAGGACCTCAAATGAGTGGAACTTTCGAATAAAATCAAGAAGATGGAAAATCAACATGAATAATAAGGAAATAAATAAGGAGAAATCCTTCACTTAGAATTTTTTAAAGATCAGTTTACCATGGACAGAATGCAATGGGGTTGATGATAGTTTAAGATAAGGACTGCGGGGGTTGGGGGGGGTGGGGGGGGCGTGGAGGAGTTCATTTTTCCACCATCTCTTTTCTAGGTTGCTGTTAATAACAATGGAAGATCTAAGATTTCACCTACTTGAAAGCTAACAAGTTATCCTGCCAGTTTCATGACTGCTAGTGGAAGACCAGATCCAAGTGTTGGGGACAAAGGGCGTTGATTCACAATAATAACAGGGACCAGGGCATCAGCGTTTTCTTGCATTGGTTCTATGGGCTCCAGTCTGCTGAGGGTGACAGAAGGCCAGGTGGCACCGGCACTCACAGTGGCGAGAAATCCTGAGCTTAGGGAGCAGGTTTTTTCTATTGAACAGTAAATGTGCCTGTGCTGTGCTCCAACAGTAGGCACCCTCTCTCTCTTCCAAGGCTTATGATACAGATATTCTTGAAAAGATAGTTTGGAACAAAGGTGGTCAGTGCCTCTACTTACAAGACCTGCAGAACAGTCAGAGACCCAGGGTGGATGGCTCCCAGCCACAGCATCATTCAGTACAAAGGTAAAGGAAGCTGATGTTTATTGTCTCCTTGTTATGCACCAACCCCTGACCAGGAGGCTTCTCATTCCTTACCTCATCAAAGCTCAGAGGTTGTATTGTGGTTTTATCAGTAAGGAAGCTGGTGAGTAATTTAATTGGAATATCCAGATGCAGGATTTGCATGAGGTATTATATACTTCTGATATACTAAGCATTGTTCTAAAAAGAAATAGTTAAACTTAATTAGATGTTTATCAGATGACAGTTCTAAGAGTTCTCCATGAATCGACTGATATAATTCTCATAGCTGAGATGATCAGGTGCTTAGGAGGAAACTGAGGCACACACAGTGAGTGATGGGTCTGGGATCCAAACCTATGCATTGACCACTTTGCTCCTGTGTTCTTTCTTCAGTCCTCAGGGTCATACCCAGGGAGTCATGGTGAAACCAGTGTGTGTCAGAGGATGTGGAAGTGTTTGGAAACAATGCCAAGTAGGAATAGTTGAAGGGGTCAAGTGTGTTTTGTCTGCAGAAGGGTAAAGGATAAATGATGACTATCTTCAAATATTTGTAGGCATGTCTTGTAGGAAAATAGAGTTTACTCTCTGTGACACCAGGAACAACATTGGGGCCAGGGAGTTGGAGGCATATCATGGCTCAGCTCATGAGGGAATGGACTGCTTGTGAGGGTGGGAGCTTTCTTCTGCAGGATTATCTGGGTGATCACCTTTTGGGATGCCCTGGCTGGGCTCTCTTGAGGGCCCCACAAAAAAGCCCCTCTGTTTCTACTCTCTACAGAAGTTGGGTCATGGAGGAGGATAGCCCTAATGAGGTGCTGTAGACTTCTCCTAAGAGCAAGCCATGTAACTAGCATGTGAAGTCCAAGGAGGGGGTCATGGGAACCCTCTCTATTGTCCATCAGTCAGAGCACAGGTGACAACGTGAACTTCTGACTGGTTTTTGTAGTGTCTGGGTAGCTGCTGAACACAGTGACCCAACTCCCTCCCTGCCATTCCTTCCTGTCCCCTTTCTGAGAATGCTCTACTGTCAGACATGCCTGGAGTGTTCCTGCATGAGTGACGGGGACGTCCTAAATCTGGGGCATCCTGACGTGCCCTAAGTGGGCTGGAAGAATTCCTCTCAACTGCATCCCTAGGCCTGCAGCTCCTGGCACCCATAGGTCTGTCTGTCTCATGCAGGGGCCCACCAGGATCCTGGCTAAGTCCTGCCTCTAACCTTGATGGCATCACCAGCCTCATGGCTTGCTGGGCTCTGGCAATTGTCTGCACACATACCAGGCTCTCTGTTGCCCAGTTTGGGACAGAACAGAATTCTTCTACTGAGGGGAACATTGAATTAGATTTCCAAGGTCTCTTAAGTGTATCTGTAATTCTGTGGTTCACTTTTCCTTTGTCAATAGTCCACACTTTAAAAAGCAAGAGGAAACAGGTGGCTGGGTCCAGCACTGCTCTATGAGGACCTGACTGTGGCCCCTAGTCTTGGGCAGCTCCAGTCCTGAGCAGAGCAGGTCTGGTCCAGATGCAGGTGCAGGGAGGAACCCTGGGAAGGTGGGGAAAAGCATTTGGGGAGGTGGGGAGGAATGAGTCGTGGTAACTGGTTTAGTGGCAACTGTTCCACTTACCCAGAAACATCTTCTTTTGGAAGCTAAAGACTCCCTAAATATGGTCTTAATTAGCCTGTGCATATCTTTAAACTAATTATATTTTCTTCAAAGAGTTTTAGGGAGTGATGTAGCCCCAAGTAAAGGGTGTGATTAGGATCTGATCCTGAAATAATGTCTCTGCTATCCCAGATGTAGGGAGTACTAAAAATATACTTAAAACCATGAGAATTCTTGGTTTATTGGACCCATCTCTTTTTTCTCTCAACCTCCCTCCAGAAAGTGAGAGAGTGAAGAATTGAGCCAAAAATCTTTAATTATCCAGTCTGCTGACATTATTTATCTGCACCACTGATATTAAATCTGGACATCATTCCATTTCAATCACAGAGCTGAGAACAACCTCTACAAATTTGGACTTTGTCCTTCTGCTGGTTGTGGCCAGTGCTCTGTTTCCTACCCTGCCCCATCCTCCCTCAGACTTCTTCAATTCCAGAGCTCTTTGTGGCACCCAAAATTACCTGTCTCTGGAATGTGAATACTTCAGGAAAGTCCCTGAACTATGTGTGTTTATCCCCAGTTCTGTTCCCCTCAACTCATCTTGGCCTTTTATGGTTGAGTTCTGGCATGTACCCAGCTCTGGAGTATCCTGGGCTTGGCAGGAGCATTTTGCCATATTTCCATTATTGACATCAATGAAATCCTATTAGTTTCTATCATTGACATTAGTGGAGAAGGAAGAGAAAGTCTGGCTAGTTTTTCTTCCTTCCCATACAGATTAATTCCCCCTTTATATCCTTAGCCTTTCTGGCCAGTCAAATGAATCTTTAATTTCAGCTGGGTTCTCTGGTCTGTGACCTTTCACCTGGTTTAATGTTGACACAATCGCCACTTAGCTGGTTTATTTAGCACCCAATTGATGCTGTTGTCATTGCTACAACCGGGTTAATTTATTGGGAGTTTCTGATGTGTCAGGCACTGTGTGCTGAGGCCTTCAATCTTCATAGCCTCTTTTTTATTTTTTCATCTTTTTTTTCCCTTTATTGATTAAGGTATTACAAATGTGTCTTTATCCCCCCACTGTCCCCCCACACCCCCACTCATGCCCTCATCACCCAGTGTTTGTGTCCATTGGTTATGCTTATATGCACGCATACAAGTCCTTTGGTTGATCTCTCCCCCTTAGCCCCACCCTCCCCTGCCGTCCCTCTGAGGTTTGAGCATCTGATCGCTGCTTCTCTGTCTCTAGATCTATTTTTGTTCATCGGTTCATGTTGTTTATTATAATACACAAATGAGTGAGATCATGTTAGCACCCTCCCCACTTGACAAGTGAGGATCAGGCTAAGAGAGATGAAAGAATTTGTCGAAGGTCCCGCAGCAGAGTCAGGATTGGAAGCCAGGCAGCATGGCACTGAAGCTGGCTAACTTCACGCCCTTCCACACTGTCCACTGTCCACTGGCCCCTGCTGTGCACACAAGAAGGGCCCCTGTGAATTCTCTGGGAAGTGATGGTATCTTTATGAAACCCTGTCTTCAGGAAATATGTAGGAAGAGCTGACTGAGCAGGACATTCCACCATGGAGATAGAAAAATGTACAAGCTTGGGCCCCCCTGGAGGACACTACCACTGAGGAGACAAAGCCACCACAGTCAGAACTCATTCTCTGGGCAGGGGCACTGTTTCCTGTTTGCCTCAGTCTATTGATAGTGACGCTATTGGCTAGAAGTGTGTGGGGACACTCACCTGGGCCCCCCAGCACTCCCTGTGGGGAGCCCTCACAGACATTTCCCAAACTAGAGCCAGTGTTGTGGCTGGACTGGCTCTTATGGTTCTTATTAAGATTGCACCATCCATCAACAACCATCCATCCAAGCAACCACCATCAGGGAACGTAAAAATACAAGGTTTATTACTCACAGGTCCAGGAGGGTACACTAAATGCTCCGGGCCACACAGCAAGAGGTCATGGGTAGAGAGGGGGGGAAGAGGGAGAGAAGGAGTGGGAGGGAGAGAGGGAGAACAATTTCAAATACGGACCTGGAATTCTGCTTTTATTGGGATCCTGGGTGGGGTTTCATGGGTTCACTCTTTCTTGGTGAATTTGAAACATAAGAGCAGGAATTAAAGTGCGGAGAGGGAAAGTAAGCTGTCAGATGGTCAGTTATTTAAGCCAACCAAGCTCTCTAAAGACAAGGGAACGTCCTGGGTGAGATGACCAGGGTCTCCATCTAGTCCTGAGGCTGGCAATGTGTTTATTCCAGGTGGATGTCTTTGAAGTGGGCGCCTTGGCAATCAAAAGCTTCACATCAGGCACTTAAATTACAAACAAAGAAGCTCACTGTCAGGGTTCACACTACAGGTATTTTTGTCTATTGTGTTCACTGCTGTGTCTCCCAGGGACTAGCATAGCACTTGGCAAGTAGTGAGCTCTCCAAAAAAAAAGGGGGGGGGGCAAATGAACACATTACTAATTAAATAAAATCGTGACATTTTTACAATTACATGAAAGAATACATTAATTCCAAAAGCATATGAAGGATATAAACTGAGATTAAAGTGTGTGTATTGAGCTGTATGGGAAACTCCACACGTCTTCCTAATTTTTCTATCTTATCATGGGTTGGTGGGATAAGATACTAAAGTTGTCCTGGATGGCCTTTCATGAACCCGTATCTAAGATCCTGCTGGGAAGGTCTTAGAGAAAAGGGATCTTGAGGTTGATTAGAGCCGGACTCCGCTGGGTGGTAACGACTACCCAACGCATTCCAGAGCTGCCCCACTGGCAGGATTACACGGGAGAGGGCAGAGGCCTCATGTTTTGCTTGATAACAGCACTTGTTTTGAACTTCTTGACTCCTTGGGGTTGGATGCTTTCGTGTCTCGCTCCATGCTTGCCTCATTTCCCAAACCTTGCCTAAGCTTGTTGATATTTAAGTGCATATCCCTTCAAACTGTGCAGGAACACCAAACCTGACCCTTGCCTGAGACCAGGCAGCAGATCAAGGAGTTCGAGCTCAAACTGGGACTGAGGAAAGAGTAAAATATTTGGGGAGCCACGAGTTGGCCTTAGGTAGTAGGTTGACAGAAATCAAGAGGACCCAGATTCAAGAGCCACAAAAATTTCATACACTTTGATTCAGTAATTGAAATTCTTGAAATATATCTTGGGGAAATAATAAAAAATGAAGGAAAGTTATGTTCACAAAATTGTAACTTGTGATGTTGTTTTAATGGAATTGGAAGCAACTTAAATTGTAAATAACAGGGCACAACTGAGTAGATTGTGGTGCATCCATTTGATGGAGTATTATAGAATCATTAAAAATGAGATTATGTTCTCTCTCATCATCCATGTGTCTATCTCTCCCTCCCCCTCCCTTCCTCTCTGAAATCAATAAAAATATATTTTAAGAAAAAAGAGATTATGAGGAGTATGCCATAACCAAGAGAAAGTTTGTGATTTAGCTTGAAGAAAAGTATGAAAATAAAGGCAATGATAATGTATATATCAAATTTTTTTTAAAAAGTACATATTTAGAAAAAGATTAGAAATATATATGAATATATGTATATATATATGTAATAGTATTTACATTAGGAAAAAAGTTACAGTAATCCTATTCACAAACAGTTTTTCAGCAAATATTGTTTATGAACAATGATAAAAGAAAATGGAACAAGGGAACTGGAGTGAATTTAAAGTTCATGTAACCAAGACTGTTTAGAAAAGGAGTAAGAACACATATGAGAACATGTCCAAATATAACCCAGTGTGTGAAATTACAGTTTCCTGGACTGAGGACATGGGGAGCATGAGCTTGGCCAGAATAGGGTGAACGTGCCCAGGAAGACCTCTTTGAAATCACATCTCACGTCTAGGCTTAGGGAGGCTGTGGAAGTGGTTAGGGTGGCCATGCATACATTCTGCTTTCCCTGACAGTCCCAGCATAAATATTATGACTCTTTACTTTCAGAAGAGTCCTGGTTTGGACGATTCATCATGTGGTCACTCTAGTTATTGAAAAGGAAGGAGGAGGACATTCTAGGTTGAAGACAATTGCTCTGCTATTTGCCTCTACCACCTCAGCCCTGGTGAATGAAGATTCCCTGATACTGTGACCCAGGTGTAACATGTGAATATAGCTCTGCTTCCCGATTAGTTGTAGGATAAGCAAAATACATAAATCCAAGCTACCCCACCCAGCTTAGGGCTAGAGTTCATATTTCACTCTGATCTAGGAGCTGATCTTTCCCTTGTATCCTTCCTCGCCTGTCCCATAGATCTAGTACATGACAGGACCATTTTCGATGAGCAGAAGCAGTAAGAGCAGATAATTTTCCAGCTGAGCCTTCCTCTTTATTTGTGTACCTGGAAGCATTGCTCCCTAGAGTTCTTGACTTGTAATAGAAAAGCCCACGTATAGCTAGTGCAGAAATAAGTTCAAGTGCCAGAAGATGATTTAAGCAGATAGGAGCTTGGCCTGGGTGGGCTATGTTTACTTCTTGATGTCTGTCCTCTGTTTGGTTGGCTCTGTTGAGGCTGGCTCATTGGAAACCTGAGCAGAGCACCATGTTGACTATCTGCGCTTACAAGAAAAATGGGTGGGATTATTGAGGAGGCCCTCTCCCCTGTGCTGCAGGGGGATTGGTCTGACCCTGAGCACCCCAAGATGCCTGCCTAGACATCATGGGGCTGGACTTTCCGTAAACAGTGCCTCCTCTCAACCTCAGTTCAGAGGGGGTCCCACACAATGGAGAAGCCAGTCAGACACAGCTCGCTGCACTGATCAAACAGATAAATGGTTCATGGTTTGCAGAAGTGAAGAGATAGCTACACCTTTTTAAATGTCGCCCCCCCCCCCGCCCCCCGTTGTTTGGTTAAAGTATGCTGGTGCCAAGCGTGGGAGCAAGTTCTCTTTGGCTTTTCCTGGACTTAAGCAAGTAATTACCTTCTGGCCCCTGGAAACTATTTGAACCCTCTGGTTAAGACATAAGGGGGAAATCATTGCCTCACTTCAAAAAGAGAGCTCTGCTTTGGAGGTCTGGCTGTACTCGCCAGGAACCTTGTAACTGGGGGAGGACACCTGAGCGAGTTTGACTCATGCCTAATTGCTGCTTCCATAGTGGGGAAAGTTGACCTTTTCATGGGAGAGAAAGTACCATTGTGAAGGTTTAAACTGAAAGTAAGCAAGCAAGGTCATTCTGGCCTTATCCTCATTTTATAGAACAGGCATGGTCAATAGTGAGGTCCAGGTCTTACTTGGGCCCAGAAATCAAGAGGGACAATGCCATTAGGGAGACAGAACCTGGCCCTGACGAATAGGTTTGGGCAGAGCAGTTGATGAAAAGAGTTCTTCAGTCTAATGTCCTGAATCTCCCCTGATCAGACCCTGGACTCCGGGAAGTCCCCGGAGACTGCATTCTCTAAGAAAAGTCCTGTATCAGGTCATGATTAAAAGAACAAAGAGAGCCTGGCTGGCGTGGCTCAGTGATAGAGCATTGACCTATGAACCAGGAGGTCACAGTTCAATTCCTCGTCAGGGTACATGCCCAGATTTCGGGCTCAATCCTCAGTGTGGGGTGTGTAGGAGGCAGCCAATCAATGATGCTCATCATTGATGTTTCTATCCCTCTTTCCTTTTCCCTTCTTCTCTGAAATCAATAAAATTATATTTTTAAAAAACACAGAGAGAAAAAACAGATTCATGACCTTAAGTATTAATGATAAAAGCTCCAGATGAAAGCATTTTGTTAAATGTTATGTGACTGTGAGAAATGGAGGTTAGTAATTAGAAGTGCACTGTTAACTTAATAGATGTGTTGGGTATAGATGAGCACATTCCGTACTTCTTTTTGGTCTGATCAACCACACCTGGAGAGGCCTCGCTGGTTGGCTGCTGTGCCCACTGGATAGAAGAAAATTACCTAAATTGCCTAGAAGAAAATGTTCTGATGGCTAGAATGGTCATTTCAGAGCTTTGCAGTGATGGTAAACAATGTACTTCTCTTCAGAGCTCTGTACCATCCTGTTACCGTGGGGTAGAGAGACCATTTAATACCCAATAAATGTTGGGACCACACGCCTCTCTCAGCTGAATGCAAGAGATGGACTGCTGCTTTTGTGTTGACTGAAAGTCCTGAGTAGGATGTGGGATTACGGGGTTTAGCAGTGGATAAACATGAAGGCTTTAAGGGCCTGTGACATAAACTAGCTGTTTTATTTCTATGTTTATTATTTTATCTCTATTTTCTTTGTAGTCTGGCCTCTCCCCGAATATTCTAAGTCCCTTGTTCTCTAGTTCTGTGCTCCCCTGGCCAGTTATGAGTCCAGCTAATACTGGGGGTGGCCCATTAATCCTCCTGCTGGCCTGCACCAGCCCTGTACTTCCCTCTCTGGTAGCTGATGGGGTCTGTGGGAAAGGCTTTCCCCTCTGTGTAGTAGCCCCCCGTTTCTGAGAGAGGGTTGGAAGGGACATAGGCTGTTTCCTCCCCCCTGGGAGCCAGTTGAACTGACATCTCTGAGCACAGGTACTCTCTCCCAAGGGTTAGTCACATTTTGCTGTGTTCTGACTGATGCACTTTCCGCCCAAGCCTGAAATTGGGACTCAGAGAGGCCCAAACTCCACAAACACCATCTCCAGACCAAAGGACACCCCATCCACCTGTGGCAATCAGGGGCTGCAGAATGACCTCTTCACCCAGAGCGTGGATACTACAACTGGGAAGGAAAAGCAGGGGCAGGGGTGGGAAGGCACTCAGGGTTTGAGGGAGGGAGCTCATGGGAGCAAATGGAGACCATTGGCTGAATGAGGCCCAGAAGTAAGGCGTGTGTCTGCACTCTCACTGCAGCGTTTGTTTCATTGTATTGGGAAGATGTGGTGTCCGTCATACTCTGTTTCATCTTATTTATGGTTGCAGTGGGTATTGTAGGTGCTCAATAAACACACAGTGATGGATGTGTGGGCAGTGCATGCCGACCCTCCGGCTGAAGTTTTTTCTGCTTTGCTGGGAGCACAATCTTGATAAACCTGGCTTTATTGGCTAGATGATCAATATGGGAACCAAGGATAATATAAATATTCTAAGTTGTCAAGAGGGAGTTGCATCTTCTCAGCACGCTTTTGCCCAGCCATGGAGCAGGATTTTTGGACATCAGTGACCTAAGAAGTTGGGATCTGGAAGAAGATTCTTATAGATGTGAACCACTGGAATTTCCTTGCTAGAGGGGTGTGCATGCTTGTGGCTGTGACTTTTGGCTACTATTGTATATGTTCTGCTTCCTGGTGTGCAAGGCTAAGCTAATTGCTAGCAGACTGGCTAATCACTTCAGAATCAGCAGTGACTGACAATCGTCAAATGAGTTTTCTTAGCACACCCTGTCCCGCTACCCTGGCAGGAAGGTGAAGGTAGCTGTCTGAGCTGCTGTCTGCAGACCACAGAGGCTGACTGATGTGCACATCAGATTATAAACTGATACACCAACAAGGGCTGTTAGAAGTTTTCTAACCCCAGAGAGGTTAGGACACTTCCCGAGGACTCACTGTTAGTAGATTCTGTCCCTGAAACTCAGTGGCTCTGGCCTTAAGTGGGCCCTACTCTCTGGACCTCAGTTTCTTTCTACAGGTAGAGATGGTGAGCTAAAGCCCCTCTGTGTGTAATCTAGTGGCAGAGCCAGGATAAGAGGCCAGGACCTTGGACTCTGGCCCACTCCAAGCTCTTCCCTGTGGCATCTCTAACAATGTGACCTTTTTCCAAGGGTCTGAATGGTGTAGTCAGAGACCTGGGTTCAAATCTTTTGGCTCTGTGACCTTGGAGGTATTGCTCAACTTCTGAGTCTTCTCTTCATCTTTAAAATGAAGATAATGTTTATCTTACAGAGTTGCTTTGGAAAGGAAATTAACTTAGGTAAAACCCTTGGTATAGTACCTGGTCCCTTTTTAAGCATTTCATAAATGAGTTATTTTTATTGCTAACAGTAAATACTGTGGTTCACACTCACTGCATTCATCTGGATCGGAGGTTTCCTTTCTGTGAAACAGGAGGGTTAGATGGGACCAGTGCTTCTCCCCTCAAGGGGAAGTGGAGAGCATTGCATTCCTTTGGCATCCTATAGTTGTTTGTAAAATCTCCATATAGTTGTGATTTTCTACAATAATGTGAATGCATTGGTTTTAATATAAGAATGCTTCCTCCAAATCTTTGAGTATAGTTGATCCTTCAGGATGAGGTGGCCTCGGCTATCCCCAAAGTGCACACACCTGCCCCCTTATGTGGATGAGGTGGGATCGCATCATTTCTAAGGTCCCTCCCAGCCTTAACATTTCAGGTTCCTGGGGTGAGTGAGTCTCCTCTTCAAAGGACCTAAAGTTGGTACCCAGGAATCCTGAAGGAACCTCGGAGAGGCAGGCTCCCAAGTTCCCCTGCCCCTACTGAGACTGGAAAGGGCTAAGTGGGGTGTATCCAGCAGAAGGGAGGGAGATGATACAGCCCCTTGGAGTAAAGAATGCAGAGGTCTGGAGGAGGAGCAGGGCTATGTCTGAGCCTGACTTTTGGCTGTTGTGCTAATACCTGGCTAGGTTGGGTTGGCAGTTCTCCACCACCCCAGGTAAGTTCCAGAAAACACTAAGCCATTGTTTCTCATCCACAGCTGAAGGCTGTCCTGGGAATGGGCCCTCATTCATGGGAGATTGGGTAAGGGCAAGGGGTGAACTGCATGTGGAAACATAGGGCTTGTCACACGGCCAAGGCATCCTCCTGGCAGTTCTGGTATAGTACCCAAGGCAGAGGACTGGGGTTGTGCCCAGCCAGTGGGAGCAGAGTTGAGGGGAGCCTGAAGAAGAGCAGCAAGCTCTGGAGAAGAACACAGAGATTTCTGTGTTGTGAATGGGAAGAGAGAGCATCTCTGTATATGGGGAGAGGAATATCTAGGTGGTACATACATTTCCTACAGATTAGTCACTATGCCTAGTCTCACCCTCAGGCCTGAGGGATTGAAATGAAGTCATCCATTTGTTTAGGACAAATATAAAGGACTTTCCCTGAGCTAAGGATTGACTACATTAGTCAAATTTGTACCCATCAGATATCATTTCAATAATATCCAAGGGACTATCAACACAGTTGTTATGCTGGAAATTTCCTGTTGGGCATGGTATTTATTATAATAAGATTTAACATATCTTGCTTAATCTTTCCTGAGCATGTTATCAAATTGAGCCAGGACTTGGTGTAAGGACTAGATTCTAATTCTGCTTTATTAGCTCTGTGACTTTGGGCAAGTCCCTTGGCCTTTGAACCTCAGATTTCTCATCAGTAAAATGGGGTTTGGCATATCTCATTAGGTAGTGAAGTTGAAGTGAGATCTTGATTGGGAAAGCGTTTTGTAAGTTGTCAGTAGCTCAATGTGAATTTTAAATAGAAACCCTTTGGACAGCTTTATTTAAAGGCATTGCTATCCTCTAGGTCCTCCACAACCTAGTCTTAACCAATATATTGACTATATCTCTCAAAACTCCTCTTGGTCCAACTCGTTCCCAAATGAGTTCCCTTGCTCTTAGACATGCAGCACCATCTGCCCCTTCTCTCCACCCCCCAGCGCAGCTCTGCTTAGATCAGTGGTTCTCAACCTTCCTAATGCCGCGACCCTTTAATACAGTTCCTCATGTTGTGGTGACCCCCAATTTCATTGTTACAAATTGAACGTAATTAAAGCATAGTGATTAATCACAAAAACAAATATGTAATTATATATGTGTTTTCCGATGGTCTTAGGCGACCCCTGTGAAAGGGTCGTTGGACCCCCAAAGGGGTTTTGACCCACAGGTTGAGAACCACTGGCTTAGATGGTCCTGGCCCTTTCTTTGTGCCTCACAAACTGTGGAGATCCCTGCCCCCATGTTTGAGGATACATAGGTCCACTCTGGGCCCATTTCTTCAACTGTAAAATAAAGGTATTGGATTTCAGCCGTGGGCAAACTACAGCCCACGGGCCGGATTCGGCCCGTTTGAAATGAATACAACTATAAAAAAAAAGACCGTACCCTTTTATGTAATGATGTTTACTTTGAATTTATATTAGTTCACACAAACACTCCATCCATGCTTTTGTTCCGGCCCTCCGGTCCAGTTTAAGAACCCATTGTGGCCCTCGAGTCAAAAAGTTTGCCCACCCCTGGATTAGATGATTTGGGTCTCCCCCAAATTCTGTGATCCAGCCATATCCACTGTGCTAACAGTAAATCACAATTTGGGAGGGTGAGAACAATGCTTATTATCTAACCATTGTCAAGTAACTGATAAAAGAAGTCAACATAAGAGTATGAATTAGCAGTCTACTCTTTGTGATAGATATATCTGCAACAATATTGAAATGAATTAGAGCATCCAAGTAAAATATGATACCTCTGCTTCTTCATCATAATTGACTGTTATTGAAGAGTTACCATTTGTTGAGTGCTTGCTGTGTGCCAGGTTCATTTTGTTACTAGTGTGCTAGGACTAGTGGTGACCAGCTATGTTCTTGACACAAGTCTGGGCTTGACCCTAGAGTAGTGATTGGGCCTCTTTGTAGGTGAGGTGGCCAATCTGAAAATTGCATGGGGAAAAACCTACCTGGATTGAGCACGCTCCCTCCTCCAACATGTGGGAGACTCCCAGTCTTTTTTTTTAGATATATATTTTATTGATTTCAGAGAGCAAGAGAGCGGGAGAGAGAGAGAGAGAGAGAAACATCAGTGATGAGAGAGAATCATCCATTGGCTTCCTCCTGCACACTCCCTATTGGTGATTGAGCCCACAACCCACATACCAGGAATTGAACCGTGACCTCCTGGTTCATAGGTCGGCATTCAGCCACACCAGCCAGGCAGAGACACCCAGTCTTGGCTGCCTCCCCATTCACCTATTCTGTGCACCTACTGTCTTGCCTTAGTGCTAATGACTAAGAGTGGAAGGAAAACTAGAAATTCATCACACCGTTTGCCAGGCCTTCAGCTTCAGCCAGAGGAGGCAGATTGTGTTGGTGGGAGTAATTAGAAAACAACTGCAAGCCCCACTTTCAAATCTGGGAGCCTGTAGGAGTTGGTAAGTCAGGTTGGTTGTGTGTTTTCTTTGCTGTGTCACAGTGGGGAAATATCGTCAGGTCTATTCGTAAAGGAAGCTCAAGTGAGCTATGGACATGCCAGAGCCAGATGGGTACTGGCAACTGCCTGGGCCCCAGCAGGAGCTGTGGGCACTTGAGGCTGGAGACAGTCTTCAAATGCAGCCTTGGTCCTTATCAGCCTTGGTTCTTAGCGCTGTTCCCCATCTCTGCAGCCCCTCCCATCAGCAGTGCTTCCTGCCCCTCTTTCCTTAGAAGACACTGTTTCAGCCTGATGCCTGAGGCTCTCACGTGGGAAGGCAGAACTCCCATAGAAGTATCCTCTTCATTCTCTCTCCTCCACTTATCCAGGTAGCCACAGAGCTAATGTTTTCCCAAGAGAAACAGGCCAGGGGGAAGCTGGCATCCCCCCTAAAGTGCGTGGAGAGGAGCAGGGACCACGTGAACTCTGCTCACAGTTTGCCTGCATCGTGTTCTCAGAGTCTAAGGGCCCTCCTAGCACAGGATCCTCTGGGCCTGTCCCTTCAGATTATCAACACAGGGCCAGTTTCCTCCCCAAAAGGGAGGGCCAGTGTGCACTTCAGGCAACTCAGAAAGAAGGTGGGGCAGCCAGCCTGGAGCTCCAGAAGTTGCTCAGAGCCCTTCAGGACGGGGTGTGATCAGCAGAATCATGAGGCTCCTGCCCCTCCTAGGCCTTCTTCTCCAGAGCTTTCCTAGGTTTCTCTGAAGACCAGAAGAGGAGGGTCAGGGCAGACTCATGGCACAGACTGGTGGCCCTTCTCTTCACTCCCCTTCCCTCCTCTTTCTAGATCTCTCCTCACCCCTGTGACATTCCAACACCATCAGCACACCCATCCCACTGTGGGCTGCCCCAACCTCCCCACTAGCCCTCACACCCCCTCTCCCCAGCCCCAGACTCATGTTTCTAAATAACTCACATTACTAAATGTTGGCTGAAATGTTGGCTGAA
>NW_006297146.1:662359-663211 GCF_000327345.1 Myotis davidii | reverse complement strand
GCCCCTTGAGTCCACAGTCTGATGCTCAATCCACTGAGCCAAACTGGTCAGGGCAGAAAAGGAATATATTTTATGCTGAATGATACCCCCCATTAATTTTGCTATTAATATTTGCCACTCTGCTAAGGGATTAAATGAGGCAAGTCACCTTAAGTACTTACTCCAATGCCTGACACATAGTTAGTGCTCACTAAACAGTAGCTATGATTGGTTGTCTCTCTTCTTTTTTCCTGCGGTTTCTGCTCAGCTCTTTCAGCCCCAGCCCCTCTGTGGACAGACCTGGGAGCGGCCTCAGCTGAGAAGCTGGAATAACGGTATAGGCACCTGTTACTAGCACTTGCCCAGTCTTCAGAGCTTTCGTGGCCTTTGCTGGTGTGTCCTGAGGACCAGGTGTGCCTGCCTGACTTGGCTGCTGCTCCCGTGGAGCCTGTGTGGCGGGCCCGGAACAGAATCCTCTGGTAGGGATGCCTTCGCCTCCTCCCTGGTGTCCCGCAGCATCTTGTTCCTGCTCTGGGCTTGGCTTCCCCTGCTGGAACCTTTCCTACCTGTCCAGGTGTCCTATAGAGGAGACAGGTGCACTGGGTCAGGAAGGGCCCATGTAGAGAAGACTAAGGAATGAAGCTGACTTTCTTAAGGTCACACAGCTGGTTGGGCTATAGCCGTAGTAAGCACTAGAGCAGGGGTGGGCAAACTTTTTGACTCGAGGGCCACAGTGGGTTCTTACACTGGACCGGAGGGCCGGAACAAAAGCATGGATGGAGTGTTTGTGTGACCTAATACATGTTAACACTGCTGCTGGTGAAGGAGCGGAGGGGAGAGCAAGAGGACCCTCCGCTCTTTCGGCTCCGCCGG
>NW_006297146.1:636924-661178 GCF_000327345.1 Myotis davidii | reverse complement strand
TCATTTCAAACGAGCAGGATCCGGCCCGTAGGCCGTAGTTTGCCCACGGCTGCACTAGAGTCACTGACTCGCTTCTGTGCGAGTTTACCCTCTGGTGCTATCTTCTGTTTTCTCCTGTGCCGGCTCCCTTCTTGGCCATGGCTGCTTCTATCCCCTGAGCTTTGACAAATATGAAAACAACAGCAACGTTAACAATAGCAGCCACCAGAGACTGAGAACTTATTCTGTGCCAGTAACTGCTCTGGGGATGCTTTTTAAACACACTGCTAACCCTCATAGCAACCCTGCAGGGTGGGGGTGGGTATTAGTAGTGGCCCCACTTTACAGATGGATAGATCAAGACTTTCATATTGTCACTTGCCTCAGGCCACACAGTTTAGCATCGAAGACCACAGCCAAGCACTGTGTTCCTAGCGATGGGGCATCGTGGGGATGGGAGCTGTGAGTTCTGTTCCTGTTCCCTGAGTTGATTGCCCAGGCTTGCACGGACCTGTTTCATGGGGTTTTAAAAAACTGGGCACAATTGGTATGGCCTGGCAGACCAGAGGGAGGAGGCCTGGCATTTGAGGAGGGGATGATTGGATAAACACACGTGTGACCTCTCTGCAGGGATGATACCTGATAATGAAGTGAGCGAACTTTAGGATTGTTGCTAGATTGTGATAGGAATGTGCATTTTGCTAATTTAGTTATAATCAGGGTTTCTGGCTCTGCTTGCTTTTTGCGTGTGACTTTTACTGCAGAAAGCTGCTCTCAGCCTGTTCTCATTAAATCCCAAATTAAGCAAGAACCCCAGCAGGAAGAGAGCAGCTCTGGGGGACCAGGCCTCGCTCGTTCACACTGTGTGTGCGGTTGGGTGTATTTATTTTATTCCGTCTCTGTGTGTATGTGTGCGTGTGTCCCCTTTCGAGAAAACTTAAAAATAACTTCTGCCAAAGATTTGGGCACCCAGGGTTGTGTTACTGAGCAGACACCCTCCTCCCACCCGCGGTCTGCTGCTTTGTTGATGTGGCCAGGCTGGCGTGGGCAGCTCATCTGCTTGTAGAAGCCCAGCCTCTCCTTTAATGTGTTTTCCAAGAGGAAAGGCCTAGGAAGCCTTGGGGAGGGAGAGGCTGCCTGGTGCTCGGGGAAAACTCAGCGGTGGGAGGCAGAGCCGGCTGGCTTTGCATGATTTCACTTGGGAATCCCGGAATGTGGATCCGAGTTGCTCAGAGAAACCCAGAGAGTGTACCCCAAGCGGAGCATCATTATGCCCATTTCACGCTGAGAAGCAAACAGTAGGATGGATGCACAAGCTACATGCCGGTCTTAGAACGAGACTGGCATGTGTCTTGAACTAATTGCCTGTGGGACCCAAAGGAGTAGATAGTTTATGGTGTGGCGTGTTCTCCCACTGCACTGCTTTCTCTAGCATTCACAAGAGTCCCTGTGCAATAAAATTCAATGGAGTCATAATTTGGAAATGACTTTTAAATGTTTTTTAACCCAAAATTCTATTCATTCATGCATTCCACAATGATCTATTGAGAACTTACCAGTAATTTTGCTTATTGGCATTCTGGGCATTGGGGATACAGCAGTGAGGAAAACACACAGGACCTGTGACCTGGTGACGCTCGTGCTCCAGGGGGAAGACAGGTTAATCATATAACCATACAACTGCCTGGCTGCCAACTATGATGTGTGGAATCTGATGCGTTTTCCTATCGTGGGACCTGACCTAACCTTGATGGGACCAGAGTCTGTGTTATTTCCAATCAGCCATTTTGTACTTGGCAGTTGTTTGTTTTTTTGTGTGTGTGTTTTGAGCCTACGTGTGGGAACTTAAAATTTGTTCTTTTAAACGTCCTCTCAAGCTCTGGTCCCTTTTGCTGATCTTTCAAGGTGTATTTAGCATCCAACGTGGTAGCTGTTCCTACTTGTTTAGTATAATCCACCGATTTGATAAACATACTTTCCATGATTTTGTCCAGATCAAGTGAGTGTCCACTACCAGAGACCTCCATCTAAGGAGACTTAAATCCGATTTGCCCCCATTCCTCAGTGGTGAACAGCATTGTGGGATTTTTTATTCTCTCCTCCTTTATTATCCATAAAATATTCAAATATCTACTATGTTCAAGATCTTTCAATTTCAGAATCTGGGTGTACCTTTAGTTCTTAGCCAAGAACTTAAATGGCTAAATGTGTTCTCTTCATCAGTGCCTGTTTCAGGTTTCAAATCTCTCTGGCCCACATTTGTTCAACCGTTTTCTTTGGAAGAAAAGGTGGAATCAGATTAAATACTGATTCACCCTCTTTCCCATCCCTGCTCAAAGCTGCACGCCACTACCTTCATGAAACCACTCTTCCTGTATTTAAGGAGGACAGAAGTGAGGGCCCTTGGTGACAAAGAGAGCAGGGGGATAGAACTAAAGCAGCAGTTGTCAAAATGTGCCCTGGGGACCCTTTTCAGTCTTTGAGGCCATGAGTCCAAATCATTTTTGTAATAAAATGTTGTTTGCTTTTTTCACTCACCTTCTCTCCCAGTGTATAGCGCAGCTTTCTAGTAGCTACAGATACTAATACTGTGATGTCACAACAGCTTAGATACAGAAACAGATATGAAAATTTAGGTGTCTTCCATTAAGTCAGACAGCAAAAACAACTCTTCTTTTTTTGTTTTTGGAAAACACATTTTTTCTTTTAAAAATGTTATGTTAACACATAATGGGCTTATTGATGCTTTTAAATGAACTAACATTTTTTAGTTTTAATCTCTAACACAGTGAATATTGATAGCAATAAATTACAAACGAAAATTTTTTGGGATCCCCAGTAATTTCTAGGACCATGAAGGGGCTCTGGGATCAAGAAGTTTGAGAATGGATGAGCTAGAGGATAAGGGGTCATATAGGTGTTAGGAGAATACCAGTTACTCAGGAATCAGACACGAGCCAACAGAAAAGCTTAAATTCATGTCATTGCCAGTCCAGATGTTCTCAGTCTGTCCCAATGGGTGAGTTGCATAGGATGAGAGATTCCTCTGGAATGATGGAAATCCTTCTGTCCCTAGGAGGAGAGGTACTGGGCTAGGCATCACCTTGCTACCACGTTTTAGGGGTATGCTCCAGGGGCTGCTCCTGAAGCTCCCAGGGGGCAGGACCAGTGCCACTGGGTCCTCTGCACTGTGTGAACACAGCCTGTGGGGCCTGGTTGAAATCTCAGCCCAGATTCCCTAAGACAGTTACAGCCTAGAGTTCCCCCATCCATCTGCTCTCTGGGCTTGTCTCCCACTCAAGGGATCATAACCAGGGCTTCCTCACTTTAAGGAGAAAGAAGCAGGGTTTCAGGAGGAAATGTCCCACGAGCCCTGGGTGGTGATTCTAGGCCAGATGTGCCAAGGGGTGAGTGGTATTCCAGGCCAGATATAGAGTTGGGGGTGTGCCCAGCCTCTCCAAGGGCTCAGCTCTCTGCTTGACAGCCTCCTCCCTTCGCTCCACACTCAGACTGGAATCTGCAGCTCTGTGAAAACCCATGAGCTTCCACCGTGGTTTCCCCAGGACTCCATTGAGAGCCTCTACAGCTGGCAGCCAGGGGTTTCAAAGGTCACCCCAGCTGGGCGGATTAGAACAACAGATCTCCCTGACCGGGTGAAGCTAGCTGCCCAGCGGAAGGCGAGTTGCAACATCTGCGAGCAAAGTCTTTTTTCAGTCTGGTCCTGGGCTCTGCGGCGTGCCTGGCTCTTCTTCCCTCTCTTCTTTGGACAGACTGTGGACAGGAATCTCCGCAGCACAGTGGGAAAGCGTGGCTGCCCAGCGTCCCGACTCATGTGAGAGCTGCCCGGGGAAGAGGCCACGGTAAGGCGTGTCTGTTCTTTGGTGTGTGGCTCCACTGCTTGCTCCCATGGGTTACAGCAAGTCAGCGTGGCACAGCCCACAGCACTCGGGAATTAGGAGCAATCAGGGAATTTGTCAGGATTGGAGTTTTGCAGAGAGCGGATTAAGGTGGGGAGTGGAGCTGTCATTGCCTGGTGGTGTGCTGCCTCTGATGAGTGTGCTGTGGCCTGTAGGTGGGTTCAGTGCTGCCAGCCAGGCTGCCAGTGCAGAGGCTGCTGGCAGCCCTTCCTTGTAGGGAAGATGTGGTGTTTCCGGGTGCCCTGCCGACTGACCCTGACTGGTGCTTAAGTGCCGGGGAGCGTGATCACGCTCCTCCTGTCTTTCGCCAAAAGTGCCGGGAGCGCTATCGCACTCCTCCTGCAGTGTCACTATTAGATGCTAGTAGTTCACTCTTTATTGACAGATGGCACCTAAGTGCAGATTACTTACGATGCCGAATGTTTGTAGTTCTAAAATTGACCAGATTTCCCTAAGTTTTTGAATATGTAACTTCATTTACTTGCGATTCATAATTTTTTTCCTAAACTGCTGTAAAATCAGCAAAAATGCCTTGGCAATTTTAGCATAGTTCCTCGGATATTGATTGGCACTCAAAGTTAAAGACAGCGATCACTTAATATGAATGCACTTTGGGCAGGAAAGGGGTCAGCTGGTTTCTCTAAACCTGTTCTGCCACTCAACTCGATCCCCATCTTTAACTTTTATTCTGAGCCTTTTTTGCCTCAGGGTTGCACTCTGTTTTGGCCATAGTAAAAGTGTTCCTTTCTGGGTTCAAGAGACAATTTATAGCGCTTTTGATCAAATTCAAGTCAGATTAACTTAGTGCTGCTTTAAATGACTAATACATTCTGTTACTTGTGGAAACCTTATTTGGAGGTGAACTTTGGCCCAAGAGAGAGTGTGTGTGTGTGTGTGTGTGTGTGTGTGTGAGTGAGTGTGTGTTTGTGTGTGTGTGTGCGTGTGTGTGTGAGCGTGTGTGTGAATGAGTGTGTGTGTGTGAGTGTGTGTGTGTGAGTGTGAGTGTGTGTGTGTTTGTGAGCGTGTATGTGTGAGTGTGAGTGTGAGTGTGTGTGTGTGTGTGAGTGTGTGTGTGTGAGTGTGAGTGTGTGTGTGTGTTGGGAACGAGGGGCTGCTTCCAGCTCTTACACCACTGCTCTTTTGGACCCTCTTCCATTTTTTTCTCTTCTTCTTTTTTCCCTGATCATTATTGAGTAAAACTTTCTAGTTCAGCGGTTCTCAACCTGTGAGTCGCCACCCCTTTGGGGGTTAAACTACCCTTTCACAGAGGTTGCCTAAGACCATCCTGCATATCAGATATTTACATTATGATTCATACCAGTAGCAACATTACAGTAATGAAGTAGCAACGAAAATAATTTTATGGTTGGGTCACAACATGAGGAACTGTATTTAAAGGGCCAGAAGGTTGAGAACCACTGTTCTAGTTGGTTTGTTTGATTGCAGCCACCAAGCACCACTCTGCCGATAGAGAAGATATTGCAGGTGTTCTTGATGGGAGTGTGGTCGCCAGGATGGATGAAGGATTAGATGGGAACAAGGATGGTTTAGTTTGATTTTTTTTTTTATAGAGCATTCTAAATATGTCAGTAGCCATTAATTGGAAGCAAGGAAGGAATCTTTATGTGTTGATGGTAGGGGATGGGGCAATGGACTGAGCAGAGCTGTTTGGGGTGTATGGCCGGCCAGGGACTGGGCTCTGGTCCTGCTTGCTCGATAGTTAAGTAACTGCCCCACAACCGCAGGGGACTGGATGTCTTCTGGCTGCATTGACTTGCCTGTTCTGTTTCTAACCATGAAGCCACACCTCCCCTAAGGATGGATTACTCCTGTCTTCTGTGTTCTTGAGCCTAAGCATGTTTCTTTTTTTAAAAAAAAAATATTTTTTAATTGATTTCAGAGAGGAAGGTAGAGGGAGAGAGAGCTGGAAACATCAATGATGAGAAAGAATCATTGATCAGCTGCCTTCTGCACGCCCCTTATTGGGGATCAAGCCCACAACCCAGGCATGTGCCTTTGATGGGAATTGAACCAGGGACCCTTCAGTCCACAGGTTGACGCTCTATCCACTGAACTAAACTGGTTAGGGCTGAAGCATGTTCCCTTTGATGATAGTATCTGGGGCCTTCGGGAAGTTTAGGTGGACCTCAGCAGGTCTTGGATCAAGAGGATTTGTAGAGGGTCCCGAGCCTGATGTCACCACTCCTAGTTTTCAGCTCCTCTTACAGCAGAAGCCGAAGAGCCTTGTGTCTTCCAAAGCCAGGCCTGAGGGCAAAGGGGAGGCACATTTCTCTCTGCAACTCCCAGTATTCCTCTCTGCAATAGCCTCTGCCTATGGCATCTCTCTTTACTGGGAATAGCAGGAAATTCCTCATCTAGGTCATGGGCTTGGCTTGGTTTCCACTTCTTAGCTTAGCTTCTTGACCTTGGACAAGTGTGGTTGGCTTTCTGAGCCTCGGTGTCCTCACTGGTAAAAGGAGCATAGTCAGGACTGCCTGGTGCCCAGCACGGGGTCAGAGGCACACACCCTGCCCATGAGACGGTGCTACTAGAACAGACATGGCATCCCTTCTTCCCCGTCTTTTCAGAGTCTTGCCATCTGCCTCTACTACTGTTACACAGTAATCCCACTCAGCTACCTTGTCCTGAAGAGATGAGGCTGGCCTGGGCATCTTGCCATCCTGCGCGAAAGAGTCTGTGTCCTCTGGCGGAGAAACTGGTTTTCCTTTGGGAGCTGGATGATGATATTGACAGCCACCACTTCTTGAATCCCCTTTATGCTGTACTATGTGTTCTAGACACACTCTATTCAAATCCTCCTTCAACTTTGTGAGACTGATATTATCATTCCCACTTTATGGAAAAGAAGACTGAGGCCAAGGGAATTGACATTCCTTGCCCAGCTCACAATTAGAAAGTGCAGTGCCTCTCGATTTATGGCAGGATCTGACCCTCAGGACACCCACCCCCACCTCCACCCCACTCCTCACCCTCCTGGTGCTGACAGCACAGAGTGTTATCTGTCACCTCACCTCAGTGGCAGTGGAGGAGGGCAGAGGAGCAGTGTCCCTTCTGGAGTATGGTCCTAGGTAGCCCTGTAGGATATAAGAGTCCCATCTCTTCCCTACCCATGTTACTCCACTCACCACACACACGTACCTATTCACTGCCATACCCTAGCACCTAGCTTGGCATGTGGTAGCTGTTCAATAAACAGGTTTCAAAAAATTTTAAATTTTTTTCAATTATAGTTGACATTCAATATTATGTTAGTTTCAGGTATACTGTATAGTGGTTAGACATTTATAGAACTTACAAAATGTCCCCCCATAAGTCTAGTACCCACCTGGCACCATATGTTATTGACTATATTCCCTATGCTGTACTTTATTTACCAGGACTGTTTTGTAACTACTACTTAATCCCTTCACCTTTTTAACCCAATCCCCCAACCTTCCTCCCATCTGGCAGTTTTGTTCTCTGTTTCTATGAGTTTGTTTCTGTTTTGTTTGTTTTGTTCTTTAGATCCCACATAGAAGTGAAGTCATATGCTATTTGTCTTTCTCTGTCCGACTTATTTCACTTAGCATAATACCCTCTAAGTCCATCCATGTTGTTGCAAATGGTAAGATTTCAAATTTTCCAAGAAATATTCCATTGTGTATATACCACATCTTCTTTGTCCAACTGTTTATTGATGTACACTTAGGTTGCTTCCATATCTTGGCTACTGTATATGAAATGTTCTTCTCTGTCTCTTGTTATAGCCTTTGTTTTAAAGTCTGTATTGTCTGATATAAGTATTTCTACCTGATTCTCCCCCCCCCTTCATTTCCATTTGTCTGAAATACTTTTTTCCATTCTTTACTTTCAGTCTCTGTGTCTTCTGATCTGAAGCGGGTCTCTTGAGGGCAGCATATGTCTGGATCTTGTTTTCATACCCATTCAGCCACTATATGTCTTTTGATTGGAACATTTAATCCATTTACATTTAAAGTAATTATTGATAGGTATGCAATTTTTGCCATTTTATTATTCATAATTTTTATCTTTTCTTCTTCTTCTTAAAGAAATCCTTTAACATTTCTTGTAATACTGGTTTGGTGGTGATGGACTCAGTTAGCTTTTTTCTTTTTCTGGGAATCAGTTAATATGTTTTAATTGAGTGAATGAATGTTTCATGATTCATGCCATTACAATTATATCACGGTTACTTTGAAATGGTTCTTCAACTACGTACACAAACACAATCCTTTAACTATGACACAATGCTAATAACTGAATCCATGAGATGAGTAGTTGAGGTGATCATTTTATCATTCTACTTTTCTGTGTCTTTGAGATTTTCCATAATAAAACTTATTTTTAGTTTAAAATTTCTATATTATTAAATTTCTATCATTTTTCTTGTAAGTATACACTCATATAACTGCCTGATATTCCACTGTGTTTAACCCATCTTACTGTTAGATATTTAATGTGTTTTTTTAAAATTTCTATTTAATTGGGTTATTTTTCTGTTTCTTTTGCTATAAATAATGTGATTAGCTTTCTCACATACAAATTTGGGGCCGCATCTCTGATTGTTTCCCAATTACACATTTCTAAATGTAGGATTACTAGGAAAAAAGATGGACATTTGTTTAGAATCATTTTGCCAAATTGCTTTCCAGACAGATCGCACCAATTTCTATTCCCCCGGTTGGGTACCAGCATGCCCACCTCACCACAGTCTCACTGGCATTTTGTTATCGCTCCTTTTAAATATCAATTTGGTTAGTTCCTAAGATAATAGCTTGTCCTTAAGTTGCACTCTTGGGTTCTTATTGTGACTAGGCAGTGTCCATGTGTAGTGCTCATTTGTCTGTCTTCTATGAGCCATTAAGGAATAGCCCTTTCCCATTTATCTGTCAGGCTGTTTTCTTACATGTAAAGTGTCCCAGTCCTTCGTTTTTACTGTAAACATTTTATCGCAGATTATCATCCATCTTTTAATGTTGTCCAGAGTATGCTTTGACATACAGAAAATCTTAATTTTTTAAAGCTAGGAGCAGCTTTCAATTTTCTCCCTTGTTACCCCAACCTCAGGCTCTCTTCCCACCAGCCAACTCTGACTGCTTACAGGAGGTCAGAGGGCCCAGTGGTTAAGAATAGGGGCTCTGGTGCCAGACACCTGGGTTCAAGTGCCAGTCCTGCCCCCTATTCAATGCCAAGACCTTGGGCAAATTTCTGAATCTCTCTGCACATAGGTTTCTAATCCATAAAATGGGGGTGATGGGATTATTTATCTTACAGTGTTGTTGTGAGGAGCAAATGAGCTATTATTTATAAAGTGCTTAGAACAGCTCCTGGCGTACATAAAGTGCTACATAAGGTTTGCTTGCATTATTGCCGACTGCAGCGAACCTTTTGGAAGGGATTTTGTTTGCAAAGCTAATATGGTATTAGTGAAAGAGAAAGCTGGATCTGTCCAGCAGGATGTGCCCTGTTAAACAAATCTAGGTGTTTGTTATTTTAACTTCAACTTCAAAATATTATCTCCATTTTATTTTTATTAGATGTTATTAAATTTAAACAAACTAATTACATGCTCACCCAACTCACAGTGTGGGATTTAAATGTGTGACTAAAGATCCCAAAAAAGTGAACAGAACATAAAAACTAGACATATTGTTCCTCTTCCGTTGAGCGGATGTTTGTCGTCTGCCTGCAGTAGGCCAGGAGCCATGGATTCTGTAGAGCATAAGACATGGTCCCAACCTGGAGCCTTCCCAGGCTGGGGAAGCTTCCACCTGGATTTCAAACCTGGAGCAGGGATACCTGGGATGTATTCTAGGTGGTGGTTGAGGGTGTCCAGTGAGCTTGGCTGGGATCTGACCACTCAGATTCCGTCACTGATGCCTGTGTTCCTAGCCTGGTTCTCCAGACTTTCCAACGGATTTAGGGAGCTCTCCCCTAACTCCATCTTCCTAAGGGACACTTTCTCTCTTTATGAGAGCCAGAGCCGGTTTCTGTGGTAACAGAGAACTTGGATTCCTGCCTGTTACTAATCCCTCTTCTGGAATCAGTCCTGTCTCTTTGGTCCAGCTGACTCTGCCAGTCCCCATCGATAGGCATCTTGTCTAGTTCCAGCGAGGCCCTGGGCGGGGAGTCAGAACCCAAGGTGTTCTCTCCGGGATGTCTCTGGGCAAGTGACTTACCTTCTGGGCCTCAGTTATAAATGAAGGAGTTCACCTAGATAATCTTAAAACACTCTCTTCTCTTCTGTCCCGTGACCTTTGAGGCTTTTTCACAGTCTTGTCCCAAAAGTAGGATGTCCTCCCTAGCCTTCCTTCCCTTCATTCAGCCACACACACTCACCTCACCCAGAATCCTGTCATATGAATCCCAAACTACTTTCTTTCTTGGAGTCTGTATCCTGTTTTTCTTTAGTTTGTGAGTTCTCATGGTGCAAGCAAAAACAGCTTTTCCTTTCTGCCACACATGCCTAATGTAGATGTTGATTCTGAAGGGTCAATGACTGATATATACCGATTTTAGATACGTATTGTAAAAACTCGGAGGACTGTTTGGTTTCTCTGTTCTTACCCCAGCTGCCGCTTTCCTGGAAGTTCTCCATGGGGTTTTGCAGAGGCCAGGGCATGGCCCCGGGAGCTGGCGTCTGAAACCAGCTGGGCCTCACCCTGGCAGCCTCGCGTGCGTGCGGAGGACACAGAGCTTCTCATTCCCAGAGGAGCTCCAGGTGGACTCTGACCTAATGGGGCACCCGCTCCCTGTGAAACTCACAATCCCAGGCCCAGCAAGCACGCTGGGCCTGCTGCTGCCTGAGGAGAAACAGGACTGTGCTTTGTCTCATCTGACCTGTCTTCCTTCCTGTTTGCAGACAATGGGGGATGTGAAGCTGGCTGCCTCGGCACACGTTTCTAAAGCCTCCCTCAGTGTGGATCCCTCGAGAGTCGGCTCCATGCCCCTGACCGAGGCCCCTGCTTTCATTCTGCCTCCTCGGAACCTCTGTATCAGAGAAGGAGCCACCGCCAAGTTTGAAGGGAGGGTAAGATGTGGGCTGGATGAGAGGCTTGGGGGAGAGGGGGTTCGGGGCGTTAGACTCCTTCTGGAGCCTTTTCCTCATCAGGATGGACCTGGTAGAGGACCAGGTTTGTTTTGGACCCACATGTAAAGTGAATATATGCCATTTGCCCTATTTATTTTTTTATGACTTTGCTATGTTGGAGGACTCAGGGAGGGGGTGTGGAGGGACACCGAAATGTTCTACTGTTAATGTAGGTCATGTCTGGGTATGCAATACCTGATTATAGGAGAACACATGTGCTGGTGGCAGGAAGCGCACAGCTTGGGTTTAAATAAGTGCCTTGGAATATGGACAATTAAAAACTGACTATAATGTTTCGTTCCCTTTCTCCCTGGAAGGAGTGTTTAGTTAGCTAGCCTTCTCCTGTGTCCACTTGGTACACCCAGTGCAATGGGATGGGAGGTAGGACCCCTTATCTTCTGCTAATGCATATTGGTCCCTTTCCTTTCCCGGGTCCCCATTTCTTCTGCTACACATGGGCATGATAATCATTTGTCCATCTTATACTAGAAGGGAGAAGAAGATGGGAGCATTGAAAACTGGCTATCAGAATATCTGGTGTTATGCCCAATTGGAGAGACTCAGTGAGCTGCTGCCTTAGACCACTAGGAAGTCAAGTCATCCACTTGATGTGGAGATGCATGTGGAAGTCAGGGGATTTGCAGGTAATAGTTGTCCTGGATTCAACACGGGGGTCTACCCCAGGAAATGCTTTAGAAGCTAGAGGACTTTGATCGGAGCAAAAGACAACTGAGGTGGTGGGAAATTCATAGGTTGCACTGTGAATCTATAGTTGACCCTTGAAAAATATGGGTTTGAACTGCGAGGTCCATTTATACGTGGATTTTTTCCAATAAATATACAGTCAGCTCTCTGTATCCCCAGGTTTCATATCTGTGGATTCAGCCAACCATGGATTGAAAACAGTATTTTTTATTTGCAGTTGGGAATCCACAGACACAGAGAGCTGAATTAAATGACATGTTGATTTTCAACTGTCTGGGGGTCAGTGCCCCTAACCCGCATATTGTACAAGGGTCAATAGCACAATTCAGGAGCAGGCCCCTGAAAGCTTGCAGGAGGAAGGGATTGAGCACCTCACTCTTCCCAGGTGACACTGGGCCCTGCCTTTGTTCAGGTGCCAAGTTTGGCTGGTGGTCCTCTGGAGAGAGTGCAGGGGTTGTGCTTTGAAAATGGCCCGGGAGGCCCTGCACCATGTGCTCACACAGGCCTGTCTAGTGAAGGCTGCTGGCTGGTAGTTGTGACATAACAGTCCTTGTCGTGTCTGTTATCTGAGGAAGTTTGTGGAGGAGGGTGGCGATGCTGATGAAGGGTCTGTTTCTTCTCTCGGGGCACCACCAGAATGAAGGCTCTTTTCTGTTGTCCTGGCTGCAATCCCCCCACAGCCCCACAGCTGGCAGGGCAGATGCAGCAGGAAGAATCCCTAGGGGGTTAGGAAGCACTTGGATAGCCATGAAAAGGAAGGAAGTGCTGATACATGCTTCAACATGAATGAACACTGGAAGCATCATGCCAAGTGAAAGAAGCCAGACACAAAGGCCACATAGTGAATGATTCCATGCATATGAAATGTCCAGAAGAGGAAAACCTATGGAGATAGAAGGTGGATTAGTAGTTGCCAGGGGCTGGGGAGGAGGAGTGGAGAGGGACTGCTAATGGGCCCGTGGTTTCTCTTGGGGATGATGAAAATGTTCCGAAATCATATGGTGCTGATGGTCGCACAACTCTGTGGATACATTATAAAACGTTATAAAACATTGAAGTTGCACTCACAAATAAAAAATGAAAAAGTTAAAGGTGGCTTTGCAAACTGATCTCATCTCTATACCCACCCTCTTGCCCTCTGCCTCTGAGATGACTGCCTTCCTCAAATTCAGACAGACTGGAGAGGAAGAAATGACTTCTCTTCCTTAGAGTATGTTGGTGCCCTTGCTTCCTTTGTGACTTTGAGGTCATCGTGTTTTTGAGTTATTTGATTTGGAACTGTCAAGGAATGGACACTGGCCCAGGAGCCAGCACTGGAGTCCTTTGTTGCTGTCATTGTCACCTTCTAAAGACCTATTTCCTTACCTATCTATATAAAACTCTGATATGCAAATCAACCAAACGGCAGAATGACCGGTGAGCAGGGGTTGGGGGGAGCAGCGAGCAGGTGGCACCAGGCCAGCCAAGGCGGTGCCAGCAGGCAGAGGGAGGCGACTGGTGGCAGCGGTGATGGGGACGGGGCCAGAGTGTGTGCAGTGCCCCACTCCTCCATCACCCTGCCATTTGCCCTGCAGATTGGCTCTGATCTCCGGCCAAGTTTAGGGACCCTGCTGGTGCATGAATTTTGTGTATTGGGCCTCTAGTCGGAGAATAAACAACTAGTTGTTTCTGTATTTCTAGCCTACAGGGATGTAAAAAGAAAATGAGCTGAAGAAGAAAATGGTAAATGCACTTAATAAAGTTAAAAAGTATAGTAACAGCATTTTTTTAATGAGGTCAAATTCACATAAAGTAAATGTAACCACCTTAAACAAAACAATCCAGTGGCATTTAATGCATTCACAATTTTGATTGCAGTCTTCTTAAAGTATAGCAGTCTCTATGTGAAAGTTTTGTTAATTTTGATGAAATAGTTGACATATGTCACATGTGGACTACATGTTAAAATGAATGTGCTGCTAAGAAGTCAGCCTGCAGAGCTACTTTACCGCTTACCACCTGCCTGGGACTAACCCAGAGCAGCACCATGACAGCGTGCTGGTGAGCGGTGGGCACAAAAGGAAGACGGTTCCGGAAAGATGTTAGAGGGAGTGCCAGGCTCCAGCTGCAGACTTGCAGAGAGAAACGGAGAGGGAAAGGCTGTCATAGAAAGTGCTCTGTAAACTAGCGTGCTGCGAGTGTGTGTAACCACTGTAGCAGGGACACAGAGGGACATTTTGCATTGCGGAAAGGCCACCTCAGATGATTCCAGAATGAGGAAGCTGGTTGTTTTGACACCAGAGATGAAGTTGTCAGGGGTGTTCCTGACCTGGAGCCCTCAGCGAAGGGAAGGGTAAGGCAGTGTGAACCTGAAGTGACATGGGCGTTGAGCAGGTTATGGAAGCCTGAGCTCCAAGGGAGTTACCCACTGAGCATGGTCCATGGTTCTCTGACTTCATTGCTGGGGCTGCTTGACCCTGCCTGCACCTGACTCCTCCCTCCAGGTCCTGTTCTAGATGCTCATTCTGCACCAAACAAGTTCTGCGTCAGGTTTACAATAACCTCATGACCTCAACTCTTCAGTCACTGGGCTCTTAGAGAATCTCTTACAAGTGAGTGACTTTTAAAAGTTAAACCTTCAAGCTACTACTTGGGCCCAGGCTGGTGCCCACTGTAGCTGCCGGGAGTCCTTCTCTTCCACGTGGTGCCCCCGAAGCTCTGCCAGCTTTCCCCTCCCCCCACCCTTCCCTCCTTAAAGTTGCCACCAACAGCTTGAGCCCTGGGGCCTGGGTGTGAGGGTCCTAGGATGTGGGAAGGGGCCTCCCATGACTGCAGAAATACAGTGGACACCACCGATGTGAGAAAGCTGTAAAGGTTTGTTTCCTGCCACCTCCTGACGCTGGCAGTTAGAGGTTGGTTCGAACTGCACTTTCTGTTTTTATTCCTGAAAGAGGTAAAAACGGCTGCCTGTCCTGCCCCTTTTTCCTTTTCTTAGGCCTATATTTAAGCCAAGGACTTAAATGAACCCTTTTCTCCAATAAAGCCCCCCTTTCCAGCAAGAAGACTTGGTGACATTAAGGTGGGGCCACAGGTGCCCCTTGTGGTTCATGTCTTTTCTGAGATGCCCTGAACTATGAGATGTTTGGCTCTGTGGGTCTCAGTCCCGCACATCTACTAGGGTTTTTCTAGTTTGTGGCAGATACGTTGGACAGCCAACACATAACCCATGACCAGTCCCTTTGCCCTTGCCCTTCTCCACTGTAGAGGCCACTGTAGGGCTTTCCTTTGCAGCTAAGTGTGGCAGTGACGCATTCTGGCTGAAGTCTGCTAGGGAGTTTCTGGGGAAGTTCTTGCTTTTCTGATTTTTTCTTTTTCTTTTCTTTTTTTTTAAGAAAAGGTCATTACTACTGCTCTCATATTCCACCCCTCCCCACCTTCCAGTCTTGAATACAGATATGATACCTGGTGCTCAGGCAGCCACATTAAAACCACAAGGCAACAAGCCAGAATACTAAGGTTGGTGTGTGTGTGTGTGTGTGTGTGTCGGGAGGGGTCAGCAGTGGATAGAGCACGAAGACCAGTCGCTAAGAGAAAAAAATGCTAAGGCTTAAAGACTTTCTCAGATAGGATCTTTGGCTGTGATCATTCACACAGGAACTTTTACAAAAAGTATTCCTAACTGATAAAACACCTAATAAGATGCATGTGGAGGCACTGTCTCTTTAAATGATGGGGTTAAATAGGGAAGCAGTCAAAGCACAGAGAAGCACTGAGGACACTTTCAGACCCTTACCCAGTCTGCCAGCAGTGAGGGGAGTGCCCTGTTATGAGTTGAATGTGGCCCTGCAGTCAAGCATTCTAGAAGGATCTGCTCCTCCTTGTTGTGGCCGTCTGGCTTGAACCAACAGGGTCTAGGGTTTCTGAGTGGAAGTCAATCACGCGGAGTCAGTGGTAAGTTAATGTCTCTGTAGAACAACCGCTATTTGATCAGAGTCTACCGAACGGGCCCAAACTACATTCCTTTTCGGACTCTGCCTGCCTAGAGCTCAAGGAGGCTATCTTTTCAGGAACCCCTGAAACGGTGGCTCTGTATCTCATCAGAGCCACCGTGAGACCCAGACAACCTGAGCTCATGTTCTCGAAACCCTGATCCTTCTTCCTGCTCTACCCTGGCCTCAGAGCAGGGGACCTGTCTACCCCAGGCATATGCTACTGGAGCCATACCATCCCCCATGTTCTGGCCCCCAAGACCCCAGAATTCTTTACCAAATGGCCCTGAGCCCACTTCCAAGGCCTGTGTGGGCCTCCTCCCAGGAGAAGATGAGGCGGGCACCCAGAGAGCCAGGGGCTGAAAGAAACTCCTCCAGCTGTTCTGTGGCCGATGCAGGCGGCTCAAGTGTCGGCGAGCTGCTTCCCCACCACAGTGAAGTACGAAAGGAGCAATGGTGGCAAAAATGCTGAAATTACAGGAGATTTCTTCCCCTCGGTCCTGGAATTCATTCTTATCAGAAAAAGCAAACGTAGTGATAGGCCCTGGCTGTGCTGTAGATCAAATGAGCTGATGCTTTAGGGCCTCTTGAGAAGTGCAGCTGAATGAGGTTTCCATCCGCGCTGGGGTTCTTGGTGTGTACTGACGTGGGCCTCTCCGTCAAGGGCTGGCCTGGCCTCATCAAGGCAGGTTTATGTTTAAGTCGTGGAGGGTAGAGGAAGGGAACCAAGAAGACCTGCCCCATGAAAGCCTGAATCGTTCCTCAATTTCCTCGTTAGTAATAGCCTCCCCCCACAACTTCTTCCCAGTTCACTTCCCACTCAGAAGCACTCCGCCACCCTGAGAAGTTGGAAGGAAGTAGCTGATCTGCTCTCTGTCCTCAGGAGTCTTAATGATGTGGCTCTGGAGAAAAGCATGTGCATATAAACAGTAGGATATGACAGTGAATAATTCAATGCTTGGAATAGTTCAGTAAATAGTTTGTATTATAGGAATTTAGAGGAGATTAAGATGAGGCTTGGAGTGGCTTGAAAGCTGGTTTCCTACTTCCTGAATCCTGTCTTTCTAGTGTGTCCCTCCTGCTGCTGCTTAAGCAATCCTCCTCAAGTGGCGTCTGCCCATGTCACCCTCTGCTCAAGTCCTTGAACAATGGAGGGGGTTCTCCGTCACTGCCTACAAGGCCATGTACCGTCACCCTGACTCTCCGGCACTGTTTGCAGAGGCCCAGCCCCGCTCGCCCAGCCCACTCACACACAACAGGAACTTTGTTCTGGTATCACTTTTGTGGAGAAAGGGTAGCCAAGAAAATAGTTGGTCTCCCCTATCTATCGATTTGGGGTTAGGGATGGGGGCAGAGTATGATAGGACGGGGACTGGCATTTGTTGGTGCCCTGTTGGGGCTAGGCATGTAACCTCAGTCATTTTGTCCTCATGGTAAAGCGGCTTTATCCAGTCAGAGAAAAACAAGCATCACATGATCTCACTCATGTGGAATCTAATGAACAAAATAAGCTGATGAACGAAATAGATCCAGAGACGTAGAAGCATGGAACACACTGTAGAATCTCAGAGGGAAGGAGTGGGAGGGGCAGTGGGTGGGAAGAGATCAGTCAAAGAACTTGTATACATTTATGCATAACCCATGGACACAGACAGTAGGGTGGTGGAGGCCTGGAGGGAGTGGGGGTTAAGGGTGGGCTAGAAGGGGTCAATGAGGGGGGAAAGGGGACATGTAATACTTTCAACAATAAGGATGTTTAAGTGGCTTTATCCCCATTTTTATAGAGGAAGAGCCTAGGGGATCAGAATAATTACAAAACTTGCCAAGGTTATATCAGTAAGTGATAGAGGCAGTACTTTGCGGTCCAGCCTTTGTAGTCCTCACATTATGTGATGCCATCCCTTTCACATGGTTCCTTGAACTTGTGACTGTTTCTTATTTATTACAATACCTGCCACATGATGGGCACTCAGTAAATATTTGGTTCCCCAAGAACCAAGGTGGTAGGGTCTAAGACTCCAGGCCTCTTGCTGTCAAACTTATAGGCCTTTGGTCCCACGCTTCTTATAGGGGCTTCTCCCTTCACCCCACCTCACTCCCCGCCCTCACTGTTCCCCACCTGTATGCTTGCATCCCTGCTCCCCCTTTCTGGCTATGCCTTAATCTAGACTGCCCTTCCTTCTCTCCATTCTATCTGGCCTCAAGGTCCAATTTACATTCTACCTCTTTCAGGCTGCTTTCTTTAAGTAAGTATGTTTTCTTTTTAAAGCATTTTATTAGAGGACAGAAGAGCCATGGTAATAGGATGTGGAATATTCCCAATAATCACATAAGATCATTCATGAGTAATAACCACGGGAAAGAGCTGACTGCTTTGGCCTTTTAAAAATGTATTATCCATTCATCATCGCTGTTCCTATAACTTTGTTAAAAAGAAAAAAATGATTTAAATCTTAAACTATTTTTTGAAACAAAAATTCAAACAATGTAAAAATGTGACTTGCCTTGAACTTTACTTCTATTCTCTGTAGGTGTCCACCATCAGCAATTAGGGTATCCTTCTAGAAATGTCCTATGAAAAATAAGCGCGTATCTATATGTGATCTATAACTATAAATCTGTGTACATATATATGAAAATATTTATAAGTAGACCAACATACATACATACAAACATCTGCAGCTTGCTCTTTTTACTTAACATCTTTTGGCATTTTTTTTTATATTAGCACATAGATCTACCTCATAGATCTAATCCTGAACTTTCTAACCTTCAATTGCTCCCTCCTCTGAATTTCTATACTTATATATGTTACATTTTTACTTTTTGCCAATTTATAATTTTATCAGTTATTGTTTATTGTCTTTTGTTTCCTCAATGAGAATGAGTTGTTTAAGAATAGTTACTAGCCACATGTGGCTATTTAAATTTAGGTTAGGACTAATTAAGATTAAAAAAAAAACTTAGGCCCTGGCCAGTGTTTTTCAGTGGTTACAGTGTTGGCCCTTGAACTGAAGGGTCACAGGTTCAATTCCTGATCAAGGGCATGTACCTGGGTTGCAGGTTCGATCCCTGGCCCCAGTCGGGGTGCATGCGGAGGCAACCAATTGATGCGTCTCTCTAACATTAATGTTTCTCTCTTTCTCCCCCTCCTGCCCTTCTACTCTCTCTTAAAAAATCAATGGGAAAAATATCCTTGAGTAAGGTTAACAACAACAAAATATAATAATAAAATTGAATTGAGTCAAATATTTAGTTTCTCAGCCACACTAGCCACATTCTAAGTGCTCAACAGCAACAAATACTATGTTGTGCTATTGGACAGGGCTGACCGAATTCAGGTCCCATATACCAGAGAGCCACAGCTAGACAGTATGTTAATAATTGTTCCATTCACAAGAGAAATAAGACATTACATTCTTGAGAATTTATTTAAGGCATAAGATTCATGCAAAGAAAAATGTAATCTCTTGATGAAAGGATTTTTGTCGTCCATTTGTGTTGAAGAATGGTAATCTTGGTATCCTGGCAAGTTGGAACGTGCTCCCAAAATTTCCCTCGCTGTCTGTTCCAGAGCTTCTCACGACAGGGAGCCTGGTGGGGGCTGCCGTGTGTCACTGAGTTCCTGAGGTATTCAGAGCAAAGGCAGCGGAATGGGAAATGACAGGCCGAGTGTTGAAACTGTAGTTGTCAGCAGTTGGTGCCCACTTCTGGTTCAAAATGCTGGACAAAACAGACTTATTAACTCCCCCTCCCTGCACATATGCCATTGAAATGAGCATAAAAGGTTATAATGAGAATGAATTCAGAATTGCACTGAGAACAGGAGAGGGGGCATTAGTGGATGAGAATTTTCTTGGGACCGCCTTGAGGGATATATCAGCACTGCTCATAACATACAAGGTGTGAAGCTCCAGCAGAAGTGAGAGCCACACATTTGAGATGAAAGGATTTGGAGATGAGTGGTGGTATAGGGCAGAAGTTATTAGAGCAGCAGTTCTCAACCTGTGGGTCGCGACCCCTTTGGGGATTGAACGACCCTTTCATAGGGGTCACCTAAGACCATCGGAAAACACATATATAATTACATATTGGTTTTGTGATTAATCACTATGCTTTAATTATGTTTAATTTGTAACAATGAAATTGGGGGTCACCACAACATGAGGAACTGTATTAAAGGGTCGTGGCATTAGGAAGGTTGAGAACCACTGCATTAGAGGATGTTTACTTAATATCTATGTGGAGAAAACAGAAGCTCCTAGTGTGAAATTAATCCGTATCTCGGAGGCCTGAGGAAAAATGTGTTGGGCGAGCCATCTGTCCAGTTGCCCTCGGCTTATGCGCTCTCAGTGAAGCCTGCCCTTAGGTGTGTTCCACGCAGTCCATGGAGCTTGCAGTCAGGCCCCCAGTCAGGGAGACAGCACTATACCCTGTGATGGAAACCCACCCCAGCCATCTGCATTTAGAAACTAGTTCTTCAGTCATAGTTGTGAACAGTTAATTCATGGCCACCAGATAGTTGAAGAGAATATTTATACAGTATAATAGGGGTATCAATAAAATGTTTTAAAAAAATCGATCCATAGAACAAGCTCAAAAGTGTTATAGTCACAGAACGAAATAAGCTCTATGAGCCTTGGGAAGCCAGAAGTAAAGGAATGGTGAGTGGGTGGTAAGGTGGAGGTGGGGAAATAAAGGAACAGAAAGCTATAAGGACACCAGTGTCTTCATATCACAAGTGAGGAGATGCCATCAGAAACAGATGGATCACATAGCAGAGGTTTAGGTACACGACTTAAAACCATAATGACAGAGGGCAAAAATGGCCAGCTCATTGGCCATATTTGACACAAAGACCTTTTGTGTTTGGCCAGTGGCGTTCTCAAAAAATTTAGCTAAGATTTACAAATGAAAAGCTTATACATACAATTCATTTCTACATGGCTTTTCTCAAAAATAAGATCTGGCAACATTTCCTCATGGCAACAGTTGGCCAGTGGTCCTACCTCCTGCATCTAAGCATGTGTCTTCCAGGTTGCTATAGTCCCCCCATTCGTAGTCATCGCCTCACACATGGACACGCATCCATTGCCAGTGATGACTGCTTTTCCCCTCACCTTGCCCATATTAATAGTGGGAGAACTGCTCTAACCGGTTTGGCTCAGTGGATAGAGCGTCAGCCTGCGGACTGGAAGGTCCCAGGTTCGATTCCAGTCAAGGGCATGTACCTTGGTTGCTGGCACATCCCCAGTAGGGAGTGTGCAGGAAGCAGCTGATGGATGTGTCTCTCTCATCGATGTTTCTAACTCTCTCTCCCTCTCCCTTTCTCCTGTGAAAAACAACAATAAAATATATTTTTAAAAATAGTGGGAGAACAAAAAATGGACAGGAAGGGCATCATGGTATTCCTTGTCCCTGCCCACTTTCTACACTTGCATATCATGCCCAGACGCTGTAGGCATTTGAGTTTGTGATCTTGTCGTTAATGTCCAATAGAAGATCAAAAAGTCAAAACAGGACTGTTGAGAAGGGAGGCAGTGTAAGTCAGCAAAATTCCTTGTCATTCATAGTGGGAATCCACTAAGTGTTGACTAAATTCTTAAACAAACAAACAAAAAAAAACGAATACAGAGTATATTATTTAGAATTACGGATTTTAATGCCAAGAATGCAAAGATGATTTCAATGGTTATATCTGGGAAGTGATACTATTGCAAGGAGGGGGAGGACTAAGAGGGAACAAAACCTTTTTCTATTTTATTATACCCTCAACGTTCCCCTCTTACTTTATACACATTCTTATTGCTTGAATTTTTAATAGTAGATAGGAATTACTTCTGTAATTGAAATAAAGCACAATAAAATTGCCTCTAAAAAGGCTTGGCATATATATCTGAGTTTAATGTCCAGATTCTATTTCATAAATGGTCAAAGATGAATACACAGTTTACATTGAAAGAAATGAAGACAAGGGCTGGGTGTGGAAGAATATATAGCACTGCATTAAATACATTACACAACACTGCGAGCAATTAAACATGTAGAAGTTAAAATACCTTGAAAGTAAATAGATCCAGAGACATAGAAGCACAGAACAGACTGTCGAGTCTCAGAGGGAAGGTGGGGGTGGGCAGGTGGGTGGGAAAGGTCAACCAAAGAACTTAAATGCATATATGCATAACCCATGGACACAGACAATAAGGTGGTGGGGGCCTGGGGTGGGGAGCAGGGGCAGGCTATAAGGGGTCCACGGGAGAGAAAAGGGGACATATGTAATACTTTCAACAATAAGGATTTTAAAAAATACTTGGAAAGTACCTGAAAAACTAGCAACCTAAAAGATGCCAAGAGCCCACTGTTGGGGCTGCAAGGAAACAGGCGAAGGTTTCCTTTGCTGGGAGCACTGATTGTTGGTTCAGCCTTTATGGGGCTCAGACTGGCAGAATGTTACAGGGCCAGTAAAGCCCTTCATATGCTTTGCCAAGAATTCTGCCTTTGACACTATACCTTAACTCTTAAAGGAGGACAAAGTAGTTAGTACAAGGATGTTCAGAGCACTGTGTAAAATAACAAAAAAGGAACTAGGTTGTACTCAAAAGGCGATCATTAAACACTTCAATATGGCAGATGTTACATAGTCACATGCTTGTTATTTGGAGAGCCACATCCATAAATGGAAATGTGTGTGAATAATATGAAGTGGAAAGAGAAGCAAAGCAAGAGCACAGTGCATGGTATGATCACTGCCGCATGCCAACATGGATGTGTTACCTAAAATTAGTAGAGGATTTGGAACCGTGTAAATAGAATTTTTGTTATTGTTGTAAATTCTTTAAGTGTTTGTATTTATTCAATTCACAATGATAGTTCATTCATCAGGGAAGAGAAGACTGGTTGCCAACCGATGGTCTGCGGACCACTGGTGGTCTGGGAGGTCCGAAAGGTTGGCAACCGCTGATCTAGATAGATCTGTCTCTCTACTAATAAGTTGTTCAGGCTCCTCTTAATTTTAACATGTTTCAAATTATCTTGATTGTATGCCTTGAAATGGAAACAAAATTGTGTGGCAGAATGAGCAATGAGAGATGGAGACACTAGATTAAGCTATTCTTATTCTAACGTCAGCTCCTGGGAGAAGGTATGAGTGCTGGGTTTGGCATTCATCAATGGGCATCTATATCGGCATGGAGATACCATTAAAGTCTGGCTTAGTTTTTCACATAGACACAATTTTTGCAGAACCTAAGATGTTCACATTCCTTATCATATGCAACTTCCTTCCAACTTTAAATGAAGTTGATAACTAGACTTTCTTAAAATTTGACCGACATGAGTTGATTTTCCTCTGTGCTCTTGGGACAACAAATAAAAATAAAAGGGGATCCTCATGATCAGTGATCTTGTAACTCATGGGTTTTCATTTCTAGTAACAGAAAATTAAACTTCCTACTCTCTGAAACCTATTCTAGCTCTTCCAGCTGTAGTATTCTTTTCCTTTGCCACATTCTATGAAGGTTCTATTCTGCACTTCACAGTTTAAAATTAATTAGATGATTAACATGACATGTGGAAAGAAAACTGGACTGGAGTTCTAGTTCCTACTAAGTTGCCTTAAAACTTTTGACAAACCACTATACCTCCCTGAGTCTGATACCTTCTTATAAAAATCACTAGAGGCCTGGTGCATGAAATTTGTGCATGGGTAGGGTCCCTAGGCCTGGCCAGCGATCAGGGCCAATCAGGGCTCTCCACCTGCTGGCTGGGGCCTCCCTTTGTTCTGTGCCACCCCCTGGTGGTCAGCGCACATCATAGTGAGCAATTGAACTCCCAGACTCCCGGTCAAACTCCCGAGGGGACACTTTGCATATTAGCCTTTTATATATATAGATGATTAAATGACCCTGAAGGCCTTTGTGATCTGAGATTCAATAGTTTATATATTGCAGTGTGTGTTCCAGATTTCACATGTCAAATTAAAACAAAACAAAACAAAACCCATCTCAGTCCCAGCTCTTACTAGGTTTCAGTAAGAGAGATTATTTGTTCAATTTGTGAATTTTCTAAAATTTTAATCTCTTGCATCATTAAAAAAAGTAATGTTCTGCTTTTAAGGTTTGGATTTGATTCATTCAACCAAAGTGTATTGAGCACTTTACCAAGAGCCAGGTACTATCAATTTTTTAGGACTAGACTTGTTGAAGGAGCCCTGGACCATCATTTGTGAGGACTTGAGTATTTGGGATCTAGAAATCAGACTGGGAGTTGGACCAAATAATCTTGACAGTTGTTCCCATCTTTAACATTTTATTATTTTATTCATTTCCAACATCTTGGTGTTGGAGTTTTCTTTGTACTTTGTTTTGACTGCATCTTATTTTATTGATTTTTTTTTTTTTTTTCAGAGAGGGAAAGGGAGAGAGATAGAGAGTTAGAAACATCGATCAGCTGCCTCCTGCACATCTCCCACCGGGGTTGTGCCCGCAACCCAGGTACATGCCCTTGACCAGAATCGAACCTGGGACCTTTCAGTCCACAGGCCAACGTTCTATCCACTGAGCAACACTGGTTTTG